>NC_139235.1:54919823-55519823 GCF_977018435.1 Lepisma saccharinum | reverse complement strand
CATTCGCATACAATGTTATAAAATGCGAAGCAGACAGTTGAACATGATACAACGAGTGTTGTTTTTGCAAACATATATGTTTAGTAAATTAAACTATACGGCCCAAGTGATCCCAATCAATCAAAAATACCTCAGAATAATGAATTCAGCAATTGGTTGGTTTATATGGTATGGGCATTTTTTTTCGAATACCACTATCCAATCTATGGCAAATGAAACTAAAAGGAGGATTGGAGCTGACAAATATTGAGATCAAATGCAAATCCCTATTCCTAGCACGATCCTATACACTCTATGGCATTGAAGATTCCATTACATCATTATGGATACTGTTATGGACGGAGGAATTTCCACCCCAAAATCCGCCAGATCTACGCAGATTGAACAAAGGACCGATATATCTGCGAAGTTTGATGCAAGAATTCAGTTAAGTGGTGCTTCCGCCAAAAGGTGAAGACGTAAAACTTTCTCAATACTTATATACACCGTTTCACAAACAGTTGCAGATACCGACACCGCAATGAAAAACATTTTCCCAATAACAGATGGCAAAATATTTGGAAAAATTTAAATAAGAAATTCATGGATACATCAGTGTATGGTGTTTGGTACAATGTAATACATGGTATTACACCAACTAATGAACGTTCACATAATACCAAGAGACTAACAACTAATAAATGTCACATATGCGGAGAGATAGACACCACTGAGCATTGAATAGTAACATGTAATGGAGTAAAGGAAATTTGGAAATGCCTAACGACATAGCTAAGACAAATATGTCGAACAGCACCCCAGTACTTTCAACCGTCTATGTGTACAAGACCAGATTTCAAATATTTTCCAGAAAAGAAAAACAATGCAGTAATTTAGTTAATAGCTAATACAATATATTATGTATTTTGTAAAAAGTATGAGAGCAATAGCATTTTGTTCACACAGTATTTAAAAAGAACCAGATGGAAAATGTTACAATATCCAAAAATGTATGAGTATCTTGGAAACTACCTCAGTGTTGTTTAGAAAACAATAATTGTATGCTTGTGGTGTGAAAGTGTAAACAGGTATTTAATATATGAAGAAATGTATATTTGTTTTACAGGTACAAATGTATGTTTACGCCAAAAGATTGTATCAGTTAGCGAAAATGGGACTCTCTATGTTACTTACTATGTTAAAAATTTTATACAATACTTTTAACAGAAATTATGTAAGAAAACAGACCTATTTTGTATATATGCTTAATTTATTTTTTAAAAAAATAAAGTTGTTAGCACGTCGCGCTACGACGCCAAGGGTCCCGGGTTCGAATCTCGCTCGGGTGTGGTTGTTTGTGAATATCCATTCATCAATTTAATCATTTTATTACTCATCCCCATCTTCTCAATTAGTCAAGAGGCACAAAACGCGAAGTAAAATAAACTAAATCAATCAATCAATCTAGAGTTCAATTATAAAGAGGTTAAGAGTTGGCACTAGGTTACAACTTACCTGATTAACTTGTTACACAGATCAGTATTGTTAACATTTACTAACACACTAGGAGTTTGCATTAATTACATCTTTATTTATTTATTTAATTGAAACACAACAGGCGCATGCTCAATTACAGTGTTCAATATTCAAATACAGTGGTACAATATTGGATGCCACCATTACCAAGATCATAATAAAGATAGTTCACAACAAATATGAATGACGTAATATACAATTTGCATTAAATAAAAATTGTGCAAAGAGTCTAATTATTAGATTATAGAGTCAATAAAAAACAGAGGCAATACAATAATATTGAAACTAAATTGTGGGATATAACCTTACAAGCTAATTGGAAACTGTAATTCTATGAAAAGAACAAAATATATAACAATTCAAAGATGAGATCTAAAGTTAAAATTACATTTAAATAAGTCTATGCTTGGGTTATTCTTAGAAAATGAGTTAAAATAACTGACACATTCTCCTCATGGGTTCAGCTTAAGTCATTTTGGTTCTTCCGAGAGGGATTTGAAAGAAGTTAGGTCTGGGCCTCAACATGCAGTTTGGTACGTAAAAGTTTAAAATCGACAACAGGTTAGAAGAATCTATTTTACCATTAAGAAGTATGGAGAGGAAAGTTATTGACTTATTTGCCTTCTTTTTTCAAGTGACGAAATAATGAAGATTTCGCCTAATATGTTACTAGGAGTGAGTTTTGGATATGTACCACCAAGTTTAAATAGTAGATATCTGAGAAATTTATTTTGAAGTTTCTCTAATTTTTCGATATCTTTTTTGCATTGTGGGTTCCAAACAAGAGCGCCATATTCGAGTTTAGATCTGACAAGCGTATAATACAGCAATATAACTGTTTCCTTTCTTCTAAATTGATTACCCATTCTCATTATAGATCCCAAGTTTCTGAGAGCTTCGCTTAGAATGCGGGCAATGTGTGGTTGGAATGATAACTTTTGGTCAAAGGTGACCCTTAGGTCAATAACGATACTCTCACTTTGTACTAAGACGTTAGAAATAGTATATAAGTATTGAGTAGGATGTCTGTTGTGAGTGAATGATACGTGTTTATATTTCTTTATTAATTTCACACTACTGAAGCAAGTTATCCAGCTCTTTTTGTAATACCGTACAGTCATCAGCATTTACGATATTTTATATATTTTAAATTCGTCAGCAAAGATTAACGTTTCAGATTTTATAAGTAGCTCTGGCAAATCATTTATAAAAATTAAATATAGCAAAGAACCAAGATTCAACCCCTGTGCGACTCCTGAACTGGCCATGTATTCGGTTGATCTGCAGCCTTGATACGTGACATATTTTCAGCGGTTCTGCAGGTAAGAAGAGAGAAGAGTTATAAGTGGAGGAGATAGGCTGTTGTTGGCTAATTTCTGTATTAATACATCGTGGTGAACCGTGTCGAATGCCTTTAAAAAGTCTGTATATAAAACGTCAACTTGCCCTTTATCATCTATACTGGATTGAATTGAATTGAATTGACTTTATTGCTGGGCGAGGTTCAGCTGTTGCTGGTCTACCACCTAACCCCAAAAAGTACAGATTAAAATTAAAATTAAATAAAATTCAAGGTTACAAAGAAAATGAACAAGAAAGTACAATAAAATACAAATGGAATAAAATCTCATACAATAGAACAAATAAAAAATTAAAATTAAAATGAAATTCAGATTACAAAGAAATTGATCAAGAAAGTACAATAAAATACAATAGGAATAAAATCATATACATTGGAACAATATTAGCAGTGAATTAGATAATAAAGTAACTGAAGTCGAGAAAGTTGATAGTAAAAAAAAAATTCTGGCAACTCACAGTATTTATCATTATTCATAAGTTGATTTACCCTGCTTCTGATCGTTTATCAGTGATTCACGGAGCATATCGCGAAATGTCTGAAATTTTGATTTTTGGTTATATTTGGTAGTGCATTCCAGGCTTTGGGTGCTGCGTAACTGAAAGAGGCCTGATAAGCTGAAGTTCTGCAACGAGGTAAGCTGAAACTGGTAGCTTTTCTGGTTGAATGCGAATGAATTTTGCTTCTGAAGTTTAATTTTGAAAAGAGGTAGTTTGGGCTTTGCTATTAATTAAGTTGTGCAGTGTACAAAACAAGTGCAGTTTTCTCCGTCGTGCCATGGAGAGAATTCCGTGCTCATTAAGCACAGGGAGAATATGTTCACACTTTTTTGTTCTATATACAGGGTGGCTCAATAAGTCACTTAACACCCCCAGTACAACGCCACTGCGGCATGGAACGTGAAAATGGCGATGACCAATCGTTATCAGGCCAAGGGGGAACCACATTTGACGTCACCCGCATGGTCGGCAGCCATCTTGATGTCCGCCATCTTGAATTCAACTTCAGAAATTTAAATGGGAAGGGGGTCGTACGACATATCAAAATGGGCTAGAATTTCACCAAGAAAAAAATGTGACATTTGCTTTCACCTAACTTTAATTGTTGCAGAGTTAACAATAACACAAAGTTATGGCTCAATAAGTCACTTAACACCCCCAGTACAAGGCCACTGCGGCATGGAACGTGAAAATGGCAATGAACAAACGTTTCCTGGCCAAGGGGGTACCACAAGGACGTCACCCGCATGGTCGGCAGCCATCTTGATGTCCGCCATTTTGAAATCAACTTCAGAAATTTAAATGGGAAGGTGGTCGTGCGACATATCAAAATGGGCTAGAATTTTACCAGGAAAACAACTGTGACATTTGTTTTCACCTAACTTTAATTTTTGCAGAGTTAACAATACCACAAAGTTATGGCTCAATAAGTCACTTAACACCCCTAGTACAACGCCACTGCGGCATGGGACGTGAAAATGGCGATGACCAATCGTTGCCTGGCCAAGGGGGAACCACATTGACGTCACCCGCATGGTCGGTAGCCATCTTGATGCCCGCGATCTTGAATCTTGAATTCAACTTCAGAAATTTAAATGGGAAGGGGGTCGTGCGACATATCAAAATGGGCTAGAATTTCACCAGGAAAACAACTGTGACATTTGTTTTCACATAACTTTAATTGTTGCAGAGTTAACAATACCACAAAGTTATAACACATGCTCAATATGACGTCCCTCTTGCGCAACACACACGTGTAATCGTCTCTCCCATGACCTTACCACATTCTGAAGAACCTCAGGAGTTATTGCAGTACAGGCATCCACAATGCGTGTGCGAAAGGGGGCCAGATCCCAGATTTTCGTAGCATACACAATGGCTTTCAGGTGTCCCCAGAGGTAAAAGTCCAATGGTGTCAGGTCAGGTGAGCGTGCAGGCCATTCCACAGTCCCTCGGCGACCAATCCAGTGGTGAGGAAATTGTTGATCCAGGGACTGACGGACTATCATCCCATAGTGCGGTGGAGCACCATCTTGCTGGAACCATTCAGGATAGCTCCCATCCTCGGACAGTAAGGATGGTAAGATTTGCTCCCGTTGCAGAAGCAAGTAGCCCTCTGCATTTAAGTTGCCTCAATGAAAAATGGACCAACAAGTCGGGAACCCCAAGTACCACACCACACCATTAACTTCCCGCCTCCCGTCACCTTGCTGGGATCTGTCCAACGTGGATTTTCGGGTGACCAGTACCGCAGATTTTGCTTATTCACCTCTCCCGACACATAAAAATTAGCCTCATCACTGAACAGAATCTTGCTACCGACGGCAGGGTCACGTTGCAGTTGTGCTATAGCCCACTCACAAAACTGCAAACGCCTGTCTGGATCGTCCTCACTAAGGTGCTGCTGCAGCTGTATCTTATATGGATGCCAGTGGTGGTCACGTACAATCCTTTGAATAGAACCCCTGCTGACACCGCTTTCCAGCGCCAGTCTCCGTGTGCTACGGGTTGGGGACTTTGCAAATGATGCCAACACCGCTACAGCAGTACCCTCATCCGTGGCTGTTTTCGGACGTCCATGTCGCGGCTTGTCATCCACAGATCCAGTATCTTGGAACTTCGCCAGCAACTGGCTGACGGCCACATGTGACACTGGTTGTCTTGCAGGATTGCGGTTATTGAAGTCTGCGGCAATGTCACGCCTACTTCTCTCCCCTGACATCAATATGATGGCAATCCGTTCCTCACGTGTTAGTGGCATTTTCGTTCAGATCAGTGAAAAAGGAAATATGCTACTCTTAACACGATCAATTCACATCATCGCTCTTTTAAACTTTTATGTAAAGACAAAACACAATCGTAATTCCCATGCCAACCAATACTACAAGATATGTACATACCGGTAAGTTAATATCCGGACATTTTCAGTGATTGGTCTAACAATAAATACCACATAATCACATACTAACGATTATTTGAACAATAAACATTTAAGCAAAAAGGAAAGGACGTGACATTCTCCCATTCGGAAATCGCCCTTAAATTTAAAGTTATGTGAAAACAAATGTCACAGTTGTTTTCCTGGTGAAATTCTAGCCCATTTTGATATGTCGCACGACCCCCTTCCCATTTAAATTTCTGAAGTTGAATTCAAGATTCAAGATGGCGGGCATCAAGATGGCTACCGACCATGCGGGTGACGTCAATGTGGTTCCCCCTTGGCCAGGCAACGATTGGTCATCGCCATTTTCACGTCCCATGCCGCAGTGGCGTTGTACTAGGGGTGTTAAGTGACTTATTGAGCCATAACTTTGTGGTATTGTTAACTCTGCAACAATTAAAGTAAGGTGAAAACAAATGTCACAGTTGTTTTCCTGGTGAAATTCTAGCCCATTTTGATATTTCGCACGACCCCCTTCCCATTTAAATTTCTGAAGTTGAATTCAAGATGGCGGACATCAAGATGGCTGCCGACCATGCGGGTGACGTCAATGTGGTTCCCCCTTGGCCTGATAACGATTGGTCATCGCCATTTTCACGTTCCATGCTGCAGTGGCGTTGTACTGGGGGTGTTAAGTGACTTATTGAGCCACCCTGTACATATCTAATGCATGCGTTTTGAACTTTCTGTATTTTTATTGCAAGCTTTTTTGTTATTCTTAGCCCGTAAACGACATCACAATAGTCAAATGGGGGAAGATAAGAGACTGCACTAGGTTTAATTTTATCTTAGGAGAGAGGAAGTCTACCAGACGATAGACGCTTTTTAATATCGAATACGCCTTGCCACATTGTTCTATCACGTGCTCAGACCAATCGAGCCGCTGGTTCATGATCAGTGCTAGGTTTTTTACTGTTTCAGAAAATTTAATACGCTGTTTGTGAAGAATTATTTCGCATTCATTGATGTCAATATGTTTATGTTTCAAGAGACTACCTGTTCCGATAATTGTAAATATTGATTTGTTTCAACTTATTACTAACCCATTTGAAGCGTACCAATCGCTTATGTTCTTCAAATCTTGGTTTAAATGTGCGACCGCGTCCTGCAATTTTGATATGCATGTGGATGTATACAATTGATTGTCATCAGCATAACAGTGAACGTTGCATATTTTCACAGACTCGACTAAATCAGCGGCCGCGAGAGTGAATAGCAGCGGACCAAGGATCGAGCCCTGAGGCACCCCAGCTCGTACGTGAAGTGGAAAAGATAGCTCCCCTGTCTTAACTTGCTGTTTTCTCCTGCTAAGATAAGTTTGGAACCATTTTAGTGCAGTCGGCGAGAATTTATGATAATGAAGCTTGGCCAGAAGGAACTTATGCGGTATAGTGTCAAAGGCTCTGCTAATGTCGAGCAACACCAGTAGCGTTACGTTAGATTGATCCATCGAGTTAAAAATGTCGTCGGTTACTTTTAAGAGCGCCGTTTGTGTGCTATGGTGAGGGCGAAAACCGGATTGCTGCCGAGGAAGGATATGAAGTTTGTCAATATGCTTTCGAATTTGATCATTTGCAATTTTTTCGATGATTTTTTAAAGCACCGGCAGAATGCTGATGGGCCGCAAGTCATTCACAGAAACCGGGTTCTGTTTTTTAGGAATTACCGTTGCCTCCTTCCAAGAATCAAGGAAACTGCCCGTGGAGAGTGAGTAGTTGATTATGTGCGTTAGCGGTGGGAGGATATGATGAAGAGAGAGCTTTAACATTTGTATTGATATGTCATCGGATCCAGATGCATTTGATTGGATTTTGTATATCGCTTTCCTGACGCGAGAACCATCCACCTCGCAGAAACTGGACGCCTCTGCACTGTCAATGCTTGTCAGTTCGACAAGATTAGTTACAGTTGAGCGCTTTTGGACAAATCCATGCTGATTGGAGGATAAAATGGGTTTAATATGGGAATATATATACTTGTATATTATCTGCTCGAAGAGTTTTGCTGGTACTGACTATTTTGTAATAGGCCTGTAGTTACATATGTTGGCCTTATCAGCGGCTTTGGGAATCGGACAGATTTCAGTTGTTTTCCACATTGCTGGAAATCTCGAAGTTCTAATAGCCAAGTTGAAAAGGGTGTGAAAAGGATACTTAAGTATTTCCGAACATCCTTTAATTACATAAGGGGGATTGAGTCGTGCTCGGCGGATTTTTTAGGTTTAAGTTTTTTTTAATGGCTTGCTCAATTTTATTTAGTGATATTTCAGATATATTTAACATACTAGCAAGTGAGTTCATTTTTACATTCGCATGTGGATCTTTGTAGGAAGATGGTTCTTTGGAATATACGGATTCAAAATACTTTGCAAAGAGATCTTGGATACTTTCATTATCGTCAATGGTTTTTCATTATCCTTAGTTGGCTGCACAGGTGGACTCTTCTTTGATTTTTAATGAAGAACCAAAACTGATTAGTGTCCTGAGGAAGATTAATTTCTGAAATGTCATGCTAGTTTTGGTAAGCTTTACTGATATCCCATTTTAATTTCGTTCTTAAAGTTTTGTACTTAATTTCATGCTGTATTACATTTCCCACTCTTTGCTTTCATTTGTTTGTGGTGATGTGATTTTGTTTTCAAGTTTCTAATAATTTCCCGCGAGAACCAACACCGATAAGATTTTCTTACACAAGAGCGTGTTCATGGAATGCATTCATTAAAGACGGTTTTGATTATTTCATAGAATTTATCAACAGCAATATCTACTACATCTTTGCATTCCTTTAACTGATCCCAGCCAGCCAAATCGAGTTTCCGATACATATTAAGAAAATCTGCTTTCTTGAAATTATATCGTTTCATGTTTGCATTTAAAGGTTTTTGTTTAGGTACGGTTTGCGTTAAAGTTATTCCTAGGGCGGGATGGTGTTTATCTTCATTTACTAGCGGCTCTTGATGAAATATTTTTGTATTTTCAATATTTGTTAAAACTAGGTCGAGCGTTAGTGTTCTTAATGGAACTTTTGCTTGTCACGTCGTTGAAATCAAGGAAGTATTTCAGTTCGCGACATCGTGCACCTAACGTAAGCAAGTCAGTGTTACAATTTTTAATTTCAGGGATATTGAAATCGCCGACAATGACCAATTTGCTCCCCAGAGGACAATGTGCAGTTACATGACACCTTACTTGACCTCTAATTAAAACTGCCCCCCAACATTTCGATATATTAATCGTGAGCTTCTTTAAAGCTTCTAACGTTAAATTAAGAAAACGCGCGCCCGCCAAACAATTAAAAACACGCCTCCGCTAAATTAAAAATTTATCTAACGTGGAGAAAGAGGAGCGGTTCGACGAAGCGACCCTGTCCCGGAAAGGATCAGGGACAGGGATCGAACCTAGAAAGAGAGATGCCGAACAACGCGACACGGCTGGGGAGCCGGCATCAGCCTGGGAGGACAGGAGCCTTTCATTTGTGGTTCTTCTTTCCCTCCATATAAGGAAATATAGGACAGTCCGACGGAGCAGCACGGCTGGGGAGCCGGCATCAGACCAAAAGGTTAGATCTGACACAGAATCTCGACCAGGGCCGGCATCAGATCTCAGGAGTAAGGATTGGTCAGACAATCGACTTAGCTGGGGAGCCGGGATCAGACCTCAGGGAAGGGCCCGACTGTGCGTCTCGGCCAAAGACCGGCATCAGATAGAGGGAGGTTTTTGGGAGAGGAGAGTTTCTCATGTTCTTCACTACCCGCTGTCAACTCGCCAACTAACTTCCACGGCTCGAGCTCGCTGCTTATATATACTCGGATCAGCGCCGTAACGAACTACCAACGTTCTGAACAACCATATGATACTAGTCAACTAGAGCCATATTACTATAACATGTACACCAAAGATCGACCTTACATACAAACTCAATACGGATTGCAAGCCAATAAGGTTCATTATATCCAGCGAAACGTAGAGTGCATCACACATATCTTTGCCGTTGCGCACATACCAGTTTTCATTTCGTCTCCCTCTCTCTTATCATCACGTGTTCTACGCTGCTCGCCAACTTTTGCCATTGTTGCCATATTGTCATTCCATTCCTGGACACACTCGCGCAAATATCATTGAAAACTATTGAATAGCTCTCCAGCTCGCGGTTCACGCCGTTCGGCAGGGACTGTAATGTGGCAATATAGCACGGCGTAGTGGTTGCTTCTTTTATGCAGTGCATGTTCATTGGCTAGCTAGTAACAAGTGTTGCCAACTGTAATAATGAAACACTATTCCTGTCATGGAAGGAGAAAGGCAGTTAAAGTGACGGTGAGTTTTGTTGGATTGGAAGCACCATATTTTTATTTCATATTAAATATTGGACCGGTTTAACGTTGAGTGCGTGTATTACGTGTGTGTATGTGAAAGTGTGTGTTTGTTAATGAACGTTAAATTCTATAATGCCTCCAAAGTAAAAAGTAAAGTAAAGTGCTCCCCTGTGCATAGCACCACGCCATGAAGGCGTATAGGGGGTGTGGGGGTAACGCCCCACACTTTCTTGATCCGGGCATGAGTGGGGGTGATGTGATCAGCATCACGCCCCTGACCGCCTTTACCCCCCAGGATTTCCCCCAGGTACCCATGTTATTCGACGCTGGGTGGGGGCCGGGGCCGCTTCCATCGTTAGAAAAGTTCCCGAATTTGAACCGGCCGGGGATCGAACCCGGGACATTTAGCATGGCAGTCAGGCGCGTTACCGACTTTTTTTTATAGTCTCATTCTGATATACAAGTTATGGAATTACATTGTTGTTGACATAATTGTATTACTGCTATTACAATTTGTATTTCTATCTGGTCAACCTTTACATTTTTGTTGGACATAAATTAAGTATAAAGCACTAATAGGAAATTTGCATACCATTTCTTCCTTGCTTGGAGAGGAATTTTTTCGTATTGTTCTTGCAAGAAGATATTGAATTGTTTCTGAAAACTGCTCTCGTCATTGTGAAATATATATAATAAGTATTCAGTTATCAACCATTGTACTGCTCGTTGTTTTGTTGGTGGAAAAAAAATGAAATCAGGAAAAAGTATATCTGTATCCGTAAACTTTGTTAATGAGGTGCGGCATATACGACTGAGCATTGTTCTCAATTTGTTCCATGCCGTGGAGGAGTTTCGACACTTCGTTATCCTGTGGGCTAAAGAGTCTGGCACGTTGCATGATATACAGTTAGGAGAGTCACTGATTCCATATTGGTATGTCCTATCTCTTGTCACTATAACACGATAAACCACTTTGTACCATATTGATTGGCCAGCTTTTGAAAGGTGTTTGGCGGAGACATTTTCCCATATTTGTGGCCAATTATGTGTATTGAAATCCCTGACTATTCGTGGTACTGTGTTCTTTGAACTATTGATTTCACTATATAAGTTTTTAACAGATGGTGTAATTGTCTCATGTCGTAATAACTGGTAGCATACCTGTAAAGCGATGTCCTTATAAAACAAAAAAAAAATTGGGGATACTTTGGATATCGATGGGAGCTTCCAATGGAATGTTCCGTATTATCGTCTGTATACATGCTTGGGTCGTTGACTCGTGCAGTGAGAAAGCTGTTTGAAGGCCAGTCTGTACAAACAATGCTCTTGCCTGTGTGTTCGCGTGTATTAGTGCCAACCCACCTGTCTTCTCTGATAACGTGACCTCATTTATTGCCACCCGGAAAAATTTATCGTGCCACATAAAGCAGCCAACAACTTTGTTGACCTTGGCTAAGTGCTGTGGTTTGAAGGGCAGTTTTTTTGCTACATAGGAAAGTTTAGAGAGAGCACAAACATTGATAAATCTTACTCGTGCTTTTAAACTCAGAGAGCGCATCTTGTTCGCTCTGAGGACGTAGATTGAATTTCCCTCTCGCACGTGAGTTTACTATTGGCTTCGATAGTTTCATCGATATTCGCATAAAAGTTTATACCTAAAACTTTTATTTTCTTGTCTACAGGGATCTCCGTATTGTTTGTGAAAGGATTCTCCTTGCCAAGGGGCATCAGGAATGACTTTCGATTGTTTAGTTTTGCTCCTGATGTGTGCTCAAAAGTATGTATTTGGCTTTGAACACTGTACAGATCCCTTTCATCCTTAAGAAAAATTGTCACGTCATCCATGAAGCTGCCAACTTGTATTGTGGTGGAAGCCATAGAAATGCCCTGTAAATTATGCTGGATACTAAACAAAAAGGGGGCTATTGTGAGGACGTACAATGTGCTACTCAAGGGACTACCTTGTAGTACACCTCGTCGCATTCTAAAACATGTTGTCAAGAAACCATTTATTTTGAGTTTTAGCAGCATATGATTATATAATGTTTTGATCCAATTAATAAAAGTGTCTCCAAGCCATATGCTTCTAACACTTTGTACAGATTTTCGTGGCTCACTCTGTCATATGCTTGGGAAAAGTCTAAAGATAGAATTGCCTCTGATGCATTCTTATTTTTTTGGTATTAATTACGTCTCTTATCGTTTGCAGCAAGTGATGTATACTTTGAGACGTATTACAAGCGAACTGTAAATTGACAATAAGTTTAACCATATATTTTTTTAAACCCTGATTTATGCACCTACTTATAAGTTTGATGTCACTACTCAATATTGAAAGTGGCCTAAAATCTGTGACGAACTTTGGATTTGCCCTTTTGGGAACTAACACTATAACTCCCGTGCTACTGGTCTTCCCTATTGTCCCTGTTGTCAACACTTCGTTGACCCATTTCGTTAATTCTTCTCCTATTAAGTCCCAGAAACATTGATAGAATTCTGATGGTAATCCATCTTCGGCTGTAGTTTTATTCCTCGGAGCTTTGAATACTGCATCATGAACCTCCATTTTACTAATTGGTTGTGTGAGCTCAGTTCTTTCATTTTCCGTCAGTGATGCAGCGAGGTAGTTAAAAAAATTACATTGCGTTTCTGTTGGTTTAAAGGCTTTACCAAAAAGATTTTTATAGTATTGCAAAAACCCTGTCGTGTATACTATGAGAGCTGGTGACAACTTCACCGGAATCTGAAGTTAATTTATGAATGACGTGACTCCTGGCGTGTTTATGTTCTTGAAGAATGTGACTTAGTGTGGCTTGCTCGTCAGGGTCTATAGGAAGAATCTTGCTCTTAATTATTGCTGCAGACTTTCGTTTCCTATGTATAGAAAGTAATTGCGCTTTTATTTCATTTGCATAGGGACGATCGAAATTACCTTGCAGTGCTAAACGATGGGGATCATTCAAGACTGCATACAAAAAATTATATTTGTTTCTTTGATCTCTACTAATATCTGCACTGAAGAATTTACTGACCTGACGAAATTTAGGCTTAACTCGAGTTTCCCACCGCTCGATTAGGGTCTTTTGCACTGGCCGAGAGGCCTTGAGTTCGTTCCACGTTTCCCTGATTAGCTGGACATAACTACCATTGTGTAGTAATGTGCTATTTAAAAGCCAGTATCCGTTACCTTGTCGGGGTTTGATCATATCTAAATTTATTTTGAGAATTGGAACACTGTGGTCACTAAAGCATACTGGAAAATTTTGAACATTAATTATATATTCATGAAATCTTGGTGCGACATAAAACCTATCTATCCTTGACGCACTATTCGAAGTGATATGTGTGTAACCTGGATTTTCGCCGTTGGCGTGTATCCAAGCGTCACGCTGTTGTAACCCCTGCGTTATCTCATAGAGCGCACGTGAGAAATTGTATCCTGGATTTTGATCTTGTGAACGAATTACGCACTTAAAATCTCCCACTAGTATAGTGTCTAGTGTGTGGGATGTCAACTCGGGCCCTACAACTGTTGAAAAAACATCTTCTCTTTCCCGTCTGTTTTGGCTTCCTGACGGAGCATAAACATTACAGAGAAAAACTGAGCCTAATTTGGCACTTATTTGTCTGCCCGTGGGAAGGTGCACTACATTACGTAAATCCAAGTGTCGCCTACATGGAATGGCAGTCCCTTGTGCAAAGGGAGTAAAACTTTTGTATACTTTAAACATGCTCAGTACAGAAAAATCGTCTATGGCGACCTCTTGTAAGAGGGCTACATCAATAGACGATTTAATGAGAAAATCATTGAGAACAATTATTTTGGTCTTACTTTGCATTTGATTCAAATTTATAGATGCCGAGGTAAATGTTTGCATGATTATAACTGTTCACAAAATAAAACTAAACTTACTTACATTCTTCAACATTACTGATCTCTAATTTCTGCCTATAATGCATTAACTATGCTTTCCACTAAATAAATCTGGGGTAAGTTTGTTACTCGTTGAATGTTTCTCTTTAGTTACATTTGCTGAATTACTTGTTAAACTAACCTTTGAAACATCTTGTTTTTGGGTTCCAGGTTCTAATCTAAATTCATTATGAACTATTGTGGAACTTACGCATTCATTATTTTTCTTCTTCTTTCTACGTAGCACCATGGACTCTTCCGCCACTGACCGTAACCTTGATACAGATCTTGACCGTGATTTCCTAGGAGAGGTAACTACGGGGAATTCTGCCTCCGCGAACAAAGCACTTGGGGGTGGGGGCGGGGGTATGTGATGCATATCCTCTGAAGTGGTCAATGTTGGCTGCTCCATCTCTACCCTTTCTGTTGGTGCATTCTTCACACTAACTTCGTGTCTGGTACCTGTCTCCTCGTCGGTGATTCTGGGGCTATCCGTGTTCCCTCCATTGTTATCTCTTGACGCAGGGACTTCTGCAACTGATGGAGCTGAATCTCTTGGTTTAGTCCGTACGGGTAGCACAGTAGGTTCATATACCATCGGTACATTGTCATCAGGTATATTAAACGGTCCCCTGCGTGGCTGATTCCCAAAGGATCGACGCTTAGGACACTGAGGCTTTAATGACCCTCTTCCGAACACGCGATGCAGGTACGAACCTGCCCAGGGTATGTTACCCAATAAGAGTCTCCATTCATGATTACATATGATGGTATGGGTTTACGTAGTATCATTTTGATCAAGACACGTCCAGTTCGAGTAGGGTAAATGTGATCTGCAGAGTATGTCTCGTCTTCAATTTTCAACACTTCCCCATAAGACCTCATGACACGACTTATCACTTCTGCACTTAATTCAATTGGGACTACATGGATTCTGACAATTACATGTCGCTGGTGGGCCCATTCTACTTCAACTTTATGTTCACCATCTACGTCACTATAGATTACCTCAGCACCAAAATCATTTAGTAACCGTTCTCCTACCACGTTTTGTCGCAAATTTCACGTACAAACACTTACGAAAGTAATCTATTTAAAAACTGACCACTTGGTTCGTAGGCACATGAAACCATCGATGAAAATCCAATGACGTAGGTCGCGTTTTGACATCAATGCAAACAAATTTCAAGGTGTTTTCTCTTTGTGTATTCGTCGTGAACTATTTCATCGTATGTTCTCTGGCTCACGGTAATTGTAGTCAAAACCTCGCTTGCACTACAAAGGAAAAAAGAACTAACACAACACTAGCAAACCGTATACGGCCCTAGCTAACTCGGAGCGTAGCTCATTACGAACTGATTCCTGCACGAGTTGCAGGCAGACTGCTCGACTGAGCCACAAGTTCTGTCAAAGTTGAAATCAAAAGCGTTGCATAGCCAAGCTCGGGAAATTCACAAATTGTTCATATTTCATAATTTTGGAATTGTTCAAAAGAAATAAATTATGTGGCTCCATGAGCATTTCAACTCTTGGCTCCGGCACGTGTTCTTGTAGAAATTGTATAGAGGAGGTTGTCATTTTTGCTGCATAATGCGATGCATATTGTTTTATGTTAAAATTACCATGCTTTGATGGGTGAAAAGTTAAAAAAAAAAAAAAAAAAAGCAGCAGCTTATCGTCTAGTGGCAGTATAAGTACTTGTTATTGTTGTGGAGCCGGCATCGTTTGTAAATGTACAACAAAGGCAACCGACTGTCGCCGATCACAGAGAGGTAATAATACTGCCTGAGGAGGAGTGTTGTGGTCCAATTGTTGCCGTTTAACACGTTCGTATCAAGGAAGAGTGTTGACACGAATAAAAAAGGCAAGGAACCAGAGAAATTATACAAAGTGTCTCGCTGGAAGAATGATAAGAAGGAATATATACACTGGTGTGCAAAACCTAAGGACGAAAGTAAGTTTCGCATGCTGTGTCAGTTACAAGCGGAATAGATCGGTGAAACTTGAACCATACAAACAAAGTAATGTTACAGTATGATACAGGAAAGAACAGAGAAAAACACGTGATGATCAGAACAGAAAATGACATTTTTACGCATAGACCGGAAATTACACGGAAGGCACTGCGACTCATGATGGCCCCGTGACATCACAGAAGTAATGAAATGGTCCTTAGAAGGGTGTGTGATTACCACGGACAGCGATGCATGCTCTGCAACGTGCTCCCATGCTGCTCACAAGGTTGGTAATGAGTTCTTGTGGTATAGTAGTCCATGCCTCCACCAGCGCTGTTGTCAACTGTTGGATGGTTGTTGGTGCATACGGACGTGCTGCAAGACGTCTCCCCATTGCATCCCACACGTGCTCGATGGGATTCAAGTCAGGGGAACGGGCAGGCCAGTCCATACGCCGAATATCCTCTCGTTCCAAGAGCTCCGCCACTTGCGCTGTTCCATGCGGTCGCGCATTATCATCCATAAAGATGAATTCGGGGCCGACTGCACCTCTGAAAAGACGCACGTGGGGAAGGAGAACAGTGTCACAATAACGTTGACCGGTGACTGTACCGCGTTCAAAAATTTTGAGGTCGGTACGCGCATGCAACATTATGCCTCCCCACACAAGAACACCTGCACCACCAAAACGATCATGCTCGACAATGTTCCTAGGTTCATTGCGTGTTCCCACCTCTTGCCAGACGAGTGTACGTCCAAAATCACTACTCGAACTGAATCTGCTCTCGTCTGAGAAGAGAACGCGACCCCACTCCTCCTCAGTCCAGTCCTGATGTTCTTGGCACCACCGCAAACGGTGCCGCCGATGCGCGGGTGTCAACGGAACACAACGTAATGTCCGTCGGGCAAAGAGACCACACCCATGCAGTCGACGTGTCACTGTGGATCGTGAGATTGGACGAATCGCGGTCCTGTTAAATGTGTTTGCAATTCCACCTGCTGTTTGACGTTGGTCCCTGCATGCCTGTTGCACAATGTAGCAGTCGTCCGCTGCTGTAGTTGACCGTGGTCGACCACCACCTCTTCTTTGCCCAGCAGTGCCTGTGGTTCGGAACGCTCTCCATGCACGTGAAACAATGCTGTGGGCAATCCCAAACTCCTGGGCCACACTCGTCACACTTCGTCCTTCTTCCAGTCTCCCGATGATTCTTCCCCGTGTGAACGCATCCAAATGTTGTCTCCGGGCCATGTTGTTGTGAGTAACACCACCACAATACACCTTAACAGCCCTCTGACTGACACACACTGTGTCGTCCCATTCATTCAACTGCTTCGTGTTGTTGGAGCTGACCCATTCGGCGCAATGGTCACGCTGGCGTCATGCCATGCAACTTCTTGGTCCCTGTGCATATGTAGTCAACCTCTGGCAACATGCTGCCGGGCTTTCATTCATTTGCACCGACTACGAAATATTTTATGTTACTTTATCTATCTCGTCCTTAGGTTTTGCACACCAGTGTATAATGTAAGTTGAATGCAATGTGGTTCGCATTTTTATTGAAGCGCTTCATTTGCACATATAGTTTCAAAGGGAAGAAGTGCACTCGTGAAGAATAAAAAAAAATTAAATGGACAATAAGATGGTTATGAAATAGTAATGGTAATGAGAAGAAATCTACTGAAAATGGCTGTAAAGAAGATGTGAAAAGAATGAGATTGCTGCCAAAGAAGTAGTAGAAGAAGAAGTGAAGATGATACATTGAAGATGTTACGTTTGAAAAATATACGTATTTCTACATCAAAGTATAATGTCAAGGTTTTCAACCGGAGGAGGAGGCTATTGCAACAGTTCTTTAATTCAAAGACATTTTTAAAATTATATTTTGTTATTTAGTTTTGAGCATAATCTGAAAAGAATGAAGAAAATTCTGTTGTGTTCCTCTATTCAATGTTGATGTTATTTTGTTTGTTATTCGTTACTATAGTAACTGTAGAAATGGTTAATATACTAATGTGTTAAGTAATATTTGAAAAGTTATTTTTATTTAAAATATTCCAACAAACTGCTCCACACTGGGAGCATAACGATAGTAATATAACATCATGTATTCAGTATCTAGCTTACGTGTAGTTAAGGTCGGCAAAATTTGTAATGAAAATAAATAAAGGAACTGTCCTGGCAAGGAAATTAATGTGAAGTAGATAAAGAATTGAATATTTATTGAATATCAAAAAAGTATGTTAGATTCAATTGACGAAAAGTAAAATTCCTGGTAATATTTATGCATATTATTATACGTAGTAATAAATCTTCTTTAGTACTATCATTCAAAGTGGTATGATCCCAATATAATCCTTACCTTGCCTTCCAATAAGTTCTGCGGAAATAAATAACCATCTATTAAATAAGTATATTTTCATTATTTAATTGTAGTTATTATATTTTTTAGTTATTTTCATTATTTTGAACTTAATAAGTCTTTCAAAATACGTCCTTGGCGGTAGGGTTCCATATAAAGTGTCACTGATACCAATTCAAGGTAAATATGCTCTGCTTCTTGGTTTCTTGCCTGGGAAAGAGGCAATAATTCAAGCAGTGACAGCTAAGAGACCTTTGCCGACGATGAGACGGAACCCAGCTGTGCAGAGGATTCAAACACCCGTGCGAACTAGCCCTCCCCGTCAGCTTGGGGCAATTTTGCAACAGAGGCATCTAGTGCCCAAGTGTCGAACCGCTTGCGATTTCAGAACATGCTGGCGGCCGTATCTTTCGCCGTTGATAATACACGAGTTTTTTAAACAATCATTTTTGGCTGTGCAAGTGTCTTTTGAAAGAAAAGCCCTTTTTATATTGGTAATAAAATAATTGAGCATTACATTAGTATGCATCATAATGGCCATTTTCGTTTGTGCTAGCCGCAAACCGCAAAACTATTCTGTGCTTATTTACGTATTTTTTTGTTATGGAAAATTGAAAAAAAAATAATGCAATTTGTGCACATTTATCAAATTAAAATTGCATAAATGTGTCATGTACTCAAAGTTTCATAAAGTAAGTTCATATCTACTTCGTGTTTTCCGGCAAATTTTTGTCCTAAAATGTTATATTCAACACAAACAAAAGAAAAACACGTTAAATTTAAGCGCTTTTCACGGCGACCTTCGCCAAACTCCACCGCCCTCTTTAGAACTAAAATCGAACACCTTTGAGCACATTCACTTAACCCATCAATTAAACCGTTATATAGAAACACCAAAAAGGTTCAGTTAGTGTTACTATACATGTATAATGGGTATGTGACCCTAACAACCAAATTTTAACCTTAGGTCCACGCCGGGCACTTTACAATGTACACCATTTTTGACATTTCAAGTGAACAACCAATTCACAGAATAAAAGGCCAATTGCTCAAACGGGCCTTCCAGATGGCGCAGTGGTAGCGTCGTTGCCTTGTAACCAAGGGGTCCCGGGTTCGATACCCGGTGGAGGCACATAGTGGTTCGGATCCCACTTTAAACTGTAGGTCCAGTCCCAATTAGCCTTACTGTGCATAAAGTGGACTTAAAACACCAATTCAATTCAATTCAATTCATTTGCTCAAACCTGGCCTCCCTTCTTACTACCGTAAAGATCGGATTGTTCTTTACTGGTTCTCGTCTTACATTAATTAATTTCTGGTTAAGTACTTGGTGAAAGGATTAATTCATGTGTATATTTTATATGTGTGACTACATATAGGTATATGTACTTTTTAGAATTATGCATTTTTAGCATATTAGAATTCTCCTATGCTTAACTATCCAGTTGACGATGCTGTTGTTTGAAAAGAGCCGTTGCCGTGGAAAATTCCAGATCTACGGGATCGACTTCCACGGACTCCCGCCCTAACTATAAAAGCGACGGATGGGCTTAACAGAAGCACAGTTATTTTCCAAACTTACAAGGACGAGGAACCTTCTTCGAGGGTTTAGTCCACTTATGGTGGGTAGACTGATGACAAAGTAAGCCAACTCCTGTTTGAAATCCCCAAGTTTTTGTAATTAGTAAAGATTTGAATTTTGTAAGATATTTCCGAGCCGTATCTGAGTCTCCAGAGAGCTGAGTAAGAATAAAACGCTCCCTACTAGTTTGGCTAGCAGGTTGAGATACTGGCCGGAATATAAGTAAGTCGAGGGTAGGCCACAGAGATAGTTAACTCTGTGTTAGGGAAAGCACCAATGGTTAGGCCATAGGTACGGCTTTGTTGTTTTGGAGAATCTATTGATTTATGTAATTTATGTAATGCACCTGTGGAAGCAAGAAAATTGTAAATAATGTAAATAGAAACAGAAACAGAAACCCTACGTAATCGTTCAGAGAAAATGCTTTTATTTGAAGGTAAACTCCCTGAGCAAAGTGCTGCCAATTACCAGTAATTTATCACTTTCTGTACTTGTGTAAACGAACTTAGGGAGAAAAAAATTAAATGTTATGTAATTATCCCCCTTCCGTAATTCCGGCGTTACTGAAATCTGCTCTCGTGACACCTAGGGAGACGTGTGGAAGGAGACAGACTGGACGGATGAAAGGAAGTAACCAGGGCCGGATAAAAGAAGGGAATCGGAGGCAACAAGAAACTACTATTAGGCATCTTTAAATTTGACAAGGACATCAAGGTACGTAATTACAACATGAATACATAACGTTTTTGATCTACATCTTCTTCTTCTAATAAGTATCAACAAATTCTTAAAAAATGCAACCATTATTCGCGAAGACTTCTCTATTTTATGTTCCTCAACAATGATTCTGCTTATAATCCGGGTGCCAAAGCGAAAAGCTGGATTTGAGGTATGAATAAAATGTTTTGACTGTTTTTGAAAGCTTACGTTATGTACATTTCAGATCCGATTGATACCACTCAGTCAACCTTGAGCAATTTAAGTAATTAAAGATGGCGTCAAATATGGAGAACTTTCCAGTTAATGACCTATATCTCAGTAACCAATGGTCGTGAACAGAAAATGGTTTTTAAGTCTTGATCCTCATTAGATGGACTATGAAAACGATTCTGTTTAGTTTTTCGCTAATATCAGTGATTTTACCGTACTTTTTTTTTAAAAAAATTTAAAACATGTATTTTTTCTAGCACATTTTGAGTGCGTCCTTATTACAGGCCACCGGCTAAACCCCGAAACATTATCATTGACTTCTTGATAAAAGCAAGAGATAGTAAAATTATTTTTTGCATCATTAAAGATATTTTCAGTCGAGTAGCCAATCGATATCTGCCCGCCATCTTCAAAAGTATCTGCCATATTGGATAATTTTGATTTGATATATCTGAGGAACGGTGTTCCCTATCAACATCCGGTTTTCTCAGAAATGTTATAAATAGTGTAAAGTTACATAATAAATCAATAAATCAATTTTTGAGAAGTAAGAAATATAAGTTTCCCAGAAAAACTACAAAACATTTTAAGAGAATAACTGCGAGTTGAAAGTCTTAATAATTCTCGAACCAAACAGTAGTATTTTATATTGTGTAAGATTACGAAATATTTGTTGGAAGTCTTTAGATGAACGGATCCAATTTTTTATATATACATTTACCTTAAATAACATTTTAAGAGAATATCTTCGAGTTAAAGTCTTAATAATTCTCGAATCAAACAATAGTATTTTATATTTTATAATCTGACGAAGTGTTGTTAGAAGTCTTTAGATGAACTGAACCCTTATTTATTTATAGATTTATAAATTTACCTTATATAACATTTTAAGAAAAATACGATTTACAAAAAAGTCAACATGATTTCTAAAGGGGAAAAAAGGAGCCAATGAAATTTATGAAATATAAAATCGTTGTTTTATTTTTTTAAAAAAAATACACATCTTTATTATAATTCATGATACAAAAATAGTGAATATTGTCTACCGATTATTTTTTATATGAATCACTCTTTGGATCTTTTTCCTTCTTTGATCAGGTCATCAAATCCCTCACACTCCTCTAACAATGTACAGGGTGTCCACATGAGACATACCTGATTTTAAATTACAATTGAAAAAACTCTTCGACGTAGAGCCTTGCTTTTGTGGCATTATGTAAAGTAACTAAAAAGTTTTGTTTTTTTATTTAGTGCACTTCTATGGTCTCCTTTTGTAACGTTCAAAATTTCTAGCCGATACACCATCTTGACTCATGTACACACTAGCATGTCAGGGGTGATGGAGTTGATAGCATTTTCAATTCTCATGCGGAGATACGAAGGTCACATACAGGTGAAGTGTAGACCGTGTTTTACATAACCCCACATGAAGAAAACCAGAGGTGGTTACGTCCGGAGATTGCAGTAGCCACCTGATTGGTCCATCGCGGTGGAACGTTCTGTCCAGAAACTCACGAACATCCAAACTCCTGTGCGGTGGAGCAGCATCCTGCTAGAATAGCACATTTGGCTGCAGAGGATAAGCTCAAGGACAGTAAATTTCTCAAGCATGTCCAAAGAACAGTTCCTGGTTACTGTTTGTTCGATGTTCTTGTTCTTGTTGTATTCTGTCTTGTGGCTGCAGCGCCTGAACAATCTTCGCTTTGTTTGCATACAATCGAAGACGTTTATGTAGATCCTTGTGAACTGTTGAGGGTGGGATGTTCAGCTTTCGTGACGCTCTGCGAACTCACTTTTATGGGCTTCTCTCGAAAGCTTCCCTGATCATATATTCCGTTTCATCGTATATGCGTTTTCTACCAGAACGTCACTGTCTGTTAACACTCCCAATGGCTATTAACTTTTCATGTCAAACCTTAATTGTCTTTACATCATGAAAGCAATTTTCTGTCCCTCAGCTCCTTCCTCTCTAGTCAAATGTGATCTTCCAGCAGGATGGTGCACCATCGCACTGGAGTTTGGATGTTCGTGGGTTTCTGAACAGAACGTTCCCACAGCGATGGATAGGACGGAATGGACCAATCAGGTGGCTACTGCAATCTCCGGACATAACCAACTATGAATTTCTTCTTGTGGGGTTATGTAAAACACGGTCTACACTTCACCTGTATGTGACCTTCGTATCTCCGCAGGATAATTTAAAATGCCATCCACTCCATCAACCCTGACGCGTTAATGCGCACATAAGTGAAAATCGAGTATCGGCTAGACATTGACAGAGTGGCATCAATCGGATCTGAAATGTACATAACGAAAGCTTTCAAAAACAGTCAAAACATTTTACTTCAAATCAAGGTTATGCCACTTTTAGGCATTTGGCACCCGGACTATTAGTCCAGTAAAGTTATGGTTTCATTTCTGTTGCAATTATGTCCCCCGATGACATTGTTTTTACTACTAGAACTTGATTTGGTTCGTTTCATTTTACTTCGCTTTTCTTCCACTTTTGGCTAATCGCGATTACTATTAGATCTGAATGTTACGTGGTCTCCAAATACATTTCATGCGAAAGAGAACTCGGATTCTACAACCATGTGAGTGCGAAATTGCGTAAAAGATGTACACTGAGTTGAATCAAATCTTAAATACATACAAAATAGCGTTTCCACTTGCAAACTTTAATATTAAAGTATTTTACTAAGTAGAATGTACTTCGTGCTTAGAGTTTCTCATTCTCAGATAATGCAATAATTCATATCTGTTTGCTGCTACAAAATTTGCACGTGTAATGAAAAGAAACATTTCCTCAGATATTTGTTTGACTCAATTGCACGAAATTATAAAAGACACAATTTCAATTTGCCTTGTTGACAGATTGACTGGGAGATGATGGCAGTGTTTTATCCCATGTTTTTAAGCTTCTTGAGAAACTTAAGATTTTACGCTGTATCAGAGGGAGTTTTTGTTTAGTGTCATACCATTTTAATGTGTTTTGTATTGTCTTGTGTAGGTCACTTTACCTTGCACTTGTAACCGTTGCACCTCTTTATTATCTCTAAGGTAAGGATTTTAGATTAGGGAGTCCCCCCGTGTATATTCTGAAGCATGCAAAATGACCAAGTGTGCCGACGCATCCAAAATTTTTAATTAATTAATTAATTAATTCAACGCAACTGGATCTATAGTTTAATGTGGGACCTAACTACAATTACCACCGGGAATCAAACAGGGAACCCCTTGATTTCAAGTCTACAGCATGTGTCTTGTTTTCACTTTCGATAATAACATTATTGAGTACGTTTGTTCTTCTTCAGAAATTCGATTTACAATAATTCATTTTGTCCATTGGCTAATATTTTTACAAAATCTTTGATTATTATCATCAAACTGCTCATTAATTTGATATTTGTTATTTAGCGTCGATGTTCTACTACTTTTGTCTAATCTCTAATAGCGACGATGAGAATGAGTGATGATATGATGAAATTGATGAAGGGACACTCACAAAGAGCACCCATGCCCAGGCTTGAATTCGAACCCACGCTGTGTTAACCACTCCGCCACGGAGGTCAGCAGGGTGTCTCAGAAGTCCAGCACCATGGGTCAAATGGTAAAATTCACTGTGCTTTGTTCTCTTGTTGGATGGCTGCATACAAAGTCGCAAAAAAAATTAATTTGTTGCAGAGGAGCCTTGATTGGGACCCGTACCTCATGCTCTCTCCCTCGTTCTCTGTACTCTACTTCATTTACACGTTTTTCTTTCCTTCATTCTCTATCGTTTCTCTCAAGTCTTATTTCCTCTCTTCCTTAATATATTATTTTCTTCTGATAATCATTAGAAAGTCAACAAATCGAACTTTTCGAACTTTGCCCTCTTTTGAAAATTTTATGCTGGGCTCTCCTTTACCACGGACCCTGTTAAATATATTTTGTTCTTTCGGACCCCACAACTTAATATTTGAAGTCATAAATAACATTAAATATTTAATTAGAGTTATTCGTCTAGTGCCTATTACTGTACATTACACAATAAAATCTATTGCAATATTTATAGAAAGATGGTAAATCTACCACTGCTCATTGCTACATGCCGTGAAGGCAAATCGAGGTGGGGGGGAGTAGGGTCTTACACATTCGCAGTTTCGGCTATTTTTGGAGGTGACATGATCAGCACTATCCTCCACTCCTTGTAAGGTCATTGCTGGAAGAAATTCCACTTGAAATTACCTGTTATGACTAGACCTCGGATTCTAGATTTTTAACCTATTTTTTTGCCTTTGCAGGTAAATAAGAAATAACAAGTTATGTCAGAGTTTCATTCAAAAACGCAACAACTGACGAAGTTTTATAGTGCCTAAAATAACCTATTTTAGGTATATGTGCATAAATTAAACCTTTGTTTAGGTTTTTATATATTTTGTTTAGGTTTTACAACATTTTTATATCTCACAGAGGTATTTACTAGGTTTGCTGGTGAAATAATTCCATGACTGGCGTGTTTGAAAATAGTTTTCTGTCTATTTCCTTCCCTCCAAGTACATGATGTTTAACAAACTCTAAACAAAACAAAATGTCTGATGCCACTGTTGGCTGCACACAGTGGAGGCGATTAAATGGGGCAGTTTTCCCTCTACTTTTTACCCCTGCACTATAGACTCTTAATGCTAAGCCTTGACTACTAAGATAAAGTAAACTGTCCTTGCCCCCTCCCCATTCTCAGTTTTGGCACCCAATCGTCTTTACTGCCTGCACATTCCAAAGTGCAAACTTCTGATCTGTGTGGCTTTGCTCAGTTTTGCGTCAGTTTTGTCCTTTATGGTATTCACGCCTTGCGAAGTAATGTTTAAGAGCCCGTATCAGCGTCACTCGAAAAAAGCACCGGACAGATGTCAAATTTTCTTCCTAGTCTTACCAATATTGATTCCATTTCCGCCTTCGACTATTGAGACTTTACTGGTGGAGGGTTGCTCTGTCGAAAGAAACAGAAGACAAGGTTCCCTGTCCGCTACTCACCCCCACCCCCAAATCGCCTGGAAGGTCAGACTCTGACCATAACAGACCTTTCTTTTGAGCCCGCATGTTTATAACTCCGAGAGGGTTTCTGTGACAAGACAACACTTTTTCCGAGTGTCTGAAAGAAGAAAAACACACATTGACGAACATCGCAATACAACTTACATGTAATAGAGCCAAGGACTATTTAGGGGAGGCGGGGTGTCCAGGGAGTCCGAATCTTCCATGAGAGACTTACGAAGTACTAAAATTAAATAATGTAAATATGCTTGTTTTGTTTAGCATCTGTCGTATAATCGAGAGAGGTGTATTTCCGTCAAACATATTCTAAGGAAAGGATTACACTGGGGTCAAACAACTTTGGAAGACTCTATCAAATAAGATTTATGCACACCACTACTTAAGTAATATGCTTAAATATTAAATTAAGAGCTTTTCTTTTCGTCAAATGGATCTAACATCCTTTCCCGTTATTCAATAAATATTCAATTCCTTATCTGTTTCACAATCACCTTGATAGGGCAGTTGTTTTTATACAAATTGAAGCGATCTGAACTATTCATGAGCTAGATAATGAATACGTGCGGTTATATTCCTATTCTTATGGCGTCTTTTTCCCATTCATGTAATAACAATATTAATTAATATTTTAATTATTAATTTAATATTACAGTTACTTTAATTTGTTTTTATTATTAGAAGAAGGTACCAACATCATAGGCGTGCGCAGACCCTCTGATAAGGGGGGGCAAAAACCTTGAAAATTAAGTCAGATTGGGAAAGAAAAAACTCATTTTATCTCACTGTTTTAGTTTTTTGCATTGATGTGATATATATATGTATGTATGTATGTATGTGTGTGTGTGTGTATTCGTCTAAATTTTTGAAAGTTGAAAACAGTATTGATTTAATAGGGCACAAAACATTTCATGGGACGCCATGGTATTCTCTTTTACATTTTTTCTCAATCAGATTGTTCGGCTCCAAGGACCAACTCCCGCTACTTCCTAGCTACGGTTCGGAAGTTGACAAGACTGCAAGAAAAGCAGGTACCGCGAACGAAGCGAGAAATAAAATTTTATGAAATGTATTTTTAATTGTATAAAATTTAAAGTCGAGGGGACAATTGCCCCTCTGTGCCCCCTGCAGGTGATCCTGGCCGTCTGTAAGAAATAATGCAAGATGGACGTGAAAACTAATTCCGTCTTGAGTATCCTTTTGTCCTGCTACTAGTAGATTCTGCTAGTCTTGCTTTCTTTTACTTCAATGTATGCCCCCCTATAATTGATTTCCGTCCAAAGTTGGAAAAAGGCAAAAAGGGCAATGCCCCCCTGTCTCCTTGTGGTTGCGCCATTTCCTTTTAGAGTATAATATTGTTTTATTGTACAGTAGGCGCATTTCGATAAAACTTTCATAAAAGGTCATTACAATGCTCAAGTACATTTTCTACTTCAGGAAGATGTTACCTTATTACGATGTGTTCTAAAATCGTGAAAGGGCAGGGCAACTGCTTATCTGCCTGGATCAACAATGACCACTGATCATTTGATACTAAGAAATTGTTAAATCATGAGTCGCCAAACTTGTCAGTGGCTGTGAGATTGTTATTAGGTTCTATAGGTTATATATAGAGTTAAATGTGTACAATCATTATCCTCTACAAATGGTGTTTCCAATTTCCGGAATAGGTGTGAAAAATGAATTTTTGAAAGTTGGAGGACGTTCAACATCTCAAGAACCGTCAAGTTTATTTTCCGGTTTGTAGTGATTGATTGATTTAGTTTACTTTACATTGCTTTTCTGCTTTTCTGTCACTTTTGGCTAATTGCGAAGATGGGGATGAGTGATGATATGATGAAATTGATGAAGGGACACCCAATCCAAGCTGGGATTTGAACCCAGGACGTCTGGCGTCGTAGCGCGATGTGCTAATCACTCCGCCACGGGGGCAGCTTTTCTGATTGTAGTTTCTCATTCGAGTATTTGCAATGAACATAATTGTCAGCGATGTTTTCTCAATCCTTTCATCGTTACATCGTTATTGAAAACATCCGAGAGGCAAAAATACGACATTAAGGAATTAAAAGACTACAGAAACTACCTAACTCTTAAATGTTAAGAATTAGAAAGATTATAAGTGAACCTCCCCGTCTCGGTTAGCGGTAATAATGATGCTTTGTAATTGAGGGGTCACGAGTTCGATCCACGGTTAGGCACATTTAATTAAGTGGCTCGAATTCCACTATAGGCTGTAAGTTTTGTCCCGATTAGCCTTTGTGCAACTAAACATTGCAATTCAGTGCAAAAATCAGCAAGCTTGGGCAGTTTTATTCCTTGAAAGCCTAGGTCTACATGTTAATAAATTATTATTTATGACGTTGGAAAATAATTTATGCCGAGTGGCCAATTACTATTGCATGGAGAAGAATAAGATGTGAAACACATATAAAACTATTGGTTGTTATTTTCACTACTAATCACTTCTGCCCAGTGGGAGAGCTGCAACTGTATCCATTGATTTATGTCAATGATATTGATAGTCAATGCTTTTGTCTCATGTGTAGGTGAATTTGTACTGAAAATATGTTTGTTCTCTCAGTGTTACCTTCGCAATAGAATTGGTAACATCCTCAACTTATAAAAAATATTTTTTCACACTCGTTCCAAAAATAGTGACATGATTTACATAGGATAATAATTGTTAGCATTTAGCTTCGTAGGCATCGTATTATCATCATCGTTTGACCCTCCAACAACCAAACAGCAATCCCACAGCCACTGAACACATCCACCTACCAGATAGGCAGCAGAGTATCTGCAAATTTTTTTGGCAAGTTTGGAGACTTGTGATTTAACAATTACTTAGTACGTACTAAATAATCAATGTCCGTTGTTGATCCATGTAGATCTGCAGCTGCCACCTCCAACCACGATTTTACGTACAACACGTTGTAATAATCTTGCGATCTTATAAAAGCAGGAAATGTACAAGGGTCGTTCAAGGTTGACCAGGATTTTCGTACGTAAAAAATCGATGTATAGCCGGATCATGATGAAACGTGCTGGTGACGTAATGTATTCCTTCGCGAGTAACTAGCGCCCGGCATGACGTATTTCACACATGCGCAGCAGTTGCAGCGAACATGGCGGCAAGCAGTGTGTCTGTGGCTGTGGAGCAGCGGTGTGTAATCAAATTTAACGTGAAGGAGAAAGTGAAACCAGCTGAGATTTTCAGACGATTGCAAGCACAGTATGGTGAACAAACGATGTCGCGGACAAGAGTGTACGAATGGTGTGAGCAGCTTCGCGAAGGACGGGAGCTGGTGACAAATGAAACGCATGGACACATTCGCCCGACTGCAGTCACACCAGTGAATATCGCACGTGTTGAGCAAATGATTCTTGAGAACCGGCGAGTAACAGTGCGGGATATTGCTGCCGAGGTGAATATCAATGTCGGGAGTGTTGAGACAATCATTCACGACCACTTACGCTTCCGCAAAATCTGTGCAAGGTGGGTTCCCCGCCAGCTGACATTCGATCAGAAGTGGACATGCAGGACGGTCTGTGAACAGCTTCTGAATCGGTTTCGAGCAGAAGGTGATGAATTGTTGCAATCCATCATCACGTGTGATGAAACATGGTTGCACAATTCAACCCCAGAGACCAAAAGACGCAGCATGGAGTGGCGGCATAAAGGTTCCCCGCCCCCCCAAGAAAAGCAAAACGCAGCCGTCCGCTGGAAAGATCATGGCAAGTGTCTTCTGGGACATGAAGGGCGTTATCCATGTGGATTTTCTGGACAAAGGGAGCACGATTAATGCCCAGTATTACTCCACATTGTTGAGTGGTGCTGTACGAAAGTCCATTCGCAAGAAAAGACCTGGGATGTTGTCTGAAAATGTCATTCTTCTCCATGACAATGCCCGCCCTCACACGGCCAATGTGACAACAACAACTCTGGCCGACATGCGCTGGGAAGTTCTGCCCCATCCCCCCTACAATCCGGATTTAGCCCCCAGTGATTATCATTTGTTTGCACCCCTTAAAGACCATCTGGGAAGGAAGAAATTCACGACAGACGAAGCACTGCGGAGCGATGTCCACTAGTGGCTAAGACAACAACCAAGTTCTTTCTACGCCAAAGGAATTCGGGAGCTGCCAGAACGATGGCAACGGTGCCTCGGCGCGCACGGAGAATACTTTGAAAAACTGACATAGTTTGGTGTTTCTTCTGCTACCTATTTCCTCTGCAGAAATAAAAGTCCCGGTCAACCTTGAACATTGCAATGGCCTTGCCCTAAGGGAAGTTTTATAATGGAAAATATTAGGTAAGATAGCTTCTAGTTCTTTTATTTTCGATCGAAAGGAGTCTAACGTACTATAAAAATCTGGCGGCTATAGGGAGCTTAGATCTGTTGTGGGGGTTTCATCTCCCCTAACCTCTTTGTAGCGCCGTCCCTGGTTCTATGTATTTTGTCCAATGAGTACAAGCTAGCAAAATTGTGATTTTCAACAAGTTTGTAGATAATTCTGCAGCTGTTCATAAAAACAGACGTATTTCATTAGTTTCTTGCTGTGGTTCATTTTCCATTTTCAGCAAAAAAGTATTGACACTCTTTGCATACGCTGCGTAAATGAGGGGGTGAGGGAGAAGTTGCTTAATAGTCTCACTTAGAAATTTAGTGCAGAGGAATCTTATAACCCTTCTTAAACAACATTATGCTTTTATAGAAATAAAAGTAAATACTATTTTCAAACCGACGAAAGTTTCAAGTAACTACGTAGGGGAAGGGTAGTGTATTACTTCCTATGTAATTGGACTCTCCCACTAGCAAATTTCTTATTAACACCTCTACGTATTTTATTCTTTAGTTGTATTATCTGTATGTGTCTGTAGAATAAATTGTCCATATATTGCACATGAATAAATTATGTGTAGTTGTTTTGAATTTGCGGTACTAATCCACGTTTATACGTAAATTAGTCTTTGAACGACAGAGATGGAAAATAAAGCGCCAGCAGAGAACAATGGTGCCACTAAAGTTGAAATTCATCTAATAAAGTGATTTTAGGTGCGTCGGGATACACACGACCGTGTTTTGTGCCCATGAATGTAATAAAACAGTTAGATGGAATGAGGGTTTTATTTCGTAAGCTAAACTTTTATCAATGGCCTTGCTCCCCATAATCGGAGGATCTGAGCACGCCTAAAATTCCTTAAGCCTATACAGAAATAGTGTTACATTACATAGTGTTATTTGTCGTATATCCAGAAAGTTGATTCATTGATTGATTTGCTTCATTTTACTTCGCTTTTTGTGCCACTTTTGGCCAATTTGGGAAGATGGGGACGAGTGATGAATTGATGAAATTGATGAATGGACACTCACAGTCATCCGCGCCCAAGCCGGAATTCGAACCCAGGAGCCCTGGCGTCGTAGCTCGATGTTCTAACCACTCCCCCACGGTGGCCGGACCCAGAAAGTTGAAAGTGAATGCAATTTTTATGGTTTGTTTTGTATGGTCATTATCAATAGTAAGTCTGTCATATTATTCCACTAAATAATGTCTTTGGAAAGAAATAACAACATAATTAATGTATTTTATTTTACATAAGACCTATGCCTAAAAGTACTTTTGTATATGATGACACAGAACTATCTTATGTTGCGATTTATCCTTGGGTCTGACTGTAATATATATATATATATAATTGGTGAAAAAATAACGCAGTAAAGTATTAAGTAAATATATTTTATCCCCCTACTTACAAATCATGAAAGGAGTCAAATCGAAATTAAATTAAACGGACGTTCAAAATGTTTAAACATAGCACTATTTCCATAACAGATCATCAAGTATTTTTTTACCATTGACCCTCAGAAATATCTCAAACTGACAATGAACGTTCATTGAACTTATTTATGATCGACAGCTAAAAAGTCATTCATTTGCGTGACTGGTTGATAATCCACCACCAGATAGAATTTACACAATATTTACCTGAAAACTTTGGGTACAGTCACCTTCCCCCTAAAAAAATCCCTTGGTAATGGACTATCGTGTTCTCACAAAAAAAAGTTATAATTTGGCACAATTTTTCTTTCGCGGGCAAACCTTTTGTAAAGGTGTCTGTGCAATCAGCCCTTCCCATTTGTGAACAATATACTGGGGAAATCCACCGTCCTTCACTGTTGTCATTGCACTACAAACCCATCGTGATTTAATATTAGGATATCGCGTAGTGAAGAACTGTTTACAAGCATCTCCCAAACCATTGATTCTCCCCCAAAATCTTTCCCTGCCTTCTTTTTTCTTTTCCTAGCTCTCAGCATGCGGTTTTCTTGTCACTTGAGGAAGGGAAAGCCGATTGCGAAACAAAAAAGTAATGGACGAGGAGTGAGGAGGGGGGGTTCAATAGGAGCGCCAGCGGTACAGAGGGGGAAACGGCTAGCGCGACCATCTTAGAAAAGTCGAAGTTAAAATTTACATACATTGCTCTCTACGTCGAAAAGCTACAGACATTCTAAAGAAAATTCTGTAAGATCAGTTTCATTTCTTTGCTGTAGAAGAACAGTTGAAGCTTTCTTGAGCTTTAAAATGTTGATTTAAGTTATTACATACAATTGGCGAGCAAGTGAATTTTACGAAATTGAGATAAGGAAAACTACGTAATAAATAATGTATTTAAAAAAAGGCTTCGCGACATAACAAATTTCATATTTGATCTTTAACTCAGTAAAATTTAAATGCGACACACTTGACTGTTCGAGCACAGAACGTCGACGCAACAACCTATTTCTTAGGTATCATCACCAGCGGTGATACTGGCTCTTAAGATTCAAATTTACACCACTGACTATGTTTCTGTTGAAAGATAATTTTCAGCACCTGAAATGATCCTCACAGACAAAAGGCGTAGTTTGAGTGTGGATACATGCAAAAAGATTGATGGTGGTCACTAGGACCATGATAAAATTCTAGTATAATTCCTGGTTTTTAAAGCGAACTTTTCAAAAATTCAAGGATGCAAGCAGATGTTTTCTCTTTTCCAACCTTACGTATTACCGACCCTCACCCCCCACACACAAAATAAGGAATTGAGATTTTTTTTATTTCCCATGTAGCTTTCTTTTTCTTCATAAAAAAATAAAAATAAAACTAAACTTATAAAAACTTGCCTCAGAACATTTATAAACATGTATAAATTTAATGGGATTTGGATTAATAAAACTTGCAATTTTTCACGTTTACCGAGGGAAAAAATTTGAATAGGGAAAACATCCACTTCTACCTTCTCTCATGTTTTACCAAAGTTCATGAGTAATTTTCAGAGGCAATAATTTACGCATAATTTTCGTAGCAAATAATTCACATGCAATTCCCGGAATTCAAGGAATTCCAAGTGAGTAGCCACCCTGATATTGTACAGCAAATTTTACATACGTGATTCACTTTTCATATCAACAAGTAACTTTTGCTTGCTGCACAAGTGTAGTATTATAATAATTTGTAAATAATTTTGAAAATTATGTAAAGAAATGAATTTTTTTTTAGAAAATTAATATTTGGTTATTACGGTTCTTGTGAAATTTTGTTGTTAACGATTGTATCTAATCAGTATTTGTCAGGAATTTTGTTCCAATTTGAGTTCTTGCAACCTATTTCTGGATTATTCGAATCTAATAAAACATTTTTAAAACCTATTTTACGATTTTTAGAACCTATTTTAGTTAGAGCCTATTTTAGAAACCTAAAAGCACACTTTTTAGAATCTAAAAATTCGACGTCTAGTTATGACAATAGAATCCTAGTTGACTAATGCTAACAATAATACTGAAAAGGGGATAGTGCTCTAAAATATCTATTACTTTTTTTAAAAGTTCTTAATTTAAGAAACACCCTGATATAGGGTTGAAACGTTGCTTGTAAAATGTTTTAGTGCAAATAAATACCGCTTTGGTTAGCATCTTTTAGTGTGTTTCAATGATAGAAACAAGGTTTAATAACCTTTACTTTAAATTCATTAACAGTATTTTCGTCGAACTTTCACAAGTTCGAAAGCCCATAACATTTCTTCAAGCTTTCACGTTAACCGCTGGGAGATCATGAAGGCCTCCTGGGGGTCCACGGGCAACGGGTTATGAACCGCTGTTTTACAACACTTTCTAACAAGAGCGACGCACCTCAACAGTAAGTTAATACACCTAACAAAAGTTTGTGAAGTAGAAAAAATTGCGGTTATTCAAAAAGAAATACAGACAAGGGAGAAGTTTCTCCAAAGTTCTGAACTCTTACCAACAACCCAGCGCAGACGAATAATTTACAGCACCCCAAGGAACGATTCCCTGTTCCACGGCATACCCTTCGTACGCAGTTTTCCCTTTAAGCAAGAGTCTCACGCATACATCACTCAGCGTGTGCGTAAACGCTACCTAATAAAGTCTTTAATTTTGCTCCGAGACCCATATACCATTTACTATCTCCAATGGGATTGTGAAGAGCACAAAAGTTACAATGTTGTGTTATGTTCAGTTATGATGACTTCATATTATGAATTTACGAACCTGCATACTTAAAAAAAATGACAATCGTAAAAAGTAAACAGTTAGTAAAAATGTTATGTGCTGAATATGTATAAGTGATGAATACAAAAATTCTAATATTGGAATCTAATCTTATGTTCATAAATTTGTAGGTTTCAACCTTCAAGGAATTGTCGGTGGATTTTTCGAAGTCCGTCGAGCTGTGTAATTAATAGTTTAAATACGTTGTTCAAGTCCCTTTATGAACAAAAGCTAACCGATACTTCAACTGCCATTTATAGTGGCCAGATACGTTTCTAGAACTACCTTTCAGGAGGGGTCCGAACCATGCGTCTCACGTGTAATGAGAATATTAATATTAACAATAATAATAAGGTTTATAATTATTAGGTTACTGTGAGTAATATGTTCATAATTGTACATATTGATAATAATATTAAAATACGAGTATTGTCAGTCCCAAAATGTGACGCTCTTGGCTATGACACGGGATCATAAAGTTTTATTTCTGGGTTCGATTCCCGGTGAGAACACTTATGAATGACTCTTGTGCCACTATCAAGGACGTGTTTAGAAGAGAGTCAATGGGGTCCGGAACCCCCTCCCCCCCGAAAGACTTACCAATCCGAAATTAAATAAGCAAAGATACTCGTTTACAGTTGCATTGTATGAAAATGGATTTATTTTCGCAGAGGTAAGGATTAGGTTGTAGATAAATTAGATACAGCCAGATTTACGTTGACAGTGCCTGCGAAACTTTGTGCGTATACTTTGATACATAAGTACTACCAATCAAATTTTCCATCACTGTGCTTATTGTCTTTGTTTTACGCAATCAGATCTTCAATAATTGAAACAAGACGACAAACAAGCTGCCGATAACACCTGCACCAGCATACGTAAAAATACAATCCTTAAATTCACGTATGTTGCAAGAGAAAACTTAACGTAAATCGCCATGGACAATTTGCCGAACAATACTTGTGCATCCAACTGTGCGGGGTAGTTTTGGAAAGAAGGAGTCCAGAGGAAGGCGGGCATGCAGGGAATGGGAATCATACGGGAACGATTGGAGGACATATGCAAACAAAACATTTTGGCCGAATGTGTGGGGAAAGTATCTTTAACTTCGGCACAAATCGTGGATGGGGATAAGCAATGGGGAAGGCGAAAATACGTAGAAGTGTGTGGAGTGAGTGACAGGATGGGTTTGGCATGGTTCAGGCTAGAGGTGGGCACAATTCAAGCGCGTTGGGGAGGACGGGTGAGCAGAATGTCCAATGTGTGGGAAGACGAGACGAAATTCCACATTCTCCTTTAGTGCAAAGAAACAGCGGAGGCTGGACGGAAATACATAAGGGATATGAACGAAACTAGAATTGAGGGGCTAATGAGGACCATTACGGGGAGGGAAATGTGTGGAAGGGACGAAACTCAAACAAGGGACCTGGGAGCCTTCCTACATTACGTCTGGACAAAGAGGGCGAATAAGATGACGGACGGGAGTGTTGATAGATTGTAGTGAGGGAAGAACCCACAATTAATATGAAAGGTAAAGTTGAACATGTGAGGACATGAGGAGAGGGATTATCGGAAAACAAAAAAACCTCATTGATGTATGGAAATGTGTGTACAACCTCAAAGGTTCATAGTGAAATAAACCTATATTCTATTCAATTCTATTCTACTCCTACTAATAATATACGCATATAAATAATGATCATGTACTTTACTTTTTATCAGTTGGTCCTAACAACCTTTGTTCGTATTCAATTAATAATCTATTTAATTTTTTGTACATTAATATCTTTGGTAAGACAGCTGTTATGTACAAATTTTAAGGATCTTAACTAAACAAAACTAGCGAATACAAGCTGTTAAATCTCTATTCTTGTATCATTTTTACATGTTCATGTAATAATTATAATGATAATTATTGTTAATTGACAAATTTTAATAGTTTTAATGTTGCCTCCGTCGTATGGGCGCAATTTAGGATTATTTTCAGATTGGTTCTGCTTCCGTCAGACGTACTCATTATTCAATTTTATCTCTCTTTTCCCCTCTACTCCTTTCATCTGGTTTCCAGCTGCTCCATTGCTGTCTCGCTTTCCCTCTTTCATTATATATTGTCCTTCTTTCTTCTCTCTCTCTTTATCTCCTCCATTTCATCTCTTTCTCTCTTCCTCTACTTCTTTCAATCTTTTCCTAGTTTCTCCGTCCCTTTTTTTTCCTCTCTCTCTCTCTCCCTCTTTCCATCTTTCTGTTTTCTTTACCTTGGCCTTTCTCTCTTGTCCTTCTTCCACCTCTTTCTGCATCTCTTCCAATTATTATCTCACTATCTCTCCTCTCTTTCTCTACATTCTTCTTTCTATCTTGTCTTCATTTCATTTGTTTTCTATCTCTTTCTGATCCCCTCTCTCTTTCTCTACCTCTGTCTTTCTATCTTGTTCTTCCACATGTTTCACAATCCCATTCTACTACTTTTGCTTATTCTATTTCTGTGACACGATCTCTCGTTTTGTTTCTCTCTCTCAATTTTTCCCTCCCTCTCTCTATAAATGTTTCTGCAGATTCCTCACGTTGACTATTTGGATAGCGCCACTGGCATACGCAGGGTTGTTTTCGGAAAGGGTTGGAACTGTAAAGGTGAATAATGCATAGCTGCTTTCTCGGGGGAGACAAACACAATAAGATATTTCGAATATTAAAAACTTTTTGCTCTCAAAAATGGCAATCACTTTAAGGCGAGTTTTCATTTTCCAATCTGGTTTCTCCCGAGTTCTTGACTGCTTTTATTTAGTTATCTCAAAATTTTGGAAAGGTTGTAGCCCCTTCACCCTCCCTGCCCACGCAAATGGATATCGCCAGAACACCTGGTCTTTGTGCACTTGTCCTTCATCTACTCAGGTTTGGTTGCAGCGCTTTGATGTCAACGCTGATCTCCTTGCGAAGTAAGCAACGACTCATTACTCGGATTTACCCAGGACAAACTGATCCAGGAAATATTCCATTTGGTAAAGAGCGACATCTCGAACCACGCTGCGACAAGGTTTTACCCGAAAGAGGATAAAAAGTTCTCGTTTTGCAAGAAAAAACAATCAACTCCTAACAAAGTCTTTCCGGAGGGAAAGGCAACAGAGGTGGAAATAACAGATGAAGATGGGCCACCTGCAGCCAATCGGAAAAGAGCCTGTTACTCTTTCGGACGTTATTGAACTCAGGCTCCTCTGAGCTCTTCAACGAATGCCGAGGAAACATTCCATTCATCGCCTTTGGGATCAGAGTAGTATCAAAAGATCTTGGAGGTCCATTACGGCAACAGAGTGGTTCTCTTGATATACTCCTTCAATACTATTTCTAAACCGTCCACTGTGTTGATGTGTGTGGATGCAGCACCGTCCTTTCGTTTAAAGACAGGCTGAGCATTATCCTCACTATAACAGAGATAAAGAATATGTGGAATCATTTCTCTAGCCCACATATAACCTTCATGTTCCGGAGTAATGCACACTTTTTGAAAATTGAACGTAGTACTTACAGAAGGGTAGTCTCCGGCGGTAGATTCCCAGGCACCCTCCTCCACCCCTGGTACTCGCAAGTGAGGGATGTTCCCAGACAGATGCAAGAGGTCTCGTTCAACTGCAGCCCTGGAAAATAAACAAATTCAGAAAATTAAGTTCTAGTCCATATTTTTCTGATTAAGTAATATTTATCCATGTAACAAACCTCTTACAATTTAGATATAAGAAATGTGTTAAAAAATTAATACCTCAAATTTAACCTTTTCTTACAAACAGTAACGCATAGTCAGTCACAACAGTTTTACTGTGACCTCATACTTGAAATATTTATACAGCACTGTATTTGATGAATATACAATATGAAGCAGAAAAAACTAGATTCTGGCGAGCATTATACTTTATCTAAATTCAATAATATCAACATTCAATAACCGAATAATGAGAAGGAAATTATATTATATAAGTGTTCATTACGTGAAAAAAGCTCAATTTTTCTAAATTCAAAAACATGGGTCGAGAAAGTTGCGTAATGCTACCAAAAAATCTCACAAAAATGTTTAGCGAGTTTGAAATATGATAAAATGGATAAAATGCCCGATACATGATGTGGAAAGGGCACAGTTTGTAAGGATATGTTTCCAATATGTTGGCCACCTAGAGATCCTCCATCTTGGATTAAAATTCATTTTTTAAATCGAAAGATGATTATCATAAACTTAGCAGAAGCGCAACTAAGCTATTCTGTTTGTCTTTCTTTGTTTCTGCACACAGAAAAGTAAATGCATCAGCTGAAACAAAAAAATGCATGACGTTTGATGCAAGAAGGTGCATAAAACGCATAATTTGACGCATTAAGTAGGGTAGGTAGGGGGAAATCGGATCGGGTGAAAAGAACTCAGTTTTGCAGACACAAGAAATTAAATTCTTGCGTCATTGCGGTGTACATTGTGCTGCCACCTCTCAGAAGAAACAACAACTGCCAGAATCCATTGTTTGTTTGGCTCCAGAAGAGTTCCAGACTACATTGTTTCAAGTTGTGCATTTTTGTGCGGAAAAAAAAGCAGCCGATGTAAGTTTTCATTGTCGTGGAATAAGCTTCTATTCATTGCTTGTTAAGTAAATTTTATTTTAAATTGTAATATTTTATTGAATTAAGCATGCCTCGCCAGATCTTTGATAATTTTAAACAAAACACAGAAATCACTGCCAAAAAAAATAGGTTTTTAATAAGGTGTGTATCAGGGTAAATCGGATCATTCGATTCTTCTTTCTGTTTCATTGTTTTGAAATAACTGGACGGATCCAGTAGGCTATATTTATATTTTAATAAATCAGTCTGTCTGTCTATGATCATCATCAGCCTAATTTGTACCACAACACATGTGTACGTATGCTTTAATGTAGGTTATAGCAACGTTTTGTTTTGTTTCAGATGCCTCGTAACTACATTCGGAAAACTGCTCATGGTCCTTATAGTTCCTGGTCGGTTGTAGGTATGGAAGAAGCTATCACTGCAGTTAGAGAAGGGCAATATTCAATACGGAAAGCCTCAGATGTGTGTGGTGTCTTCAAAGAAGAACTTGATGAATATTCCAGTACATAATGTTGGACGTCAACCAGTGATACTCCAGACATTGAAGCAGCTCTAGTTGTGCGTCTAGTCTACCTGTCCGAAAGGGGATTTAGTTTGATACCGAGAAGTGTACGTGAGAATGCCCATAAGTATGTGACTGAGCGAGAGATTCCAAACAATTTCAACGAGGAATCCGAAAGGGCCGGCATTAATTGGTTTCAGGTATTTATGAAATGACACCCGAAACTTTCTATTCGGAAAGCCGAAGGTCTTTCTCGTGCAAGAATGAATGGCATGACACGAGAAAATCTTTCGAACGTTCACACTTAGTTGAAAAATCTGATTAGAGAATGTAAACTGGAAGGTAAGCCCACAAAGGAGACGCCACAGAAGAAAAATGCACGAAAAACTATTCCTTCACTTCGTCTGACATCAGGTGAAAATTATCCTTACCTCAACCCTGGGGATAAGAAGGAAGAAGGAGAAGAATAAGAGACGGTTAAACAAGCTGGAAAACTCGCATCGAGAAGTGAGAAGAACGAAGCGTGGAGGTGTGGATTCTGCAGTCTTTCGTACTACGACAAAAAAGTCACCAGGCTGGCGATTGCATACAGTGCCAGGCTTGCAAAGTGTGGTTCCATGAACGCTGTGTAAACGCCTTTGGTAAAAAGCAGTTTATTTGTGGTATTAGTTTATCAAAATCTGTGAGACTCGATTTACCCCACCGCCGATCCGATTTACCACGCAGAGGTGAGGTAAATCGGATCAGTGCACCACGTGCATTAAAGTTACAATATCTCAGCAAATAATAAGAAATGAGTGTAATTTATATATTTGTCTAGTAGCTGAAGGTTTGTTTGTTTTTATGCATATAATTTCAATTGTAATAAAGGCACTGATATTCAATAAATAGAGTTTTTTTTAAAAAAAAGTGATCCGATTTCCCCCTACCTCCCCTATAGCTCGACATAGTTACTTACTTGCATCATAAGATGGACTTTGGCATTACCTTTACAAACGATATACAAACATGCATCAAACCGTAAGTGATTTTTGGGACAGGCCAAAAAGCACTTTAGTATATCAACCGATGCGTTCCTGTTTTCCGTGTGTGGGATCTGAAGTAGTATATCTGGTGTTTGGTTCTGCATATGAAGAAAGTCATATTTACTTGCAGTCCTGAAGTACAAAAGTTTTCCACAGGGTACACGCTACGTTTCATCACAGATAAGTTAACTTGTCTGTGGTTTCATGAAACATTATTTGGAAACTTTGGAGAAACAAGACAATTGTTGTAAGTTGTGCATGAGGCTTATTCGATACTTCGAAATCTCAGGTCAACAAACGGCAGATCTCGTATTCCTCAAGACCTGCACATAGAAAATGCCCGAGCTAGCAAAAAGTTGAATTCATGTCTACAAAGTTATTATGGTAGTGAAATGATGGAGATGAAATACTGACATGCATCTTGTATTCACATCCTATCTATCCCCTTCTGGGTGATGGGGGCATTGAACCCTCCTGGAACTATGAAATATTTCGATGTGAACCTACAAAACTAACGAAAGTAACGATTCTTTCAGATTATGCAAGAATTCCAATATTGTCCTTGCAGAAATGAATGAGTTGGTTGTGGAGATCAAGAAATCTGCAGTCCCCAATATGTCATAATTTTAGTTTTATAACAATTGATGGAAGGTCCATACTCTTTAATCTCTGTCCCGACTTTTTCGAAAAAGTCGTTTGCAAAAATTTCGTTTTTATTATTAACAACACATTCAGGCATGTTCTTCACTATAAGAATCCTTTAATTTACAAATATATTATTTTCTAAATGCAGAATTTTCATGGTCGTTGAATGGTGCTGCTATAAGACAATTGAAGGAAATTTTGAAACATTGTTAATTTGTGGATTACAGTATTATCTGAATACTTCTGAGAATTGAATGTAAACAATAAGCACCAAGCTGTTCGCCGTGTGACAGCCTTTGTGTGAAAGTGACTGCGTTGCTGATTGTCGGTTCAGGAGGAGCGAGTTCTATTGGTGAGTTGATTTTTATTTCTTACTTTGGACCATGATATAGCAACTCTATAATTGTACGTCTAGCTGCAATACTGCACACCGTTGATGGTCACATATAATACTGCAACAACATGCCTTCCCTATGGCGTAGTGGTAACGTCGTCGCGTTGTAATCGAGGTGTCCCGGGTTCGATACCTGGTGGAGGCACGTAGTGGTTCGGATCCCACTTTAAACTGTAGGTCCAGTCCCCATTGTCCTATCTATACATAAAGTGGACTTAAAACATAAAATCAAACTCCAATACTGCAATAACATTTCGAATCTTTTATTTTTCCACATTTTACAATCCCCCCAAAACAAATCTGAGTACGGGCGTGAATATAGCCCTGGTTACTTCAACGAACGAATCGGAATATTTTCAGATTGCAAGTTTCCGGAACGTGTCCCGTATCGACTTCTCCAAGCTTAACCCTTCGTGTACCAAGGTAAAATGTTACGCAAAGTATTAAGACTGGGTCATTTTGACCCAGGTACTATTTTCTTAAAAAAAATACATTTAGTTGGATGCAGCGAGTTATAATTGGGATGTACAATAAACAGGACAATGTGCCTGATTGTATCATGTATTATAATATATGTTATAGACATATAATACAATAATATGTATTGTCTATATGAAAGTAAATAAGCACATACACATTTAGTGTGGACCGAAGAGATTCAATTTTTAATGTGCTCTATTAATAGCAGTTTTCATTCAAACAATACTTGGAATATAATAATTCAAAGTTAAAAATATAACCATACAAATAAGATGTACCTTTTACAGGAAACTGATATCACATATTCCATTCTGATTACACTTGACCGTCCTCGCAGAACGGATTGCTGATATAGTGTGCTTTGCATACAAACTTATTTACTGGTATTTTATATACCGACTTGAGTGAAATGATGTGTAAAAGTAAAAACGCATGTTGAATGAGGAATACCTATAACAACATGCCACTACGGTTCTTTAAAATAGTGAAATTCCTAAAAAAAAATTCATCTGGGTCAAATTGACCCAGTCATGGTACTCGAAGGGTGTAGTGGTGGTTGGTCGGAACTTAATTGTTTTTACTGAAAGTGGGAATTTCTGAAAAAAATATTCTGCTCTCGTAGCCTGTAACTGGCCGATCTTCGGTGTATAATGAAACATTGGATCTTAAGGGAATATTTAATCCGTTACTCCAATGGTTTCAAGAACATGGTATACAAACTTCATTTCTTATCGTTTTTCAAACTTCATTCGTAAAGAAAATGAATTTACTTCTATTTTTCTTATTTTATATCGCTATTTTGCAGCTTCTGTCTATTCGCGACGATAAGGATTAATGACAAATGTATGAAATGCATGAAGGGACTCTTAACAAAGAAGCGTCCTACATCTAAAGTACAACATTGCCTTAATGAGCGAAAAGATCAATCTTTGGTTCTTTTTCCTACAGACTTCTCTGCTAAGATGATCCAGATTTCGTTGATTACTAAAGCCATTAATAGGTAATAGAAAGTGAATATCACAACACCAATGAACTTGTAGTGCCTTACTACATCCATAGAGTATAACATGTTGTCTTCAAGAGATGGTAAAGTTGCGAATTTGTGTTGATGCCGTCTACACGCTATCAAATTTTGTCGGTGGTTGACGCAGCCCTGTGTGCTATACATAACAATAAGTAGTAAATTGCTACAAAATACTAATAACAATGTGGTTTTAGTGTAGAGTTTTACGAGCTATGGAAGTTGGCTATATTTCCACTTTTCAAAATATAAGTGCCTCGAGGATATGCAGTTGACCCAGGACGTCGCGTTTCCTAACGGTGGCCTGTAATGTCCACCTTGCTCACAGCACTTTTTAAAAATATATAGGCAGGTCTCGAAATGGACCGGAGCGGACCGGAATAACATTCCGGTTCTTGAATATCTGGAACCTTCCCATTCCTTCTAGTCAGAAATGATAAAGGACCGTTAAGATTCGAGTTTTTTTATTATTATTTTTTTTTTAATATTTCACTATATTTTCCTTTTCAGTGTGAACTAATTTGATAATATTCTGCAACACGTAGCATTCATGTAAGTTTTCCCTACATATGGAAATGCGTTGTTGCGGCGAGGGGGCTTATATGACGGCGTCTATGTTACCTACGTTGGAGATAAATACGGGGCGCTGGAATTGCACCCAGCACACCGTCGGCAGTATTTCATTTTTTCTTAATTTCTCTTTTTCCGTGTTTTTCTGTCGTTCTTTCTTCTTTGACCCGATTAACCCACAGTAAACTTTCAATTCAGTCAAACAATAGCCTAAATACAATCCACAATTTGTCTAAATTTTAAAAACAACATTCCTGAAAGCTCTTGTCCAATGTATTTTGCATAATTTAATGTTTTTTTCAATATTTTAATGTAAACTATTATTACTTTTTCACTACATAATTTCACTAGCCGTTAAGCTCGTCGCCATAGTAATCACAGACAAAATATACAACCCATGTTAATGAAATGGAAGCGTTCCGTTTCGTAAAAATTTCCATTGTAAGCCGTGTATATAACATTTCACAAATTACTCCTTTCACTCCTGAGTCCTTCGAAAAAAATCATAAAGTAAAACTTGCCATAAACTTTGAAAATCTCGAGGTTATTTTGTATTGCCTTTTCCTCTTCTTTCACAGCACCCATTAAGGAAGAAGTATACTATGCCTGTGAGGACACACACAAGGGCAGAACTGTAATCAATTATCTCACGATATTTCCACCTAATTTTTTTTTCTTTAAAAGTCATGTTAAACATACAAAGACAAGGATAGTTACCATCCAGGTTCACAAGCATAATTAATTTACTATTTATGTGTACGATAATATGTCAATGAATCAATACATCCAGCATATTTTAAAAAGCAAATGAGAATAATAGCAGCGCCATGTAGGGGTAAGATTCTCAACTTCGTAATATTCTAAAGGAAACATGAATAATACATATATTATAATACATTGTTAATAGCTTAGCCTATGAATAGTATCCTATGTGGTATCAACATGTTTTCAGAGTGAAGCATGATTCCAAAGAACTGTTCTCGGTAACAATGCATGCACAATGTAACAATGCCTTTAAATTCCTATCACCATGGTGTCAAATATAAAAAGAATGGATAAAAAGAATATGTGTGCCATAAGATAGGTAAGTAATCTTCTATTTCGTGACATGTAATATGTTCTCATACAATTATGCTACAATTGGATAATATCCTGCTCTTGATATCCTGTTGTGAGCTCATGTTGATAGTGGAAAATGTTCCCTTGTGTTGGCTATGTCCGAAGTGAAGGGTGGGTGCAAAATATTATGTCCTGTCGTTGTCATATTGAGGGCCTAATGTTAGGTCCTGAAGTAAGACTTGTGTTGTTATTGACAACAGGCAAGCATTGATCCTCCTCTCAAAGAGACTCCTCATTTATTTTCCTGTACTGTCGGAAGACCATAAAGATCAGCGGCTCTGGTCTTTATCTCTTCATAATTGTTAAGAATGGTTTCTTCTTGTGTTTCAAGTAGTCTGTTTTTCTTTTTCAATAAATGTATATCTATAGCTCAGTGTCAGTTGTTGTATGTTTTTCTTTGCACTGTTGATACACGGTTTAGTTGTTCGCCTACTTGTTCCTCCTTTTCTTCAAGTCGCAGTGGAACAAAAATTTCAGTTGCTTTCAAGTATCATCAGGTCGTTTTCGGGAAATTATTTGACGCGAGTTGTATCGTGACGGTAGTTACCTTGATATTTTGGCCTATTTATTCTAGTAAATGTATCATTTCAGACATTTTCAAAGACAGTTACGAAGAGGCCAGAAATTCGCGAAAAAATATTGTAGTTCGTTGTTGGGTACATTCGGCCCTGCTGCGCACTCAGCGTTTTGTCTTGACACCACAGCTTCTGGGCACACGGATGGTAGGCTATTTATTATGTAAAACAAATGCATATGAAAAGAGGATAACAAAGCAACGTAACATTTTCAAGGAAGTGAAACAGTCCAAAAAAGAGTGAATTGAAAATTGCACGATTTCGTATTTACGGTATGGTGCTGTTTTTCAAATTGCAGAACTTTAGGTCGCACAGTAGCCATTTATTTATTTTACCCAAAGTACACAAACTGAACACTCAGCAGTTCTTGTCACCTATACAACGTATTTAACATTTGATTAACTGAATTTTGTACCTCAATTGGCTGTACCTTATAATCAAGGGATCAAGAACATGGTAACTTCAGACTGAAGGATTTTTTAAAGAGAGTAAGCAACAGTATATGAAGGGGAGGGGAGGGCGATAATATACCTCTACCCTTCTCCGTGGAAAAATGCCTTACCATGTTTACCTCCATGGAAGAAATCCTCCAGTCGTCCACATATGTTATTGGCCTCACTTGAACAAACTGTTCTTTTCAAAGTTCCAAACGTTGTTGTTGTGCTAAAATCAGGCAAAACTGAAGCAAGTCGCTGGTATTCTTCAGTTTCATTAGCATATTATCATAAATGTCTACTAAAAGTTGATTGAAATTTGATTTAGGGACTAAAATATGTATCCGTATTTCATGTTTTCTTTATTTTCAACGTCGCACCCCCTAAATTTCATTCCGCATCCCCTCAGCACCCTTAGATCATTAATCCTGACGCCGCTGCTGGGTTTGTACTCCATTGTTAATTCTCACTCTTCTTCTTTAACCATAAGAAAATTAAGATTTTTTTTTTTTTCAAAAAATATAACATACGGTAAAAGCAACGTAATTCTAAAAATCCCAAAACTTAACGTTGTAGCTATGATCAGTGCGTGAACTAAACATTTCCTCCGAAAGGGTAGGAATGTAAGAGGCGACTCTTTGCAAATACACCCAAATGTCAGTCTTCCTTCCACTTAGTACACACCTGAGAGCATTGTGAAGACTAGCGAGGCTCTGGCGATTGGACTCGCAGTCACTATAATCCTCCGTGCGGCTCGTGTCGTGTGCTGTCCCTATGTGTTTGTGATTGTAGCAATAAATGTAGAAAAATGAAATGTTAACACCTGCTGGTCAGTACTCACATGAACGAATGGAAGGAGGGAAAAGGCCACAGAAATGATAGCAGATCAGAATTTCAAAAATACCACCACCAACATCAATGCACTTCTGAGCGCGTCGGAGAACATCTTGTGTTGCACTGCAAAGTTCCCGGATTAACGCAGGAGCATTCATAATACGAATGTGCAGTTCATCCCTTGTATTCATCCTTTCCTGGTAAACCTCCTGCTTCATCCACCCCCATAAACAGAAATCAAGAGGGATTAGGTTGGGAGAACGAGGTGGTCATGGAACCAGACCACTACCACGACGACGACAACGCCCATTCCATCGATTTAGGGTAGGTGGAATTCAGATGATGAATGATAAACCGACTGGAATGAGCAGTTCTACATTTATTGCTTGCTTCATTATTTAATTATCGTGTACGAAATACTGCTACACCACAAATTCTTGCAAAAACGACTAGTATCAGCTTGTCCCTTCTCGTATTTACTTACACAATTTTCATTACATTGCCATGTTTTATTTGTTACTGTTTTTGTTTACGTTTTCCTACATCATTTTCATTTCTGTTCATATCTCCGTTATCGTTCAAAATCGGACCCATGTTCATATGAACGTTTTTTCTTAGAATCACCCATACTACCAGTTCTCAAAGTATTGCCGCTTCTTCCAGGAACACCCTGTATATTTGATGTCCGCAGTTTTTCACTTGTTATACAGATTTATGTTCTGTTGGCAGCATATCACAAGAAAATAAAACATACCAATAGTTACTTGATTATGAACAAAATATATTATAATATCACCTATGTTCTCACTTCATGAGTACATTACGTCTTGTGAAATTTTCAGAACATTTATCATAGAGAAATACATTGCTGGCCGCAATACCTATTGGCTATGTTTCTACAGCTGGCACATCTTTACCTATATTCCTTCTCTTTGGTCATGTGATTTAGTCTGAAGTACTTTTTGCTTGATGGTGGCTCTCGAGATGTGCTTACAGAGGAAGACCTACCTGAATAATCTCTTGTTACTCTATATCCTGCCGAAGTCACTGTAGCCACACTTTTTCTAAACTGTAATATATCTCTATTGCAGCCTGAATTTTGAGCTAGCAACTAAGAAATAACAACAGCCACATCTACCACCAAAGAAATCAATGGAATTTACAACATTTTACCACTTATTGAGCTACATACAGTTCATATATAGTACATAAAGTATACAGAGTACTCCAAGTTGAGGTCTAATCGATCAACACCACCTATGTTGGTATTATTCAATCCAATAGGATCATGCATTTTGATTTGAACTCTCCCTCCAGCAGCAGATGAACGTCTACTTGTCAGTTTGGAAGGCGAGACAAAGTATCAGTTGTCAGTATATCCTGTTCTCCTCATATCTTCATTCGCTTCCACTCTTGCGTCAAGAGGACAAAGAAAAATAGTATTTCCTCTATGTTGTGGTTCCTCTTCAAAGTGATCAAGTATCTCAGCTAGCGACAGAGGTCCGTCAGTAAAGACAACTTCACTCCTCCCTGATCCTACTCAATCACTTACCCGATGTGGGAGATAATCCAACCAGTTATGGGGTGACGTGCGGTCAGCACGACGAATCCCCAGTCGTTGTTGTAGGTTTGCACGATGAGGTTACGCTTGCCATCCAGAGATTCTAAATTTCCTCACGATCGTGGGTGGCCACCGGTCCCATACACTGGCCGAAATTTCAGGAGAAAAGATGTTATGCTTTCCCACGAGACTGAAACCTGCGAGCGCCCCGTAGCCAGAGCCCAAAGCATTACACCTTAGACTGCACGGCCAGAGTGCGGGACTATGGAAATAGTACAATCATAAATTGGTATAATATTTGAAGTATGCATGCAAACCTTACAAACATAAAAAAAATGTTGAATAAAGTGAAGAATTACAGAAGATAATACATAAAATGTGCAAACTCTATTAGCAACGATATTCCTATTGGGTCAAAAACGACCCACCTGATGAAAACACATAACTGTTTGAGATACTGAACACATGTCACATAAATGTAATTTAAAATAAGAACTAGCATTCTTTAGGAATCACATTGTAAAATAAACTTGGTAAAGTATGAAATAATAAAATTGCACATAATTTTATTTTGGCAACGGTACTTAAGCTTTCTCCACGATCAGTGTGCTCCCAAATTCAAAGCCAACTACAGACGTCATAATTTGGAAAGATCAACATCAACTTTAAACAATTATGAAAATTATAGTATGCACATTAATTCCAACTCATAAATAAGAAAGATAAATTAGTAACGAAATAAACAGTTAACAAAATAATGTTGAATTGTGCAATGGGTCGAAAACGACCCAATGGAAATACCTATATGGGTTAGATTTAAATAATTCATTGATTAATGTAGGCTACATAAGGATTTTGTAGATATCAGAACCAGTCTTGGTGAAAGTACATTAATATCGCAATCATTTAATGGTGTTTCTTACGCTCTACGAAAGAAAACAAAGTATATGTACTAATGGTGTGAAGTTCATACGAAAGTAAATGTAATATAATATGTAATATGTAAACACTAAAATTTCTCTTGATTTAAAATTCAATAATTTTTATAGGTAAGAATGGCAAACATTTTGTATAGAAAAATGTACAAAATACTAATCACGTTAAACAGTAAATAGTGTTATTATCATTAAACTGTAAATAAACATAGCAGCTGATATTTTGCAAACTATCATTAAAAGATTGCCAAAATTCAGCTACAAAGACTATAAATATATTTAGGTTGGAATTATAGAGTATATCCAGAATGTTTTATTTTCACTAGAGGAAGAGTTACTGAAATTATTATAGTTTCATTAACACATTCAACAAACTTTTCCATAGTAGGTTCATATGTACAGTATCAGAAACAGAAAAATATATATTTACATATACCGTATTTTTTAATTTGTTTTAATCAAACTGTTCAAACATTTTGCAGGACCGTTTACTAGAAAAAGCCTTTCTATAAAAACACTTATATCTACGAGGTGTGGCTAGGAAAAAACGGACTGTTGCTACATAATCTTTTATTGGTTATTTTGTACAATACGAACATTATCCCCTTCAAAGTACTCCCCTGCACTATCGATACACCGCTCCATACGAATCTTTCATTTGCTGGAAACAATGCTGGAAATCATTTTCTGAAACCATGTTCATGACCTCCGTCGCTTTTGCTTTTACAGATTCTATGGTCGTAAATCAGGTTCCTTTCAGTGCTGATTTGATCTTTGGGAATAAAAAAGGTCGCGCGGAGTGATATCCGGCGAATAGGGTGGATGTTCTAACACTGGGATCCCATGCTTGGCCAAAAAAGCATTGACTGACAATGTCGTGTGGACAGGAGCATTGTCCTGATGAAGAATCCATGACTTGCTTTTCCACAAATCAGGTCGTCGTTTTCTTACTCGCTCACGAAGGCTCGTCAGCACCGTAATATAATAATGTTGATTGTTTTGCAATAGCTCGAATACTCAAGCGACGATCTTTTCGAATCAATTCACCGACATTTGCAATATTTGATTCCATTTTTGACGTGCAAGGCTGTCCAGGACGTGAGTTGTCCGCGATCACTTCTCGTCCGTCTTTAAACCTTTGAAACTACTCAAACACTTGCGTGCGTGATAAACACTCATCTCCGTATACTTCCTTCAACAAATCCTAAGTTTCTGTGGCGGATTTTCCGAGTTTCATAAGAAACTTCAAATTGATTAGCTGTTCCCATTTCACACTTAACATTTTTCCAACGGAGCACAGACATACGGTTCACTTCGTCCACAAGCTACAGCGCGACTGAGCGCCGCGCACCCTGGAAAATCACACAGTGGATAGGCAGGATATCACGTTATACACTCATGCACCGCTTGACCTTGACGCGCTTGCCGTTTGTCGACAGCAACATCAATCCAGTTTTTTTCTAGCCACACCTCGTATATGTATGGTGCGAAAACCCATACAAGCCATTAAGGAACACGTTTATTGTAGGTATGTATTCATTTAATACCTACATAATGATATCAAAATAACTATAATATCTTAGCTGAAATAGTACATGAGCTTGCGATGCACTTATTATGTTATGCTGCGTAACTTCAATTAATTCTTATCCACATAAATCAAACTTTTACAAAGCAAGTAGTCACACTTGTATAATCAGAAATAAGGTTTTGTCCTTACTCCAGGGGGGACGTACCGGTTTGGTGCTTCCCGAAGATGCGTCCCTGGGCAATAGCGGACGACGTCCTGCCCTTATGATGCTCGGATAGCAACACACAAATCATAATAATTCTAGGCTGTTCGGGAAAAGGCACATAAGTCACAAACTGAGATCTTCTGTTACTTTCATCTAAGTCACACTGAATCAGCTAAATAAAATATAATTTTTTTATTGGGCATGTGTAAAGATTCTTAACAGTGATGATACGACATGTAACGTTTGCTATTAAAACAATAAACAAGTAATTTTCTTGCGTAAAATTGCATTTTTCACTTTAGTGCTTTTTCCCAAAAAGCAAAGAATTGCCTTTGCACAATTTAAAATACATCTTTCCCAAAGTAACTGATCAATTTTCACTGATAGAGATTTTCAATAAGATTACATTGAAGACCTTACAAGCAATTAGACTTATTTAAGACGTTTTATCCTTCAGTCACAGTCACAACGAACAGATAATATATCCTACGGTTAATCCATGTTTGTAATCATAACTGATACCTGGTCCCGCTCTGGCAGGAAAGGTTTTGATTAGATTATTTGAAGGGCTCCGGTGTAAAACATAGTAAGTGACATTTTGGTCATTTTTTAGTTACAAAGTAAAATGTATCATCCTTCAATTCTTGAGTGAAATTGCCATCTTATACAATTTGCATTGGACTCAGTGAAGCCTTCTGAAATTGGTAAACACAACACAAAAACAATTTATCTACAGTATAGCTTCTAATAACCTTTTTTTCTTAATGAACTCAGAAATGAATAAAATGTCACTTACCATGTTTTACACCCGAGCCCTTTATTTGTTATTGGTATCTGTGACATTTTGTGAAAGATCCCGAAGGAATAAATTAAAATTAGGAAAACCAGGAGAGTTCGTTGACTGAAAAAGATTCAGATGTTCTTTTTATTCTATCACACAAGATTCTACCTGGTTGAATTAGAAAAAACATGCAAAGAGTTCAAAAATCTCGGAAGCTTAATGATGCTCTATAATGCTTACGTTAGAGCGAAAATTGAATACGCAAGCATAGTGTGGCACCCTCAAACCCAGCAAGATATAAACAAAATAGAACAAATTCAAAGTATATACCCACAAATGGAATCCCGTGAGAACCTTCTCAGATATTTTAACCTAACAACTCTCAACAACAGACGCATCATGCATCAACTCATTTTCCTCCACAAAATTTTAAATAATCTCATTGAAGCTCCTTTCGCCCTGTCACAGCTCGACTTCTACGTCCCCTCAAGCAAATTACGACCAAGAAGGCAACTCTTCACCCTCCCTCGTAATAGAACCAACGCTCTGACAATATCCCCAATTTGGAATATGTGTAAAACATTTAATGATACCATCAAAAGTGAAAACAAGTGTGGACTTATTTTGCCCGACCGCAATTTTGAAAAGGAATATATTAAAATTACATAAATTACGATAGAACCTAAGACTTGTATGTTTGTTAAATGTTTTTCTGTCTATATACTACATTCATCTGTGTAATATTTCAATAATGTTATCACAAAATTATTGTATAATGACCGCCATTAATGGGTAATATACCTGTTGCGTTCAATTTATGAAATAAATAAGGTGAAAAGGTTTCCGTTGCCTAAGGCAAGGAAGTCAGGCTTCGTTGCATGCTAAATTTAGTAGATCCACGCTTTATGACAATTTGTTATTTCTAATTGCGTTCGAAGACTCCAGTGTTTTGCGTGGATTGTCTCATTCATTTGTAACTTGTTAGTCGAGTTAGACTGACGTATTTGTCGAGGGTGTGGATATTTTTTAGTTTGGAAGGGAAGAGAAAGAAACAGGTACATTCATGCAACGTACCGTGCCAGCACACGAACATATTTTTCAATTAAAATCATTCAAGTAAAGTTGACTTTTTGTTCCATCATTTATTTGATGCAATCATTTAAAAATATGTGAAGACTTAGGCTATACCGGGTGGTCCGAAAGTCCCGGAACGTTCAAATATCGTGAGACATACACATCGAATCGGAAAACGAAAAAATACGTGTTTAATAAGTGAAAGAAAGCTATTTAATGGTATCACACGTGATTCCACCCCGAGGGGCGGGGGCAACTGTGAAATTTTAAATGGAAACCCCCACTTTGTATTGTAGAGTCGGATTGTACGTACGAAAATAGCTGGGTTTCTGTACTACATTTCGCGAAAACCAGGAACAACGACGTGGGCGTAGTAGTATTTTGTTCCCATCGGGGTGCTTATTTTAGGTGAGTCCCGCTCACCACCGTCTTTTCTCAGTTCCCAACGTCGAAAAGCATAAACGTCTGAATTGTTCATTGTTTACGTCAAGGCCCGATTTTTTTTCTTCCGCTCTCCCATAGGGCCGCTGAAAGGCGACTGGTCTACCATCTGGCGACTCTATTCTTTCTGGCATGCGATTACCTTGACGTGTGTCCGCCCCACCCATCACCTTTAAGCAAAATTCTACCTCATTTCGCTTCTACTCCTACATCCTTGGGCAAATAAAAAATGCCACACCTGGGGGCTAATTAACCCCCCCCCCTCACACATGACGCATAACACACAACACATAGACAATAAACAACCATCAAATAACTTATCCTCATAACCAGAATATAAAACATCTCATTCCTTTTCGGCAAACAAAAAATGCCAATACGTGTGGCTAATCAACCCCACAACCCACCCCCTTCCCTCATAAAAACTCACATAACATCCATGTAAAAACAAACTCCTTAATTCCCCACCCCTTTGACAAACAAATAACGTCAAAACCCTGGGGCTAATCAACCCCACCCCCTGCTCACACCCGTGAATCTACATATTTCCCCGAGAGACACTCGTCTCTTCCATTCTATTTCTTTTCCAACTTCTACCTTCTTTTACTTCACGGCACACTTTCAGTACCTCACACAGCCGCCGGGACAACCGTATCTGCCAAACAGACAAATTCGGAGGACAAACCTCCAGGCCAAAACGGCCCAGCAAGGGATCTTCATTCCCCTGCTTTCTTCTTCCAACACATTCGCCCACGAATTCGGGCATAACTCTCTCTTTGCTCTTTAATTCTTTAACACCAATTACGTCACTGCTGCGGCAGTTGCAGCACTGACGCATATCTCTCCAACTCTCCCAATTAAATACATGCACGTGGCATCATCCCCACAACAATTTCTCTAAAAGTCAAGTCTACGTACAGACGATACTTCTAACTCCACCTCACGATACTACTCTCTCTCTCTCTCTCTCTCTCTCTCTCTCAGTTCGCTGCGTGAGCAGTTCCCAACCAACAACGATACACACACAGTGGGCTTACTCATCGTGCCATTAAGTCGGTTTGACGTGAGGAGCTGCCTGTAATCTACCACAGTGAAGGTCGCGTGCTTAAGGCGATCGTTGTGTAAGAGGTGAGATGTTACATAATGTGAAAGTGGGTGGTCAAATTTAGTTTCAGTAAACCTGTGGGCATTCTTTGCAACTCAAGAAGGGGGATGGGGGGAGGGAGAATCATACTGGAGTATTAATAGGTCTACGAAATAATAGAAAATCCATTACTGTTCGTATTCTGTCAACGATGGCATTGTCAGAGAGGGAAAGGATAACAGTTCTCATGATGCGGGTGTTTGGTGATAGGGAACGATCAAACGAAGACGTTGAGCATTTATTCAATGATACGTTCCCGAATCGTGCACCTATTTCAAAATCTACTGTTTATTGAACCGTTGATCGCTTCGAAAGAACTGGAGCAGTCAGGGATGAACCACGATGTGGAAGGCCTAAAACTGCTACAAACGACGAGAAATCTTTGGAAGTTCTAATTCATTTCCAAGAAAACGCCCATACTTCGAGTCGAAAAGTAGCTCAACAAACCGAAGTAAGTAAAACATCTATCCTTAGAATTGTGAAGTCGCATCGGTTTCATCCGTACAAAATAAAACTAGTGCAAGAACTCATCGGAGACGACTACGATCGTAGACTTGAATATTGCGAGCGAATGATGCTACTATTCGACAGAAATAATCGATTTCTGTGGTGGACTTGTTTCACCAATGAAGCTAACTTTGAGTTGAGCGGATCTGTCAACTGGCATAACATGAGGTATTGGGCCACTGAGAATCTCCACTGGATGAGGGAGCATCGTACACAGTACGCTCAAAAAGTTAAAGTTTGCGTTGGAATATTGTGTAATCGTATTATCTGGCCATACTTCATTGATGGCAATTTGACATCTGAAAAGTACATAAATTTGTTGACCAATGAGATAATACCTGAAATACAAACTATCGTTGGGGATGCATTCGTGAATGTTTGGTATCAACAAGATGGAGCTCAAGTTCATTTTGCTTTAATTGTTCGCAATGTCCTGAACAACGTTTTCCCTGACAGGTGGATTGGTAGAAGGGGCACCATAGAGTGGCCACCGAGGTCACCCGATTTCAAACCTCTTGAGTTCTTCTACTGGGGATACTTGAAAAGCAAAGTTTTTGAAACCAAACCCAACGATATCGAGGAATCGAAAGACAGAATTCGTACAGTGTCAAATGACATTAGTCTGGAGATGTAACAGAATGTGTCCAATGGTGTGTATCTTCGGTTGGGACTCTGCCAAGAAAAGGGGGGGATACCAATTTGAGCAGGAAATGAATTGAGGTTGGTGAGAACACCGAATGGTGAGAGGCGAGGGGACTCACCTAAAACAAGCACCCCGATGGGAACAAAATACTACTACGTCCACGTCGTTGTTCTTGTGTTACGCGAAATGTAGTACAGAAACCCGGTTATTTTCTTACGTACAATCCGATTCTACAATACAAAATGGGGGTCCATTTAAAATTTCAGTTTCACAGGGAATCACGTGCGATATCATTGAATAGCTTTCTTTCACTTATTAAACACGTATTTTTTCGTTTTCCGATTCGATGTGTATTTCTCACGATATTTGACCATTCCGGGAGTTTTGGACCACCCGGTATATACCAGAGATATGAATAAAGCACATGTAGCACTTCATATATTTTTTTTTTTTAGAATTAATGACCATTGACTATGTGCAATTAGATTGTAAGTTACCTTCAAGTAACAGAAACTGCAGCTGAGTTACTTTGTAAAATGAGCAACTGTAACGCAATTACTTTCGAAGTAAGTAACTGTAACTTAGTTTTTAAAAAGGACATTTCAGAACCACCATCATACCGTACGTGTTGACAATGATGTCGCATCATTATCCAAACGGTTTCAGTGGTTAATTCACTCTCATGCAACCGAAAGTTGTATTTTCGAGGTCTGGTCTGGGTACGTGTGTTTCTTTGTGTATTTTATATGAAATGTATACATTTAGAATATGTTCGCTCATGGTATGAATCTCTAAGACACTTGGAAATTTTCCAGTAGATTTAATCACTCATGACACACTGATTTTGGAAGAGTCATATGTAGTGACACAATCAAAGATAAAATAATTTAAAATGTTCTGAGACATATCTCTCTCATTGAGCAAACACTTTGCTATACTTGTTAGTTTACTATGCTTAGGCGTAAGTACACAATCTACTTGAAATATCATGTTAAAATATACACGTATAGCAGGGGAATGTTATATAGGGCTGGGCTGATACCGATGTATCGGTATCAGTAAGTATCGGCTGATATTTTTTCACTGATACTCGCCGACACCATTGTTTTTGAGTCGTCAAAAGCAATTGTCTTTTTTCATTCCAAAGTTTCGTTAACCTTTTCCAACTTACCTTTGGTTTTGAAAAAAAAATGAAAAATAGTTGTGCATTTGTTAAATGAAACTGTACTCAAGTTTTCGGGAACAGCAAGTGCGTGACACAAAGATCTGTACGCAGATAAGACTCGCAATCAAGTATCTTGCAAATCAAGCGAAACGTGAAATTATCCCCATAGGAGTTTGCTGCATATGTTTAGTTCTCTTTCAAGTCTACCAGGCTTTGTTCGTACAGATGCGGTCTCGTTTTACAATAACACCAATGAGGTCCCGAAAGCCAACGATGCACCTGTTGGTAATCCTTCCACTTTCTCTGGTGTTTGCGGACATCCCCCTCTTTAGTGACCTGCCGTAGTAAAAAAGGTCATCCATCGCCCATGAAAGTGTTGGACGTGTCTTTATACTTCTGTTTGTCCCGACTGGGTTTCAGCAGGAGTGTTACGGCACAAGGAACACGGCAGGGGAATACTTTTCTTTGAACGACAGATGATGATAGTAGTTAGTTTCTGGACAGTGTAGTGATGGGTTTGGATTAGGGATGACCAGATCTGGATCCTGGCGGATCCGAAATCCGGATCCGGTTGGTTCCGGATCCTAAAGTTTTTCGGATCCGAATGCGGATCCAGAACTTTCGGTTCTGGATCCAAACGTGATCCGTTTGGCCATCCCACATGAGCGCTTCTTTGGAAAGTAAGAATGTGTTTATAACATATTGTTACCTGCTAATACACACACACACACACACACACACACACACACATATATATATATATATATATATATATATATATAATATACATACATACATACATGTATATATATATATATATATATATATATATATATATATATATATATATATATATAGATAGATAGATAGATAGATATACTATGTGCGCGCGTGCGCGATTTGTAATTAATACACTTACAAGGGAGGTTATGTAAGTGTCCCCCTTCGATTTCCATGAAACTTGGCAGGTGTATAGAGGGCCCAAAGGAAGAAATACGTGTTTTTTTGTTTCGGCTAAAAAGAAGTTTTAGGGGGCACCCCCCCCCTCAAATGTCAAGATTAAGACAAATTGAGGCGGGGATCTGACCCCCTGTCCCACTCCGATTTCCATGAAACTTGGCAGGTGTATGGAGGGGCCCAAAGGAAGAGATACTAGGGACGTTCAATATATAAGTTTCCCTGTGCTATAAAATATTGTATAAAGCAATGCCATTAAAAAGAAGCACATGGTTGACAAGCGCCATCCTTCGTCTACAAGGAACAACAATCGATTCGTTATCAGACGTGAAGGCGCATGCGCTCAAGGGCGAAAAGTAAATGCTTGTTCGGAAAACGCGGGCTCGCGTCATAAGGAGTTCAGAAGCATGGATGCTAAGGGCGTTCTGCATATGGAGTTTTTGGAACGAGGAAGAACAATTAATGCTGACCGTTATTGTCAAACATTGGATAAACTTAAAAACGCAATTCGACATAAGCGACCAGGTCTCCTGTCAGCTTGTGTCATTCTTCTTGACGATAACGCTCGCCCCCATTCAGCAGTGCAAGCACAACATTGAAATTGGGGTGGGAACGGCTGCCCCACCCTCCATACAGCCCCGATTTAGCGCCGAGTGATTTCCATCTTTTTTCGGTGTTAAAAGTCTGAATTGCAAGGTTACCGTTTCGAAACAGATGAAGAAGTGAAGCGGAATGTGAGAATAGTGCTCAATAGCCAGAGCCCTGATTTTCTTGCAAAGGGTATGGACAAATTGGTGCAACGGTGGGACAAATGCCTGAATCTCTATGGGGATTATGTGGAGAAGTGAGGAAGGACCCTCCTACACATGTATGTATAGTTTTCTAATGTATCTTAAAAATATTTTTTTACAGCATACGGAAACTTACATATTGAACGACCCACGTACTTGTTTTTTTCATGGAAATCGGAGGGGAACACAAGGGGCAGATCCCCACGTCAATTTGTCCTCATTTTGACATTTGAGGCGGGTTTAACCGATGCGTAGCAAAGTATTTTAGGAACAACACTTGAAAAAAAATCTTGTAGGCCTAACTAATGAAAAATTTCTTGGTAATCTAAGATTATAATACCTTTTAAGGTGTGGTAATATTATAATGGAATTGAGATACGAAACTCTCGGATCCGGAACTTTCGGATACGGATCCGTTTGGCAATCCCTAGTTTGGATTTCCTCCCACGCCAAGCAATAGAACTATGCATTTAATTTTTCTTAGAAATCATTTGCCGAAAGTATATCGAAAGCAAAGTCACGTCGGAATATCACTATGCTGAAGTCAATCGGCTGATGTAGAAGCGAGAGACTGGTAAGTTTTCATTCTCCTCTTATATTTCATTTACTAATTATTATTCTCTTTGTTAAAGGACAAAAAGAGAAGAGATTGGTTTAACATTACAGCTTTACTGTAAGTTTTAGACGTCGTGTCCGGGGATAGTAAATCGCTAATTATTCCTGTGTTCACGAATGATTTAAAGTTAGTTTGGGAAGAGCGATCCTTTAGTTTTAGAGGAGGTTGAAAAGGCTTCATCTCATTTTTCCACATTGGGGGAGAGGAGGACGACTACCACACGATTCCCTTGCTCTTGCACTTAATATTTCTCTAATATTTGAAAAATCTGATCGATTGTCACTTAAAAAAATGTGAAGTTGAGATGCATCGTTGCAGCAGAGCATCGGTTGGTGGGTTAATTTATTCATCGCCCCTCGTCAGAAATGTGTATGTATAAAATGTAATACACAGACACACACATATATTTATATACAGCGTGACTGATAATTAGATGTATTCCCTGAAAGGGGTTAAAGTAGAGACAATTTGCAATAAATTTGACCAAATGATACCCCGTCCGAAAATTAGTAGTTTTCGAGATAATCGAATTTCAATTGTTTTTTTTTTTAAAAAACGACAATTTTCCACATAAAAAGACGAATTGAGAAAAACTGCTCATTGTATGGAACTTATTTCAGCGTTTTCTGATAGCTAACAAATAAGTGGTTCGTTGAAGAAAAGGTTTTTTTCCAAATAACAATCACATGTAAGTAACGGGTGGGTCTAAACTTACAAGTGATGATAAAAAATTGCACTCTTAGTATACTTGGCAACGTATTAATAACAAAAATGGTATGACACGAACCGTACAAATTACTTAAATTACTTCCTTGTGACATCTGCTATCCAACAAGGTACAAATGTTGCTGACATTCACATTTGTGTACAAGAAATAATACTTCATTCATCTTTATGTGAATGGAATCAATGAACAATACAATTAAAGAACATTATATGTCTTGCTCAAAGTGGGCACCTCCGTTACGAATGCGCAGGTTTTTACGGACATTTTCTCTCTTAACGCGTGATGTGACGGTGTCCTTGATGTGTTGACCAGCTGTTAAGATCATCTCCCTGAGCTCTTCTTACGAGTTTACCGGTGTTTTGTCATGTGTCTCCAAATGTAAAAGTCGCATATACACTCCTCTCCATAAATTAAGCAACAAATGGTGGTCATCCAATAGAATCAAACACAAGGCCGGAGGGTGTACATATTTTATTTGTAACGAAAGTGACCGTTGTCTGACACTAATAAGGGATATGATCCCTAACGCATTCGATGCTTTCTTTCGGCGTGCCCACCACTTTTCTTCTGTTTTCTCCAACTGTTTTCTCTTTTACCTCACATTTTCTTGTTGTTGCTTAATTTCTGGAGGGCAGTGTGTATATATATATATATATATATATATATATATATATATATATATATATATATATATAATGTGTATATGTATACATATATAATATAACCTTTTGTTATTTTAAATTTGGAATTATACAAGTATCGGTATCGGTGGCTATCGGTGAGAGTATCGGCATCGGTTCAAAGTAGTATCGGCTTAGCCCTAATGTTATATTATCATTTTATTTTTATTGTCTTAATTAAAAAAATGAAAGAATGCGAAGTATGAAAAATAAGTGCTTACAATTAATATAACAATGGATTTTCCATTACTTACAAATTTATTATACAAAATAAAATTATTAATTTTAGAATAATGAACACGCTTCATTTTGCATTGCTTGTTGTTGATAGGTAAGCTATGTTTAGTGGGAACATCTTGTTTTACGACTAAGTTTGTCTAAGTGTACTTTATGCATAGATAAGCTAATCACTTTTATTATGGATCGGTTAGCCGAACGTGATGAGCGTGACGCGATACAAAACCAGACGTACCATGTTCGAAGCTACCTTAAGACATGAATGTACAAGGTCCGCCCATAAAGAAACCGAACTGTCAAAAAAAAGAGAAACAAACCAAATAAAAAGGTACCTTATTCTGACAACACTGCATAGAGCTATACCTAAACTTCCCGTCAGTGCATGTTTCAACCTGTTATAGGCCGTCGTTATCGAGGCAAGCGTGCGTCAGATGTAGGTCGTGTGCAGGCGGCGTACAAAATACGCTCACCAAGATGGAACAACGGTACAATATAAAGTTTTGTTACAAATTGGGTAAATCTTTTACCGAAACATTACAAATGATACGGGCAGTGTATGCTGATGCAGCATTATCAAAAACCCAGATGTATGAGTAGTACAATCTTTTCAAATGTGGACGTGAAAGTGTCGAGGATGAACCAAGATCAGGACGCCCTACAACGTCAAGGAATGACGACAATGTGGAGAAAGTTCGTGCACTGGTGAGAGGTGATAGACGTTTAACGAAAACCAAACAATCAATCAGTGGTATTACAAGGAAGTGCTTGGTCGACTCAGAAATAGGATGAAGCTGGTTATGAAGGACTTCTGAGATTTTGGCCAATGGTTTCTGTTACACGATACTGCTCAGCCTCATACTGCATTGTCTGTACAACATTACCTTGCTAAGCAATCAGTGACAGTGATCAATCGCCCTCTATTTTCTGCTGATTTTTCCTTATTCCCAAGCTTAAGATGGATATGAAAGGGCGAATATTTGACGACGTCGCGGACATTAAATTAAATGTTACGCGTATTTTGCGAGCACTTACTGTCAATGATTATGAACAATGTTTCCAAGACCTGTGCAAACGCTGGTCACAGTGTATTGCCTCCTCTGGTGATTATTTTGAAGGTCATGAAAGTCATTTGAAGGTAATTACTTGTTTTCTTTGCTAAAAATAAAAAAAATCTGTTTTTTTATGGGCGGGTCTTGTATAATACATTTCATAGTTCATTATTCATTATCATCGTCGTGATTAATACAAGACATTGCAAAAGTGACGTAAAGTAACTGAAATAGAATTAATGAAATGGCTCGATTGGAACCGACATCTATCTTACGTTTAGCTAACGTTTGTTCCATTATAATAACCACCACTCTAGCTCTCCTCTCAGTAGTTGTCTAAAGAAACAATCCCAAAGCAACTTTCAACGTCGGGGTAAAATAAGAGACCTCAACCACTTCCAGGACTGAAGGGGAGTATCTGACTTACCTTCACAGAGCCTTTGAAAACAAAGATGTTGTTTCAGGTGAATGAATTCTCTCAGAAATGAATTGTCTAGAGATCATAAGGAAAACATTCAATTAAGCTCCTCGTTTGTTTTTCTAACTCTTCTCTTCGTGTGAAGCATCTTCCGTGTAGCTTGAATTGTCTAGGTCTCTTGGTCCCACTTATCTATTTCCCCTGTATATGTTCGGCACTAGAGGAATCTTGAATAGCTGGAAAGTGTGGACTTCTGATGTCTAATCTAGGAGAAATTATCCATGTCGAAATCATTTTCTTCCTACAAAACACTTAGCGGTCATTCCCTCGCGCTACGATGCCAAGGGTCCCGGGTTCGAATCCCGGCATGGCTGTTTTTGTGAGTGCTCCTTCTTCAATTGCATCATATCATCGCTCATTCTTATCTTCGCGATTAGTCAAAAGTGAAAAAATAACGAAATAAAATAAACAGAATCAACAATATTCCTACAGAACAAGTCTTCTGATAGGAAAATGTCCTCGAGAGCAGTGTGTGTTTGAAACATTTCTAGTGGGTGGGGATTGAAGTAAGTATACACGTCGTGTAAACTATGTTTATTCTCTTGATGCCAGGGTTTAAAAATTTTCATAGAATGGATTAAGCAAGGAAGCTATAGGCTTCATTGTATGCTAGGCGTAGAGCCTCCAAGCTTTGCTGCAATTCACTTCTAATTCCGAGTGAAAACTTCTGTGTTTCTATGTGAATTGCCGCATTTATTTCAAACGTGGTAGTGGAACTAGGAAAAAGTCATACTAATCAAAAGCACTTATACACCCCCATCAACAATACGTTTAACTTCGATTAGTTTAAAACATAACAAAAAGAATAACCAACAAACTTACAATTGGCTGCATCCACGTTCATGTCTACAACGACGAACATTCTAGATTATAATATTTTGTTGTATTTTTAAATAATTTTACACAAAGGTTAGTAGTTAACCACGCGCTCATATGATTGCATCATACGGTGTACACAGTATCTGTGTCGTGTAGCTGTGCGTACTGACATTGCCGTACTAGTAACTGTAACTGAGTTACTTCCTAAAATGATTAACTGTAACTCAGTTACTTTTTGAACCAAGTCACTTTCCGGACACTGGTTTTTGGGCATCATTAATTGAAATGATCAACAGAACAATTTTTCCTTTCTGTAGAAATAATAAATTAGGTACGGTATAAAGACTTTGAAAGGGAAATAAAAGGAGGTGGGCAATGATGTATCCAGTCTTCCCCGTTTCTCTGGAGGAGGAAAACAAGAAAATCAAGGGAAACCTGTTATAATAGTTGAATGAGCTTTCCCTCTCGAATTAACACGATTGTCATTGGTTAACAGGAAACAGACAAAATAAACTTCCTTGAATGCTGGGATGGAAATAGAGTTCTGTTTCCCCCACAGTGACAGCCGCCGAAAGTTATTTGGAAGCTGAAACAAACAATGGAAAGAAGAATCGGCTGTTATTTTTAGACTTTGCAATGTTTTCCCTTTCCGCAAGGTCAAGTGCATTGTTCATCATTCATAGGCGCCGACACCATGGGGCTTGGGGGGGCTCGAGCCCACCCCCCCCCCCCAATGTTAACGATGTGGGGGCAGAGCCCTCAAATAATTTTCCTTAATAGGATCTAATGTATTATTTTGCTTCTCTTCTAAAGTTTACTCTGAATTGTGCCACATGAACTTAACTTTAAATACACATTTGAAATGTTCTAGACCATCAACTTTGTAGGCTGAGACCCTTTACCCATCAACTTTGGGGGGGGGGCCTATGACCAGACCAGAGACAGCAAAACACATGACTTATTACTGTATACTAAGTATGTAATTATGAATATTGTTAACATTTTTACTAAAAAGAGTTTCAAAAGACGATGTGCATGAACTAGGGTAGTGGATGGGACGTTCGGGTTACAAATGGCTCTCTCATGACATTCAGAACGAGATCGTTGATATATTAGGGAGATCTGTTTTCCGCTCCGTGGTAGCAGATATTAAAAGTCGGGAATATTTTGCTATTATGGTTGACGAAACTTGTGACATATCCATCCGTGAACAATTGACATTCTGCATTCAAACTGTGAATGATATTTTTGAGGAATTCATGGGCTTTTACGAGATTCCGAACACTGAGGCCAAAACTTAAAAAAGGGAGAGAGTGAGTCATTCATTAATATATTTCAGTGATCAGAGGCCCCCCCTCCAATAATTTTGACAAGTCGGCGCCCCTGTCATCATTGTTGTCAGCATTAGGTTCCTAGAACCTCCAACGCCCGTTAGTTAGAGGGCGAGAGATCCCCAAAGCTGTTTATGCAGAGATTTTAAGCTAAAAAAAACGTGCCTCAGATAATCCACCTTGGGATTCGAAAATGTTTCCACACTAACAATTATGTTTCTCTCTATTTTGACTACTCAACGTTGCTTCCTGTCAACCTCCACGGTGGAGTGGTTAGCACAGCGCGCTACGACACCAGACAGGGTTTCCGGGTTCGAAAACCGGCCTAGGGATGGGTATTCTTTGTGAGTGCCCCTTCATCAATTTCATGAAATTATCACTCATCTTCATCGTCACGATTATTATCATTATTTGCAGTAGGGTTATAGTTAAGTTTAAAATTTACTTTGTAGATTCCATAACTATATAAAAAATATATTTGTGGCCTACCCACATAATGTGTTAAGCTATGCAGTTATCCTAATAGTTTATGAATTTACAGAATACAGAAATTACAGATGCATAATTGACCATAAGTATTTTGTATTCTTGTTGTTTAGCGTTGCTCTCCTGCCACTTTTGGCTAATCGCGATGCTGATGATGAGTGATGATATAATGTGATGAAGGGACACTCGCAAAGGACACCCACGTCCATGCCGGGACTCGAACCCGGCATCGTAGCGCGCTGTGTCAACCGTTCCGCCGTGAAAGTCGACAATTGACCACAAGAAAGAAAATGATATAAATAGATTAGCAACTAGCATATTAACTAAAAGTGGCAGAAAAGTTACTTAAAATGACTTAAATTCAATCAATCAATCAACGTCGCTTCCGTAACTTCGGCTTGATTCAACGATCAAAATGGATGATGAACTGATGGAAAGGATGATGCGACAAAGACGCATCGCTATCTTTCTCTGTGGCTACTGCTGTCGCTTTGCAATCAAGTGGTACTGGGTTAGATTCCTGTCTCGTTTTAATCGCTACAATGAAGATGAATCATGCATTGGTAGAATGGACGATGAGACAAACACAGTGATAGATCCTCTAGCTCCAACCCAAAACCTCTGGCTTAGTAGTACATTACGCCGAGCACTCAGCCACGGAAGGAGAATTCGATGCAGTTCTGTGACCAAAGGCGCGTTACTGGTCGAGTTTGGACCTCGCCACTAAAGTTCCCGAGTTCGAATCCCGGCGTTGGCTTCTTCTTTGTGAATCACCACACATTCTCATTAGTCAAAGTGGCAGAAAAGAAACGCCAAATAATAATAAAAAAAATCTCATTGCTGTGGTCCCAAAACTTTCAGAGAGTATACGCAAAGTTTATTGAAGCCTTTTAGTGGTGTTTATGTTTCCATTCACTTAGGATTACGTTTCCATTAACTATGGGTAAAATAATTTAACTTCTGCACAAAAGATGCCATTGATGGTAAAATACTGATGATACACTCATAATTGATATAAAAGGTATATTACATTAGAGAAGACATTTTTAAAATGAAAAATATTCTATTTATTGTGCTTAAACGTAAAGGCTACATCACAGATGTTATTGTATATTATTTTCTTCTTGATATTGCTTTTGTGAATTGTCAATTTATATATTGTTAATAACTTTAATAATACTGCTAATAAATGAAAAACTTGAAATAAATACTTCGATGACCGAACGACTTAAATTGAACCATAAAGTATTATAATGGAACTGTTTCTACTTGTGAACTCGAAAACATCATTTATACATACGTCACTATACTTGTCACAAGAACGTCTTGCACCAGCTCTAGAATAAGCGTCATTTGCAGCTCGGTGGTTTTGCAAGCAAATCTTCACACATTTCTTAGGCTTTAACTGATCAAATGGTGGACCTTAATGACTTTATGTTCCCGATCACGTGAAACAAGAAGTATTTGACAGTAATAGCTAAGCTCACTGGAGAAATGGTCAAGTTACGTAAATAAAATATAAACGGGACGAAAGTAGAAGGCATACTCTAATGCGTGGGGTACACCAGAGGGTATACGGCTACAGTCCTGCAAATAATTTCTCTATTTATAGTTAGGTTTCTCAAACATCCTTTCTTTCATTTTTTTCTCAATCATCGTCTCTTTCTTTCTTTCGCTCTTGCTCCATTTCTTAAGCCCTTTCTTTACGGCTATGTCTCTCTTACTACCCATGGATTTCTGTCTTCCTTTTTCTCCCTTTTCCCGTTTTTTCTATCTTACACGTGGTGGAAAAGCAGTATAGGTCGACGATCGACGTAATTATTTCGCTTTCCCACTTCGTTCAAAAAAATATATTTTGTCATACGAAACTCAAAAGAACTTATTGAAATAATCGAGTTTGGAGAAAAGTCACAGATCAAGAAGATGGTTCACAGTCTGGTTAAAAAAAGGTGACTCCGCTGAGAGCGACAAGGGCGCCACAAGCACGCTGAAATTCCCACAAAATACCCTTTCCTGAAATATTAAGCGCTGATATGTACCGATATTTCAGTTATCTGCTGGTAGAAGTTGTGTAAATCGCGTGACTTTGTAACCATCTTTGAAGTGTAAGATCGCTACAAATAGTAACTACGCTAAGTATAGCAGAATATAGGCTCATTAATATATTCGATCAGAGGTCTTGTTATTTCAATGATTGAAACTTTTTTGACTACTGCCAATAAGGTTATTTATTACATAATTGTTCAAAGAATTATTGAATCTATTCTCATTAATATTCATTACAATGCAAATACAAAGCATGGTCATAATTTAACAAAGGACAATCAAGGATATTTATTATGATAGAACATTGCAACTATTACTTGTCTCTTATAAACTAATACTAACTAATAGACTAACCAACTTAGTACGTGTGCACTCTGGGGCTGCTCAGGAAGGAAGAACTCCTTAACAGGCGCATTCTCTCCCCTAGCAGAGAACGTCACGTGATCAAGAACAAAGGACAATCGAATACACGATAGTACCAGATCCTAATATTTTTATATTACCCCTAACGAGTATGTTACAACTTTCACCGAGATGCATCGTAGTTGTTTACTACGATATCTCCTCAGATGTCTTTTAGGAGTTGAACAGAAGGGAATTCAATCGGAAAATCAGATTGTGTGAAGTCAGCGAATACGTTCAGGACAGGCTGGAAGATATGTGAGGTTAGCAAATATTTAGACGTGTATACCGGTCCCTTAAGTGTCGTTAGAATGGGTTAGGTTAAGGTAGGGTAGGTTCTGTCTACATGTTCGCTAACTACACGAAAAATGCTGTGTTGGCCAAGTTCTCATTCGATAAACTCACGCGATCGAAAATCATGTCAGACGAAATCAATAAAACAAAACTGAAGTAAAAAGAAGCTCCAAAATAACTTTATATTGATTGCATTCCAGCCAGCAGAGGTTGCACAGCCTTCCCCCCTCTGGTTGTCGACAACAATGCAAAAACAGGAGGAAAGAACAGAAGAGAAAAGCACAACTACTTTTGATAATCCCCTTCTCCCAAGCGAGCAGGCTGCCGCTGCCAATACCGACAGCCAATAAAGAAAATCGGACAAAGTTTGTTACAGAAAGTGCTGTGAAGCCAGGAGCAAGTCATTGACTAGCCTCATACGGTTTTCTAATTACGTACACGCGAATGACAAGAACTCACAAAGAACCAATAGGCTTCAACGACGCCAGAGATAGAAAATAGTGCAGTTTCGGAAAGATATGAGAATGATTATTACAGAACTCAGCGTTAAGAAAGCTTTACACAAATTCTCTGAAGTGATTATTTACAGGAAGCATTTCTTCAGATCTGGCAGCGACATGAAGTTATTATTGAAATAAAAGTATGTAGTTGTCCAAGAAGAATTGATTGTCACATACCGATCTCAGCTTTGCATAAATTTACATGGCAATCCAGGTTTAGCAAAACTCTGCTTACATAGGCGAATTGCCACCATGGTCGTCAGACCTAACACCCCTGGATATTTACTTGTGTGGGACAGAGGTGAGGTGAAATTTATTTATTACATGTAAGGATAAAGGCCAGTGAATGTTACGGGGGGTCGATAAACTTGGGGAAACTAAGAGAAAATTAATTTTAGGGAGCTTTCAGACCGAAGGGACACGAGTTTCTTGGAAACCACCTTCAGAAATAAATTCAATTTTTCGAAACAAAGAGACACGACAAGCTACACGTGTCGCTGGGAATTGGGTCGTTTTCTCAGTGTCGTGCATCGTATTGTAGTTTTCAACTTCAATAAATTATAATTATTTATTGGAACCACATACAGACTTCGTTTATATGTCAGTATGCAGCAAAACACTTCAACTTTTGACTCACGTAGTGTGTAGTTGCGGAGTTGTTCACATGCAGCGCCACCGGTCTATCGTTGAAAATGGCGACTTTCACTGGTGCGGAAAGAGCTAAGTGCGTGTTCTGGTTCGAAGAAACCAAGTCAGGAACGAGCGTACAGCGAAAGTTTCGCACAGAATACGACAAGGACCCGCCCAGCAGACCAACAGCGTACAAATGGCACCAGACATTTATCGAAACAGGTTATTCTGTGCGACACACAAAGGCTCCAGGGCGTTCACCCGTGGCTGGCGATGTGGTGGAAGCTGTTAGGTAGAGTTTTGTCCGCAGTCCTCGAAAATCTACACGGCGTGCATCACGCGAAACTGGTATCCCTCAGACCACTGTTTGGCGTGTGTTGCGTAAACGTTTGGCCATGAAGCCATACCGAGTGACCTTGGTTGAAGCACTAAGTGAAGCGGATAAACAAACCCGACAAATTCTGTGTTAACATGTTGAATCGTATCAGTGATGATGAGTCATTCTTGTACAATGTGGTATTCAGCGACGAATCAACTTTCCACCTTTCCGGTCGAGTTAACAAAAACAATTGTCGCATTTGGGGCACGGAAAAACCACATGAGCACGTGCAGCTGGTTCGTGACAGTCACAAAGTGAACATGTTTTGCGCTGTTTCCAGAGAAAAGGTGTACGGACCATTCTTCTTTGCTGAGAGCACCATCACCGGCAAAGTCTATCTGGATATGCTCCAGAACTTCCTTCTTCCACGGTTGGATGAAGATGGCCATGAGGGGCGCATATGGTGGCAACAACCGCCGCACTACCTGACAAAGGTAAGGGAATTCCTTGATCATAGTTTCCCAGACAAGTGGATAGGTCGTGGTGGAGCAATTGCCTGGCCGCCACAGTCTCCAGATTACACTCCACTCGACTTCTTTTTGTGGGGGTTAGCGAAAGATAGGGTGTACACCCCTCCCCTACCTCATAATGTTCATGAACTTCAAGATCGCATCACAACAGCCTTCGCTAATGTTACCCCTGAAATGCTGGTTAATGTTTGGCAGGAAATTGACTTTCGTTGGGATGTGTCCAGGATGACCAACGGTGCACACATTGAACCATAACAGATTTCTAATAAAAAAACGTGAAGTGTTTTGCTGAATAATGACATATAAACCAAGTCTGTATGTGGTTCCAATAAATAATTATAAATTATTGAAGTTGTAAACTACATAAAGAATCACCTTGTATAGCTATGCAGTTCAATGGTCCTTACATACCCTGTGTTCCCCCGAGACAAAGTTATGTAATTCTCGGATGGAGATTACACTTAATGCTAGCCACTTCATTGCCAGGACTTGTCAAATGCAAGTCAAAAATTAAAATCCAGTGTTGAATGATTGAATGACAGATCGTCAGCAGTGTAATCATTATGAACGTCCTTCCTCAGAGAGTACCTTGTAGCCAGCAAATATCGCGAACCTTAATACTCAATTAGTAAATCGATGTTAACATGTCAGCTTAATGATTGGCAGGACTTCTCCCAGCACACAGATTATACTCGTTTCACCCTCCAACAAAGGGGCACGGCACCAAAACCCAGTTAGTACTCATAATTGGGTCTAGGAGATTAGCCCCCCCAATCCTCCAGCACCATACTGCAAAAGAAAATTTGATCATCGTTCCAGAATTTTGACTTCAAACGCTTCATTAAGCCATTTCCTTGTTAAGCAATTGAACTTTAACAACTAGTGTACCTAATTTAGTAGAAAATTACACCGAGATCTGTGTCGTTTTGCTGAACTAATTAGCAAAAACGAAAAATACACCTCCACCAATATGGTGTCATATGTGGAACTCATGTGAATTTCAAGAAGGTATTTATTTTCTCAGATTAGTCTCTTAATGCCCTAAAACATAAGCATTTGGAAGATACCAAGTAAAAGGTTGACTACCTATGACCATAAATTTCTGCTGCCATCAAGCTACGGTAAGAAAAGGGCAGTGACGATTTTTAAAGTGGTAATGGTCATTGCATAGCTACCCTAATTAATATAACTTTAATTATTCATTTTCCGAATATATATTATGGTGCACGCAACCGTAATTTATAATTATTTTCTATCTTTAAACATGACAAAACATTCAAATTTGAATAAGAGAAAACGTTGCGTCTTTTTTGTTTGTAAATTAACGGGCACTCCGTTTAATTCTAACGGTATAACTTAAATTTTAGGTTACTTTTAAAAGTGTATATACCTATACGTGTCGAATTTTGTGCGAAAACACTTTGTCTCACTCCCTAACTTTCAAGAGGGGTTATGTTTGAAAGCAAAATTTACTTTCTTTGTTAGAGGTAACGAGCAAATAATTTAAGGTAGATTTGAGACGGAAGCGGCAAGAGGCACATCTCGCTTGGAAACCAACCATCACAAAGAAATGCAATGTTCCGATCCGTATAGAAACACTACTGACTGCACGTGTCGATTGTTGCTTGCGTCGCTCGGATTGGGCCGTTTTCTCAGTATCGTGCATCCTCGATCTGTTGTTCGCACGTGAGCGTTGAATGTTTTGCTTTAGACCGAAGGGGCCCATATCGCTTGTCGCTTCGATGTGAAATCTCCGTGTCCGTTGTAGCCTGTTGCTTTAGTCGCTTGAGGAATACACCAATCGAATGCATGCTTATGCGGTTTGTCATGCCGCTATGGTGTGAAACGTTGCTCTTGATTGGCTCGTTTCCAAGCGACTTGTGTCCCGAGTCGCTTCGGTCTGAAATCTCCCTAAGAGTCAAAATAAACGTTCGTTGTAAGTGCACTATATGCTGAGATAGGCTAATCAGAACTGGACCTACAGTTTAAATAAAAGTGAGATAACTGTGGAATGTACCTCCACCGAAGACCAAACTGGGGACCCTCCTACACAATTCAACTGGTGTACAACTACGCCATCGGGAAAAATCCTCTCTGGTCCTCTCATTTCTATTCCCTAATGCTCTGACAACGAAGGATGAGAACTTATTATCATCTCTCATCCAGAAAAAACAATTGCGCAGCTACTTTTCCTTCATTCAAGGATTATGATAAAAGAATCCTTTACAATTAGTTATGAAATATATTTTTGTGCGAAACAGTTTTATTTGATTTTCTATATTTTACTTTGCTTCTTGTGCCACTTTTGGCAAATTTGAGAGGATGGAGATGAGTGATGGCACGACGAAATTGATGAATGCACACTCACAAACATCGACGCCCAGTACGGGATTCGAACCCGGGGACCCCTGGCGTCGTAGCGCGATGTGCTAACCACTCCGCCACAGGGGTCGGCGTTGTGCGAAACAGATCCCCGAAGTTAAACACTCTTATTGAATTAAGCAAGTTTCATTCTGGTAATTACGTATATTACATTACGAGAGAGAGTCAAATGAACATGTTAATTATGTTTTTGGTCTAGTATAGTTCTGCATGTCGAATTGCACAAGTTGTCTGTATTTTAGCACATCTTTTGCTGATCTTCATAATAGTATATTTTCAAGTCTGAGTTTGTGCCTGTATATCTCAAGAGGAGGAATCTTTGGGATGCACGTACAGTCACATGAGCCACTGCGAAGGTCTTTCCACAGGTCGCCAGAACAACCGCGAAAGGGATTCAGCGCTAAAGCGAAATCTTCGCGGTATATCAGTTTCCCGGTTATTCCGTTCGCGTTCAATCCATTTCGCATTTATTCTTTTCGTTCGCATTCCTTCGCCCTTGTTCCATTCGCGATTAATCCGTTTCACTGCTTTTCCTCTCGCACTTATTTCTGTGTTCAATTCTGGTTTCTGAATTAATCCGTTTCGCTGTAATTTCTTTAGCGTTTATTCCTTCGCATATAGTCCGTATCACATTTAATCTCTTTTGCGGTTATTCCGCCACAACCTTTCCACACATCTGCCTGTTCACTGAGGCCACTGTCGAACTTCCTTCCCCATTCGTAAACTTGCTGATGTGGTAAGCATGCATTGAATTTCCATTTGCCGTTAGTTTTAGGCTTCCAGAGGTAAAGAAACCACTGGTCTTCGCTGATGCCAGTGGAGGAGGCGTCATTTTTTTAAAAAAAATGTTATGTTTAATATAATAAATATAAATTAAAGATAAAATTAAAATCAATACAAATTATATATAATAAAAAAATGAAAATTTAAAATTAACAAAAATGGCGTTTCGAAGATCACTTCATCAGTGTCATTTTGTAAATAACAGGTTAGATCTCATGTAAATTTTAGCTGTATGCAATCTGGTTGATAATGTTTGTCGAATTTTGAAGTTTTCATTTCTACTTCCACTCAGCTTAGACAAGCATTACAAAAATTGTGGAAATATTTTTAACACTCTCTTAATACTTAGCTATACCGTTGCGCATGACAATTATACCGTATGATAGTAAAATTATCTTATTAACTGTTTACCTATGTTACATTCTCATATCTGGAAGAAATGTTAACTAATTGATTGATTGACTTGCTTCATTTCACTTCGCTTTTTGTGCCACTTTTGGCAAATTTGCGAAGATGGGAATGAGTGATGATATGATGAAGTTTATGAATGGACACTCAAAAACATCCATACTCATGCCGGGATTCCAACCCGGGATCCCTGAATTCTTAACTAATGTTTTAGCTGGTAGTCTGTGGCCTATCAGCTAATTTGTCACACTACCACTGCCAAGAGATTATACCAAATATTACCATGAAGACATTAGGATATATTTTGAACTCAAATATTTCAGATGTTGAAACATAAATATTGTTCTTCAAAACCAAAGGTATTTTGCAAATACTTGTTTTTAAGACAGATGCAAGATCCATCAATTATCAAGATTCCTTCGAACCAACCGGCAGGTGGAAGTATTGGTACAATAATGTTTTGTAAATTATTAGAAAGGTACAGAAAGCCCATCCACACTAAAGTATTCTGTAAATGCCGTACAAGATCCCAGATAGCTAGATGCGTCGCTTATTGCCGGGTCATTTCATTAGCTGCCAGGACAACCAATTAAATCTCTGCGTTGTTGCTACCTGCGGAACCTTGAATATATAATTTGCTACCACAGGTTTTCTCAGTTCAGTGAGAGACTTCAAATGTGAAGCCATGAGGAAAATACTTATTGCCTTCAATTTGAGTTCTGGCAAATTGTGATGCCTGACATCCCAACCTTTCTAAATATTTCCAAAAATGCTAAATCTATATGAAATCGAAATATTATAATTTTATAACTTGCGTTATTTTGAAAGGAAATCTAGTACTTACTACATTCATCTTCCTTTTCATCCAAATCTGCGGTTGGAGGTTTGAAAAACATCGAGTCCCAGAAATTCCTCTCGTGTTCATCAGCTGGAAAGAAAATACATATATCAGATGAATGTTTCATAGTGTCATCCATAAGTGAAAGTATTAGTAAATATACATAGCAAGGAGTGCTGTAGTCACTGGCGTACGCAGAAAGGGGTTGATTGGGCTACAATCTTCCCGAAATCAAATTTTCAAATGGAAGCAGTAGAGAACCCTGTATAATCCAGAGTAAATGCAACCTCGCCTTAAAATAACATCCGATTACAACTTTTAATAGGTCAAAATGATAATTATGAAATATGTTACATCGTATCCCCCCTTCACCCCCAAACGCATATATATAATATCCACCTGTACAAGTCCTGCGTACGCCAGTGGCTATAGTTTTAAGCTTTTCAGAGGACATACCCTTTGTATTGTGAAATGTCAATCGGAGACCATATTTCCCTTCACTTTGGATTATGTTTCCATTATATGTGGACTCGCGGTTACGTCGATTTGATCTTGGGCCATGTCCTTTGTGCTCGCATGTTAGAGATGGTGTACCTCAATTCTCTTAATGTCTTTCAAACAGTGAGTACGTACACTTATTTGAACATTTTAGAAAACAACGTTATGCGTTATATTCAAACTATTATTGTCTATTTTCTTCATAATAAACTGGATAAGTACTGTCTGTTTAAAATTGTTAGTTAGACGTTTTATTTAAACGAATTTAAAAGTTACACTAAATTGGAAAAGAAATATATACTTCGTTTGTAATTTTCACATTTTTAAACATAATTGAAAAATTATTGTTTTCCGTCATTCCCCGCAAATTCCTACCTTGCCTATGTAATAAATTCTGAAATTTTGAAATGCGAAAATTCAAGTATAACTCACTCACTTCGTTTTCTGGGTGAAAGAAAAAATATTTAAGTTCCCTAGCAACGTCCGTTTCCATGGTCGACAACAAACATGGAAAACCCGAAATAAATAGCAACGATATACAGCCCCTGGCCATATTATTAGACGCACCGCAATTTTTTTTTGAAAATAAAAGTTTTGAAGGGGAAACTTGTACAAAATTGACCATCAGTTATCTGAAAAGTTTCCTGTACGTTATTTGAACCCTTGCAAATACGAGTAATACGTAAAAATGCACTTTCATACACAACATTGATAACAATAATAATAATAGTAATAATAATACAAAGTAATGTAATTCCACACAGTGGACACTTTTAACAGTTCTCTTACTTTTCACATTAAAAATGTTGCAATGGGGTTCTTTGTGGCTGAACTTTTGATTGTAATGATCAATATGAAAAGAGGAGGTACTGTTGTTGTTGTTACAAACAATACAATACCGCCAACACTAAACATCATTGTTGTTGAACGAACATGCCGCAGTTCAATTCAAGCTAAGTTGAGAGGAGGACGTCTTGAGAATAAGTGAATCGTATTTGTGTTAAATTTTGCAGTCATATTGTGTTTGTACACTGTCAGTATATTTTTTTAAATTTAATTATTAACATTAGGGAGTCATGGTAAAAAAAGTGACTTCACACCGAGAAAGATTGCTGAAATTAAGACAGTAATCGAGAGATTTCTCGAAGATCTAATGTGTCTGAAGCATCTGTGAGGCGAATAGAGAAGGAAATTGAATATGGTGGAGAGTGTGAGCCACAAATGAAAGACAGATGTGGGCGTAAAACAATTTTCACTCCAAGATCATTACGCTATTTCAAGAACATTCGACTCAGGAATAGATTTTGCGAGTACAAAGGAACTTGAAGATAAACTTGAAAAGAGTGGTGTTCGTGCATCTGAAAGAGCAGAAAGGCTTAGGCATTCTGATATGAACCTGAAGGCACTCAGACCCGCTAAGAAGCCAAAATTAACCCCTGCTCTGATTCGTAAACGTTTTCATTGGTCAAAAGCTCACAAAGAAAAAGATTTGAACTTTTGTAGATCTATTTGCTTTAGTGACGAGTGCACGTTTGAAATCTTGGGGAATAAATCTCTGTTTGTGAGAAGACATCCAGGTGAAAAATACAATCCTGGTTGTGTTGTGCAGACTGCCAAACATCCAATAAAAGTTACCATTTGGTCAGTCATTAGTGGCAAAGGTAGAGGACGTCTGTATTTGGTTCAAGGAACAATGAGGCAAGAACAGTATAGGGAAGTGCTTAGAAGAAAGTTGCTACCTTAAGTAAGAGAGTGGTTACCAAATGGAGAACCGCTGTATTCATGCAGGATGTAACCTCATGCCATACCGCAAAATCAATAAAACAGTTTCTACAGAGTGAAAATGTTCCTCTCTTACCCTGGCCAGGAAGATCTCCAGATATGAACCCAATTGAAAATGTTCGATACCTAGTGAAAAAAGAAGTGGCAAAGCAAACAATTACGAGAAGAATTGGCCTAATTGAAAAAATAATTCAAGTGTGGAATCACCATCCTCATATGAAGGAGAAAGTACAAGCATGCACTGATAGTATGCCAAGACGAATCCAAGTACTGATAAAGGCCAAAGATGGCTCACCCAAATATTAAAATTGCCTTCCAGTCATATGAATTGTATAGGTAATATTCAAGAAACACAGTAAGAAATTATATTTGTAATTATTAATGTGTCAAGTAATTGTTGTTTTTTGTTAAGGTTCACGTGTTATCAATGTAATATTTCATGTAATAAAATGAAGAATGAAGAATGAAAAATTGAAAATAAAAACAATTCGACGAGATAATAACATATCCTTAGAATTTTGCATAAAATTTTTAGGTGCGTCTAATAATTTGGCCAGGGGTTGTAGATGTTCGCAATGAGTACCAATATCTATATCTGGACTGAATCTCCTTATGTAGATGTTACTCTTGTTTGAAGCACTTTTTCAAACTAGGAATTTATCATAGAAACAATGGAGGATTTTCCTCCTGAAAACGGACGTTGCTAAGGACGTCAAAAAGGACATTTTCACGATTAAAGAAGGGACAGGGGAGTGACGTTTTACTTTTCTTGTTGTTTCCAGTCATTTTCAGGGGGTCGTGGTGCTGATCACATCACCTCCAAAATGGCCGAGATCGAGAATCTGTGGGTCCCGACCCCACTTCCACTTATATATACCTCATGGTATGGTGCAAAGTTCATGGGGAACTTTATCTTTATTACAATCAGAAATTGTAAACTTCGTTTGGGTTCACCCTGTAAACGTTTCCAATCGGGAGCATCATTTATGTCAACTCTATATTTCTCATCAGAGCAGTTTTGATCTCGCATGCCACTGCAGTGTGTTCCTATGTTGATTGCAAGCGCCTCTCCAAATGTAAAGAATACCAAGCGACAGGCTGAACACCAATATGCACAAGACGCCAGCGCAAGCTGAATTGAAATTCCAGGAGGCCAACTTATAAATCAATACAAGCGGAGACAGGTATTTATTTGAATGTGAAGTGTGTTTCGGAACGTTTATGCACGAGTTGATTTATGGGACAGAAGTGCCCGAAAAGATAAAGGGGGATTAACAATAGCAGAAAGCAGAGGGTCGAATATGGGATGACATTTCTCAGGAGAATATTGGAAAACAATGGGGGGGGGGGGGGTTGCTAGACTCTGATTCTCGGCGGCGTCTGTTATCGACAGAAGGTTTTCATATTGCTTTCGAGCACCAACGAGTGAGAGGCGTCTTCATCGCATTTCAAGAATTCAGCTCGATGTGCCTTTTAGAAACAGCACCGATTCCAGAATAAATCGAGAGTTTAAAAAATCCTGAAAAAATATCCACGTGCGGCACAAGCGTACGCAGGATATTTTTTTTGAGAGGGGCTGGAATTACGTGGATATCCAACTACCTAACTAACTAACTCTCTAGCCTTCTTAAACCCGAAGGTTCATGACTGCAGCAACATAGCCTTCCATATGTCCCTATCCTGAGCAAGATATATATATATATATTATATATATATATATATATATATATATATATATATATATATATATATATATATATATATATATATATAATATATATATATATATACTCTTTTCCATCCCTACCAATTTCCTTTATTTCCATCTCAACATTATCCCTCCATCTTTGTCTTGGTCTACCTACTGGTCTCTTACCATTAGGTCTCCAACAAGAATTCTGTAATCTCTTCTTTCCTCTCCCATTCCTGCAACATGGCCTGCCCACCTAAGTCTTCTTGATTTAATCATTCTAATAATATCCGGACATAAATACAAATTATGTAGTTCTAAGTTATGTAACCTTGTCCACTCACCTGTCTCTTCATCCCTTTTAGGCCCAAATATATTCATAAGGATATTATTTTCCAATACTCACAGTTTATGTTCCTCTTTCAATGTAAGGGACCAAGTTTCACATCCATATAATACTACAGGCAAAATTACTGTATTGTATATTTTAACTTTTAGTTTCTTAGATATTAAAATTATGACGAAAGTTTATGGAGAGAGAAGTAACATGCGTTTCCTGAATTAAGCCTACTTTTTATTTCCTCTTTAATATCATTTTCATTTGTTAGTATTACCCCAAAGTACTTGAATGTGTACATCCCCAGGTCAACATGTAGTATATTATGGATTTTATTACTAATGTTATGCAAGAAAGATCTGCTCAAAAATTTACCATTAATACCCCCGAATGAGATAGGTACATTGCATATATGAAATATATACATATTGTCATAAATGGAAACTTATGCGGCACCCCACTCCACGAACTCTCCCTCAGAGTGCCTTAACATAAAACACGGATCAAGGAAACTTTCCACACTGCAACTTCCAGACTCTCACTCACATATAAAATATATAAACAACAAAACATTAATTATTACTGCAATTAAGCCATATTGCAATTCAAGAGTATAATTTTGTTATTATATAATAACAAATAAAATAAATTTTAAATTCTAAGAGATACTCGTACATAGTTGGCAATAAATATTTGTAAATGATTTCTTATATGATGAATGTAAAATGATATTCGAAAAATGACGAAAGCAAATAAATACATATATGATCACTACACTCACACATAAACAACCACGTTACTGTGGAACACGTATGCCAATGAAGGGCTAAGGATATTGTGTACTTGCTGTCTTTGCCCAAACTCGGGATGAGTTGAAAAATCCCATTGTAGCTGCTGTGGGGTCAGTGTGAATGAACATGTTGGAGCCAGAACGGCACGAATCACATAGATGGTGTTGGTGTAACTAAAGGAGGCCACATTGAGTACTTATTACAATGTATGATATGAATTGTTATGAGATTTCATTCGCTTCCAACTCTGACTTTGAAAGATCCAAATATACGGTCATACGAAATCCTAATCATTTTGAAACATCCTGTATTTATTCGACTAGGCAATCTAATATTTAAAAAAAAATATTCAATATCAATTACATAACTTTCCATGCTGTCTATTTATTATTGCCTTTTCGAGGTTGCTTACTATCAAGAATACTTTTTCCAACGATGTTAATGAACTTTCTGTTTGTTCTTTGTCGAAGAGCTCCAATTGTTTTCAGTGAAGCATTCTTCTCTCATGTTGCTTTCTAATGAAGTTATTTCTTCTCCACTTCATGGCCTGTGGCAGAAACAATACAGTCCCGTTGTCATAGCAACTTCACTTTCAGTATTTACAAAGTGCCTGCACATTCCAATAAAATTCCAAGAGACTCAATAATTCAATGTACTCGTGTGGTTAGTATTAAAGATTCAAATCTCAGAGCCCTCTGGAGCCTTTTCGAAGCAACGGATTGCAGTGGAACTTGGTGTAGAGGCCATGAAAAGCATGGGGAAGAAAATACCAACGAAAAATAATTACTTCAAATTTTCGCCACCAGGTGAATAAGGCGCCTATACAGGATCGAGACGTCACGTTTATTGTGTTTTTTTACGTAAGTAAAACTGCCATGTTCAACGGATTTAATGTTTCTTCAAAATATTAGCATTCCAGCAGCCTTAAGGATTGCTGGTCTGCGGTGCAGTTCCACTGTTGCACTACATAAATGTAAGAGTTAGTAACATTCAACAGACTAGAGTACTCACTGCAGTTCCACTCGTCGCTGCCGTCCGGGCAGTCGGAGTTGCCGTCGCAGTTCTGTTGCTGTTGGACGCACAGGTTGCTGCTGTTGCAGTGGAAGGTCCCGATGGCACACTCCGTCGGCACACACTGCTTCCACTCCAGGCCTACCACCCACGAGACTAGGGAAGAAGGAAACAGCTGTACCATCTTATATTGAAACACCTACATGACATTATGCTCACATCTTAGCATTATGTATCAACGTAGCTAGTACCATTCATACGCCAGGAGCATCATGTTTAAACTAGTACATATTCTTACTGATTGGAGATTTCAGGAGTCTCTGGCCTGAACATGGGTGTTTTTTGAGAGTCTCATCATCTCGATTAGCCAAAGTTAAAGTAAAGTGACACTATATAGGAAAATAAAAAAAAAATAAAAAAAAATATATTAATTTGGATCGTAGAAATCCACAATTGTGTAGTATGGAAGATATTAATAGTGGCGGGTTGTTATGGTTCAAGACTATTGTTTCTTCGGATAATAACAAACTGACTCTACTCTCTCTTCATATGACAAATATGAACCCTGCAATTATATCCACAATAGCTCTGTCATCCATGTGTGTTTGTGAATGTCCCTTCATCCATTTATCATATCACCCATTCACCCCCTTGTCGCGATGATCCAAACCATCAGAACTAGCGACGTACAACAACCTAATTAAATCATTCAATACACCCAATAGAGGATTGAACCAGGGGCGGATTTAGTGGATGTTCCATATAGCCTGGGTTTTCCCCTTGAGTACGCCACTAACTAAAACCTCATCAGTTAAAATGTGGTAGTTTTATAATATTCAGGCAGGCTTGCACCAAGCTGTTCTCGGCATATTTCTTATGTTACTAGTATTCTTTATGCCACAGGAACTCAGCATAGATTGATTGATTGATTTGCTTTATTTTACTTCGCTTTTTGTTCCACTTTTGGCTAATTTGCGAAGATGGGGATGAGTGATGATATAATGAAATTGATTAATGGACACTCACAAACATCCATGCCCAGGCCGGCATTCGAACCCGGAACCCCTGGTGTCGTAGCGCGATGTGCTAACCACTCCGCCATGGGGGCCGGCAGGAACAGAGCATAGAAAACTCCTCACTGAGGTATTTATTCTTTTCACTCGTTTTTTAATGAAATTTCTACCAAACTTTTCTGCTCTGAAATATTGAATACTGTTATGAAACCAGAAGAGTAGAAACATAAAAAAACTACAATGAGAATGATAAGCATTAGCCGAACCTCATTGAGATGGTGCAGAATATCATTACTAGGCATTTGTTTTATACAAGATCAAAGTCCCCGTAATTTAGAAGGCTTGCTAAAAAATATGAGTCTTCAGAAGAGAGAACCGTTTTTTTTCCCTATAGCTGTGTGAACTTTTTATTTCATTTTCTTCATGAAGTTGTGGCACACCAGTGATTCTCGATTGAACTGCAGTAGCACCGTTGTGTGCTGCGACGATTCGCCACTGGTGGAGCGAAATAAAATTGTTAACATTAATGGAAATATAATTTTTAATAATTGAGAGTTCCTGGGGTGAACACAAGAGGGAACGTTTCTATATGTTGGACCCTTCCTCGAAACTTTTGTGAATCCGGCAGTGAACAGAACATTGTAATACTTCACAATATCTTAAATTAGCCAGAGACTGTTAATATGCATTATGAATGATGCACACTAAAACAGTAATCGTATAGTTTTAGAAATCAACAATTCCAACTCATAATAAAACTATTGCATTAGGTGTAGTGATATCACAATAAATATACCCTGGTTGTTTACAAAAGAAGAAATATCATTATGGTATTTTCAGTCTTTCCTTTATCTCAATCTCAAACTTCTGTTTTAAAAGTTGGCGCTGCATTTCACACAATCAATACATATGTTTTGTTCTTAGTTTGTTAATAAAATTCACAAAAAGCTTTATTGTTGCCTTAAAATGCTTGTCAATATACAATTTAAACTTTATATTTTCACCTCATCTCTTTACCTATACAATCCTCGGTTTATTGTGAAGTTGACTAAAATATTTACATTTTTTAACACCATTGTATTGTTAAATTAGTAATTAAACTTGAGTCATTGCACATGGGAATTTATATTCAACTACAGCTTTATGTTTGTGACATATTTTCAAGTCAGTAATTTGAAAAATTGACATCCGAATACATCATGTCGTGGGCTTAAAAAATAAGTTTTGACTGGGTTGCTAGTACGATAACGAAGAATAAGGACACATGCTTCGAGTTAGAATAGACTATTAGAACTCAGGAGAAGAATGGATGGATTGATTTGGTTTATTTTACTTCGCTTTTCTACCACTTCTAGCTAATCGCAGAGATGACAATGAAATTGACGAAAGGAGAATCACAAACACAAGAGCAGGACACAATTCAAGTTCTACAGAGGATTATACCGACGGCTGTGTCCAGGCGTCAGAACCTCATGAGTCTCGAACAATGCTGTCCAGGGTGTACTACGTAGATCAGCTTGACATTTGGGCGTCTTCAGAAATGGTCACCATTTATACCCCTGGAAACGCTGTGTGCAGAAACATGTATAATTATTATTTGTATCATATTTATATTGCGAGCAAAATTGACACCTCCGGGCAGAGCCTTTGAATTAAAGTCCACTTTATGTACATAAAGGCTCATCGAGACCGGGCCTGCAGTTTAATGTGAGATCCGAACCACTATATGCCTTTACCGACCGGGTATCGAAACCGTGTCCGAGCGCTTTGAGTGGTCAACTCACTCTAGCAACTGAAAGTTCCTGGTTCGAATCTAGCCTAACATGAATGTTTCTTTCTGAATATGGACTCATAAATATAATTTAATCATCGTTCATTTTCAATGCTTCGACTGACCAAGAGCTATCGATTGATTGATTGATTTTACTTCGCTTTTCTTCCACTTTTGGCTAATTCCGAAGATGAGAATGAATTGTGATAAGATGCAAGGACAATCACAAACACAGCACAAGACTCGAGTCCCATAGAGGATCAGTGTCCAGACGGCAGAGCCTCGCTAGTCTGCAAAAGAATTGCAACCAGAAATTCTGATTAGTTTAATGTTAAGGAGTTATTGGAAATATGTAACTCTCTTACAGTTACTTAAATAGTTTTAAAAGTAGCTAGTTACAGTTACAATTCCTTAAAAAGTACTGTTTCTTTCAAACACTGGTGTGTGGATAAATTTATGACGCACATCACTACTTGGGAGGATATAAAGGGGAAAGGGTGTTATTTTTCTCCTGCTGACGTGCCTTCCTTCCACTTATCACTAGACCTTGGATTTTTAGGTTCTAAAAAGTGTGCTTTTAGGTTCCTGAAATAGGCTCTGAAAATCCTAAAAAAAGGTTCTAAAAATCCCGAAATAGGTTCTAAAAACCTTAAATTAGGCTAAAAAATCCTGAAATAGGTTGTAAAAAGACTTAATTTGGTACAAAAATTCCTGAAAAATACTGATTAGATACAATTGTTAAAAATATAAGTTCACAAGAACTGTAATAACCAAATATTAAATTTCTAAACAAATTTTCATTTATTTATATCATTTTTAAAATTATCTATAAATTATTATAATACTGTAGTTGTGCTGTTCGAAAAAGTTACTTGTTGATATGAAAAAATGAATTACGTATGTATAATTTGCTGCATAATATCAGGTTGGCTACTCGCTTCGAATTCCTTGAATTTCGGGAATTATTAGCTCTGGAAATCATTCATATATTTTGGCAAAACATGAAAAAATGGTAAAAGCGGATGTATTCTCTATTCCAATTTTTTCTCCGTAGACGTGAAAAAGTGCAACTTTTATTAATCCAAATCCCATAAAGTCTATAGATGTTTAAATGAACTGAGGAAAGTTTCTCTCAGTTGCTTTTATTTTATTTTATTATTTTCTTTAGGAAGAAATAGAAAGCTAAAACCAAATTTTCTCAATCCGTTTACTTTTGTTAGTGTCTCTTGCAGAACAATCTATCTGACAGACGAAAGATTATTACAAAATAATAAAAATAATATATCTTGAAGTCGATTAGGTTAATTTTTTGGTACATTGGAATCATACAAACCCTTTACATTGTTAATATATTTGTGTGTAGAAGGGAGGGTGAGAGTCGGTAATATGTAAGGTTAAAATAGAGAAAACATCTGCTTGTATCCTTGAATTTTTGGAAAGTTCGCCTTGAAAACCAGGAATTATACTTGAGTTTTATCATGGTCCTAGTGACCACCATGAATCTTTTTGCGATATCAGCACTCAAACTCCGCCTTTTGTCTGTGAAGATCACTTCATGTGCTGAAACTTTCTACAGAAACATAGTCAGTAGTGTAAATTTGAATGCTGAAACATTACTTCGCAAGGCGTGAATGCCAAAAAGGACCAAACCGACACGAGAGCGAGCAAGGCCGGACAGATCAGAAGTTTGCACTTGGGACTCTGCAGGCAGTACAGATGAGCGGGTGCCAAAACTGAGAATGGGGAGGGGGCAAGGACAGTTTACTTTATTTTAGTAGGCAAGGTTTAGCATTAAGAGTAAAAAGTAGGGGGAACTGTCCCCTTTCGCCGCCACTGTCTGCAGGTAACAGTAACGTCAGACATTTTTTTAAAAAAACAACTTTGATAAACAGGGAAATCGACAGATAACGTGTTTCAAACACACCAGTCATAGAATTATTTCACCACCAAACCTAGTAAATACTTCTGAGATATAAAAATCCTATAAAACCTAAAAAAGGTTTAATTTAGGTACATAAACCTAAAATAGGTTCTAAGAAGCAAAATAGTTTATTTTAGGCACTATAAAACTTGGTCAGTTGTTTCGTTTTTCTTAATGAAACTCTGATATAACTTTTTATTTCTTATTTACCTGTAAAGGAAAAAAATAGGTTAAAAACCTAAAATCCGACGTCTACTTATCACTTCCCCCTTGCTCCCTCTGCTTGAGATGCTTCTATTGAAGGCCTCAGTGATAGCTACCTCGCGGTAAGCTGGCGGAAATGAGATATACACGAGCCGGGATTACAGCAGTGTACCCGGGGAAGAATGCCAGGACAAGAAATTCCTCTGAGAAGTGAAGCGGAAGGTATCATTCACAAGTGTCGCTAGTTTTCTCAAAATTTCTGGAAGGGGAGGGGGGTTAGCTACTTCAGCCCCCTCTGTGCACGCCAGTGATCAAAACCCATGTAGGAGATTAACTTAATATGATTTGTGATTTAGAAGTATGAAGGCTCAACGATGTATTTGCGATACATAGGTGCGTTTCATGTGACGTCAGGGTTCGCACCGCCGCCATGTTCGTGTCCAAGTTGTCTGCATGTGCAAGGAAATACTCGCCACGTAGTGTTCGTTATACCTGCGCCAAGTAAACGTTTCTTGTTAGTTGTTAGAACTGTGTAAAATGTCTGACAGAAAATCGACAGAAAAAGATATGGAGAAAAAGCGAAGTTTTTCGGTGTAGATCCATAACGATAACAAAATAAAAGGGGCCTAAACCTTTGGCCAACCGTAGTCCACGTGTGTTTATTTACTTGAGCCAGCTATCTGGAATCAATTTGTTTTTGTATTTATTAGTGGTTCGGATTCTGCTTGAAATATTTACATCCAGTACAGATTACCTGTAAATTCGAAGGCTCTAACATTGTCGTTTGTTTTCTTTCAAGGTTTGGTCAAGCGCTGTAATTTAAAATATTGAGTTGCTCGAAAACAGTAATTTGACTACTTGCTTTAACATTTTGGGATATGGCATCCTCCGTGACGGAGTGGTTAACACACACCGCGCTACGATGCTAGAGGTCTCTGGTTCGAATCCCGGCCTGGGCAAGGGTGTTCTTTGTGAGTGTCCTTTAATGAATTTCATCATATCATCACTCAGCCTAGTCTTAACAATTAGCCAAAACTGGCAGAAAAGCGAAGTAAAATGAAGCAAATTAATCAATCCATTTGGGATACTTTGATATATCATTATGTTTTAACCAAGCAGTGCTTTTTCCTCTGACAGTATGCAAAGCCTACTACCGGCATCTCTTCTCATGGATCGGCTAATAGTTTGTGTTAAATAACGAAATATAAATAATCAAGTACAAACGTACAATTATCAAGTTGAATTTAACTTTGAATGTTATCATTTTTACGTCAAACTTATCGTCACCTTTCTATCAAAAAACAAGAAGACACTACTTGAAAGTATGATTAAACACACCAGTTCGATATTTTGTACTAAAATACACGGAGAAAGGTGAACTACGATGAACTTACCTGAGATGCAATGTTCACTGCACACTCTGTAATGTTTGTTTTGTTCATTAATGTTGGCACGATTTATTCTCGCCAACAATTATAGAGTCGTGTGCCGTGAAGGGCACCTTCTCAACAACCGAATAATGCACAACGTACCATCGTAAACAAGGTTCAAATCTCCCTCCCACCCGCTTGAAAATCCATACCTTTACAAGAACTTGCCTCAATCATGGCTGCTTGATCTCACAATGTTTGTGACGTAGGTGAAACACACCTATAATGTCTCGTATCGAAAATGAATTAATTGCTGCATTTTCTATTATTTTTTATGTGTATTTTTCAATTTGAGTGTCACTATCAGTATTATTAAATTTATTAACATTATACAAACTGATAATTCAAAACAGTAGAGAGTACGTCAAGTAAATTCTCTTTATTACCCTATTGTTCTGTACATCGCCGTAACAAGAATGGAATCAGTTTTAATAAATTCACTTCCTCGTGACTTTATTTGTTTCAAAGATACATTCCTGCAAGTTACAATATAATCCGCAGGATCTGGTACCGGGGTTCTTCGGTAGTCCAGAACAAACCCGATTTACAAAGTTTGTTAATACGATACTTGCTTTGTGGTCGTTTTCTTGATAGTGTAGTGTGTGTTTCAGTACGTCTATTTGACTGAGACAGTGCTAGGAGTTGAGTGGGTACATGTGACGTTGTGTGGACGTGTTCTCATGTTGTGTTGTTTATTGGTGAGTTTGTGTGTGTGTAGTTTTTTTATGTGTAAGTTTGTGAAGGAAGAGAAGAGTAAATTCAAGAGTCAGGATCCTATTAGTCAAGCCACGTGCCTTGGCAATAATAGAACTCCAAGCAAAAATATTATCTAGAAGCAGAGAGCGTTTCCCCTCTCATTTTACGAAGAAGAATCTAATTGTGTCTGCATCTGCACTGTATCAACGTGCTTTGATTGAATTGTTGTTTTCAGTCCATGTTATGCACAAATAGGCTATTAGGGACTGGACCTACAGTTTACAGTGAGGTGCGAACTACTATGTGCCTCCACCGGATATCAAACCCGGAACTCCTTGATTGCACGACGACGACGTTACCACTACGCCATCGGCGAGGCCCTATCAGCGTGCTTTACAAACGTTTTTCTTTATTCCAAGTTCAGCAACATAACTGGATTACGACTCCAGCACAGATACGCCCTTGCGTCGTAATCGAATCACATGCTCCATACGACGAGCTGAATATTCACATGAAAATGTGGAGGTCCAAGTTTGTTTCCAATGGGGAGCAGGTGTGTACTTGCAAGTTGCACACGACTCATTCATGCCATGCAGGCAGGGTAGAAGAGATGATTCTCGGTCTTTATGGATTTAGGGTGCGGGGAGGAGAGGTGCGAGAAACCACAGAGATTATTTTCGTGGACTAGTGCGTGTATGTGTGTGTGTGTGTTGTTGTGAAAGTGTTAAGAGATTAAACTTACAACGCACCAGGGAACTCCTAGGAACATAAGCACCAAGATAAAATACACCATGTCTTCAGACAACCGCGAAATACACCAGTGTTTCTCCACGGCACTCGAGAAATCTAATTTCATTACACTAATATCAGCGTACTGAAATCTCAAACAATAATTTACACACGCCAGATTTGGTAGAGAGTGTACAAAAAAGGTAGTGGTTGTAAGTTGGATCTCAGGTGAAACATGAACACGAATGGCATAACTCCATTCAAGATAGTTTTGAGAAGAATGGATCATTTAAATAACTTAGTATTAGCTGTTGGAGCACAAACACAGTGGCTCCTCTAACTGAGAAAAAATTTGAAACTTAAGATATTTATTTCTAGCACTGAAATGTTGATACTTCATAGTTCTAAGTTATTCATAACTCCATTTCCACGAAAAGTGGAGTTACGCCATTTGTGTGTGCTCTGAGTCCCTCAATTGTGTTCGTTATTTCGTCTTATTCGTTAATTGACAATTCATCCATCATCATCTTCGTCCCAGTTAGCCTTCAGAAGGATAAAAGCGTGACAAAACAAAATGTTAAATGCATATGCAATAAAATACATAAAATGTAAGAAATATTCAAGTGTAAACAATGAGTTTCCATCAAGGACTGAAGTATAAATTATATGTATTTCATTACTGTGGTTGTGATTAATATGCATAATACCAGGGTTCTCGGGTTCGAATCCCGGCCTAAGCATTGGTGTCCTTTCATCAATGTCATCATATCATCACTTATCCTCATCTTCACGATTAGCGAAAAGAGGAGATAAAGCGAAATAAAATATAGTAAATCGATCATTCAATTAATTGAAATGCATAAAGACCTTTCATTCATCGATGATTGTGGTGTGTGGATTGAAGATAGAAAACGGTGTTTCTATTGAATATGAATAGATCTTGTCACATTTACGAAAAATTCGCTAGAATCGAAATAATACTTTCTCCACATGGAAGACACCAATTTGCAATCGACTCTAATTAAATTATTGGTTTGGGATATCCCTTGTCGGCCCCGTAGGAGGAAATTAGACGTTTCCTGGGTGATATTAATTAGAATGACGATCGCCTTCATCCCATGGGCTGGATAATCAAAACCTCTGCACACAAGAGTTAAAAGCTCACTGACTTCCTCGCACTGGGACGAAATAAACTCGCTTTAAGTTTCCCTTGTCTCCTTGTTCCTTGCTGTTTCCTCCACTTCCCTGCCTGAATCCGCTTTCTGTTCTGACACGAGATAATAAGGATTGCAGCAGTTGTTCCCCTTGCACCAAAGCTGAACTCTTTTTGTTTCCTTACAAGGACAAACTGTAGGCGTCACGAACCAAGAATTAAAACGCCAGTGCTTAGGTTAGTGTTCCAGTTCGTTTCGGAGGAGTATCGCAGACTTCCTCAACCAGTTGTCTCTTCGCTTTGAGATGTCAACATAAGTTCCCCTTGTATATGTGTAAAACCTTGGATTACAATGATAAAAAACATTAAACTTCGTACGTTGTTTAACACTTTTATCGTTGTTCCTGTGAGCGAGCACGTTGCGTTGAACGGTTGACCCACAATTTTGATACTGATGATTCCAGGTTCGAAGCTGATCCGGGGTTCTTTCGTGAATGGCCTGTCATCAAGAATACATAGCAATTCTTGTTATACGCTGTAAACCTTTACTATTATTTCAGGTTAGAACATGTAACTTCATTTTTCTTCCGATTTGAAAATTTATAAATAATGTATATGTTAAACAAGAAAATATACAATTATTATACAATCCTCTGTACCGGGAATTTCTGGAACAAACGAACGAAAACAAGCGTAATTAGAATTAGAGAGGACTCGACCAATTAACGTATGAGGGGAAGTAAGTACATGGAGGGAAAAACGCTACTGCAGCTAACAGCCGTTTGCAGCAGCGCGCACTGTTTTACTCGACCCACTCGGTTTCAACCCTTTTATACAGTTATGCGCCGCCTTGCTCCACAGATTCTCGAGACAAAGTGCACTCAGTGGCGGCGATTGGGTTCCAAAACCGGGTGGCAAGGTGTCAAAACTGGCGAGGGGGGGGCAAAGACAGTATATTTACCTTTGTAGATAAGGTTTAGCAAAGTGCGGGGGCAAATGTGGCTAGATGTGTGTAGGGGGAGGGGCATCTGCCATCCTAATCGCCGCCACTGAGTGTACTTATACCATGACGACATTTCTGTACTATGAAGCCTCGTCTATTAAGATATTTATGAATAATATTTGTTGCCATGTAAGTGCATACAGGAAATTCTACTAGTTAACAAAAGACTCAAATTACAGATAATTTTTCCAGAATATTACGATAAAGAGCGCTTCGCGGGCTAACAGCAGACGTCGCTCGCACACTGTTGCCGATACTCTCGTGTCGTCTGCTCCTCAGCCGAACAAACAGGCCGAGGTAGCAAGAGGCAGAGGTCATTCACCCTTGCAGTGAACTAGCTATGGCAACGGCTCGCTCATTCGCGGACCTGATTGGTTCTCGCAATCACCCCCCCCCCCCATATTGTCGTCTGCTGGAAGCCCGCGAAGCGATCTTTTTAAGGCCTCATGGAGTATAATGAGTATGGTACAAAACTATCCGTTTGAGGACTCCTTTTAACTCTTGCTGTTGGAAGTCAAATTAAAGGAAATAAGACTTCAGTTTCAAATTTATTTCAAACCGTTGAAATAAGCGCGACTCCAGAATTGAACCGAAAGCTACATTATCCGAAAATGTTTGAATCATTGTTGCCATAAAGGCGCATTGTTTCTGGCATTCGCTGTTGTCTCGGATTTGAACATTTTTAAAAATCGATTTTCAAGGCTAGAAATTTGAACTTTGGGCTTTAGGTGTGATAAAAGAGACAGAAAACATTATTTCCACAGAGCTGTGCACTTTGCACCGTCTTTCTACGATGTAAAAACCCTCATCTGGTGGACAGAGATAACTTATGGGTATAAGTGTGTGCTTAATCGTTACTATGTTTGAGGGTTCGCCCGTGGCTCAGTCAACAACGCGGCGGGATTCGACATGCAAGAGGATTGTTCTACATAAAAGACAGCAGGGAACATCCGACGCAGTAGTGAAGATTATATACCGCCGAAGGACATCGAACGCAGCGACGAAGACAGGCTACCGACTGGAGCCCCGGGGGAATCTTTTCATTTGTGTTTCGTTTCAAGTGACATATTAAATGCTTTGGGAAACACACCATCCCATCGAAATTATTAACATTTTTGTCGAAAATATTTCTACATTGAATTCTGATATTGTGTATTATTTCGTAAGAACGTTTGAGAATTTATCAGAAGATTAATAATCTGAAGTAAAATTAAAGGGGACGGCATGAGTTCGATCCCGGGTTCAGTCTCGGGAAATTTCGACCTGTGTATAGGGCCGGTGGCAACCCACCATCGTGATGGAATTGGGGAGCTTCGAATGAGTAAACGTAATCCGGTCGCGGAGACCTACTATAACAGCTGGGGATACGTCGGGCTGATCTCCCGACTATTCCAATACTGGTTGAAGATCTCCACGCTTAGAGTTGACGAAGGAAAGCGTGGGAGGGAGACCGGCAGTCGGTAGGTATAAGCCAAGGCCCTTCATGGGCTGTAGCGTAAAGGATTATTATTATTATTATTATTATTAGTTATGTCCATAGTGGAAAATTTTATTTAATAATGTCCGAGATAAGCTGCCCAGCATGCAATGCTCATTATGTCAATACAGTTAAGTGTGTGTGTGGGGGGGGGGATATTTTTTACAAAGTCATGGAAAACATAGTGGAATTCACGGTGTTCAATATACGGATAAAATGTTTTTTTTTGTTTTTTTTTGCTTTGGTAAAAAAAAAAGTTGCCGAACTTCTGATGACAAAACACACGAACACATGTGTGATGTGTTGTGTGTTAGTGGTCTCACCAACTAGGTTGATTGATTGATTTGATTTATTTTGCTTCACATTTTTTACACTTATGGATAATGGTGACGATTCTGCTAAGTTGGGTCTACCATATATCTCCCGGCAGCAATTTCTGATTCCGCCCTTGGACATACTTCAGGCAAGGTTTCTTTCTCTCTGCCTCAGTTTCCACGCTTCCTTCTGGAAAAGCTACTTGTTTATACACCATTTGGTAGAGCATCTGACTGCCACGTGAGAGACCCTGGTTCGATTCTCGGGGTGGGTGATCTAAGGTGGTAATTTTTCCGGTCTTGTCCCCGCATAAAAGCTGTTCTAGGGCTCACACATCCTCAAATCAATGGGTACCTGGGGCAACCCTGAGGAGTAAAGGCGGCCGAGCGTGATGCTGATCGCATGAAAACTATGGCCGAGATCAAGAATATGAGGAGCTCTACCTCCACATCACCCTTCATGGTGGCATGTGTGCACCTGCACAGGGGCTCATTTTCCTTTATATTACTTTTCGTTTTGCTGGTTCACTTCCTGTTGGTTTTCTTGAAGTGATCCTCGCTACATTTGATAACACGTGATGTGGTTGGCAGTTTTGTCATTTACATAAATGGAGAAAATGAGCTTTATGCTTTTGTAAAAATGTGTTCCTTGCAACTTTGGCGCGTGTGGTATCACGACAGGAAACAGCGTCGTAGATGCGATCATATGTTATGCCCGATTACAAGGATACAGGCGGTAAAGCGGACCTTTTTAAAGGTTAAAAGGAAGACTGTGCAAGAAGTGACTTCACAAAGCTCGACCAAGGAGCAACTGCGAGGAAACGGGATTGCGTGGGGGATGGGGTGAGCGACTGCAGTTACCAGTCTTTGCAGCAGCGTGTACTGCTTCGCTCCACTCTCGCCTTCTCTACCGTTATGTGCGACCTTGCTCCAGAGATTCCCTGGTTAGAGTGTAGTACTCCTGCGCCTCGTTTTCACGTCCTGAGAGGGCTCTGTCGCTTTCCCGAAATATTATGATGCCAATTCAAGCCCAGAATCGCCTACAAAATGTAGTTATTTGATTTGGATTATTTTACTTTGCATTTCTGCCACTTTTGGATAATCTCGAAGGTGAGGATGAGTGATGACACGATGAAATTGACGAAGGAACCCTCACGGAACACTCATTCCCAGGTCGGGATTCCACCTAAAAATCCTGGCGTGGTAGCGCACTGTGCTAACCACTCTGCCACGGAGGCAGGCTCAAAAACTAATTCAGAGCCATCTATCCGAGAACGTTGGAACCATTATTGAAGTAGGCTTATTGTTAATGGCATTCAAAGTTGCCTCAGATTTGTGCTGTCTTTAAAACGAACTTCTAGGGATATAAATTTAAATTTTTGTGCTTCAGTTGTGATGTAAAGGAAAGAAAATGCTGTTTTCACAGAGAAACGCACTTTATACCGCCTTTCTTCGATAGTAAACGAACCTCATCCGTTGGACAGGGATCACTTATGGATATAAGAACATGCTTAATTCTTTCTCTGTTGAGGGTTCCCATGGCTCAGTCGACAACGCAGCGAGATTCGACTTTCAAGAGGACTGACTACAAGGAAGACAACGATTTACATCGGACGCAGCATCGGAGATTATATACCGCCAAGGGACATCGGACACAGGAAAGAAGACAGAATGCCGACTGGAGCCCCGGGGGAATCCTTTTCATTTGTGTTTCGTTTCATGTGTCATGTTAAATGCTTTGGGAAACAAACCATCGCACCGTAATTATTAATATTTTATTTCTTTCCAAAATATTTGTTCGTTGAATTCTCATATTAAGTATTATTCTGCCAGAAGTTTTGAGAATTTTCAGAAGATTTATGTTTTGAAGATTGTGGGTTGTATGCATAGTGGTATTTTCATGTAATATCTCGGATAAACTGCTCACAACGCTATCCGCAGGGTGTCAAAAATAATTACGGGGGTTCATGTTTTCACTCATGGCAGACATTGTAGAATTTGTAGTTTTTAATAAATGAAGTAAATAAGCTATTTACTTACTTACTTACTCCTTTGCTGCTACAGCCCCTAAAGGGCCTTGGCTTCTCTCACAATGATAGTCCATTCTCTTCTATCTTCTGCTCTACTTCTCCACCGTCTTCCTCCCATCCTTCTAAGGTCCTCCTCAACGTTCTACAACCATCTTTTCGTTGGCCTTCCTCTTAATCTTCTCCCTCCTGGTGTCCCTTTATACACCTTTTTAACCGCTCTGTCTTCAGGCATTCTTTCCACATGTCCCAGCCACCTCAGTCTCATGCTTATTATATAGGAAACTATATCTGGGTTTTTATAGTGTGCTATAATTTCATCGTTTCTCCTTATTCGCCACTGTCCATTCTCATGTACTGGCCCGTATATTTTCCTCAGTATCCTTCCTTCCCAGCTTCGCAAGAGCTCTTAATCTGCTTGCGCCAAAGTCCATGTCTCTGTTCCATATGTCACCACTGGCTTTACCACTACGTGATATACTTTGATTTTCAAATGTCTACTCAGGCTGCGAGATTTGAAAACTCTTAAAATAAGCTGTTTGCTTACTTATAAGCATAGGCGTAACTAGCGGGGGGTGGGGAAGGTTCGGTCTGTCCCTACATTCAAAGGGGCCCTAGCAAAATCAAGTAGTGACGAGCCAAATTCGTCACTGCTTCGAAAGACGGATATAAAGAATGAGAAATCTGGGAAATTTCTTTTTTCTTCAATCTTTGTCCATGTGAAGCGCATTTGTTTCGCCTCCAAGTACAGACCAAGTACATTCATTCCAAATAGTCCGTGATATTCGGGAACACAGCAGTTTTTGATTACGGTCAGAGAATTCTTCAGCAAACCCTCTCTCATTCTTGTGCACTAATCTCTGTTTTGGGATCCCTTCGGGCAAAGGTACTTGCCATGCAGAAAAGCTGCACGTGGGTCACTTCAAGTTTTTGGAATTCCAAGTGCCTCAACTAATCTCCGCTGCCGTTTGCAAATTTAGTATTGGTCAGAGGACACAAGTAGATGTGATCTGCGCTAAGGCCGGTCGGTGTTTAATATTCATAAATTTGAATAAATTTACATATTAGAATAATTTATATTTATATATTTGAATATTTATAACTTTTATGAATTTTTAATTATTTATTTTATGAAAAATATGTATTTAGAAGGTAATTAGAGGTACTAAATGTTATGCATATGGTTTTATGTTCATTATTGTAAAGTATGTAATGTATAAAATCTTAATAATTAATGTTTATAATATTGAAAATAAGAGTTTACTGTTTATGAAACGGTATGAAGGGTGTAGGTACAGGTCCAATTACGATTTGGGACGGTTCCGGTACTCGAACTTATGATATGTAACGGTAATAATTATAGTGTACTATATAATAATGTTATCATGTTATGAAAGACGATGGTCCGACACGCTTGACAGAAGACGGTGAACTCCTTGCAGGTAGACGAGAAAGGAATTTGGGGGATGTGCGGTCAAGGTCAAATGACAGTCAGAACGCCAAAACAAAGAAAGAACCCGATTGACCAATCAGAACCGCTTTTCCAAGGTCAACTACAACGCAAAAATAGGAGAAAGATATGCAACGCCGTAGGGCAGGGGAGGGATTAAACCAGACAACAAAGGATGTCTGAGAATGCGTTGTCAAGGCCAAACTCTGAAGCTATGCGTCGCCTTCCAGAACAGCTCTCCTCCGCCAATTAATATTTCGCTCAGGTTTGCCTCCAAGGCACGGGATGCTGAAGCACGGGGATTAGGCTAGATCGCTTGCATGTCAGGACATGTTTCCGTCAAAGTAGTCAATGGTTGCCCAGAACACAAGAAAAAAAGGATATTGGGATACCCAATTAGATTGGAGCGTGAATTTTACTCTGAACAAGGAGAACGAAGGGTAAGTGTTTTATTTGAACTAGGAAGAAGTGAAAGCTATCAGGGACTGGGTCTACAATTTTCACTATTTGCTTTTTTATCACGGGCTGACGAACCTCGGACCATTGATTATTGATTTAGATAGTAAATTTATGTTACTGCGTGTGTTTTTAACATAATATTGAGTTTATTTTTACTAAGCTTTGACTTTATGTCAAATATTTTTCAACTTTTTATGTATTTTTACTCAAATAACATAATTCCATCTGTTCCGGAAAGACTTTTAGTTACATTTTCGACAGACAAAATGTGAGTTTTTAATTTTTATCTGTTTATTTCACAAGTTTATCCTAATATTTACTCAAATAACACAATTTTAATAATTCAGGCAACATTTTTTATTGCAATTTGGTCTGGCAAAGATATTTTTACAACTTTTAACTTATTATTTTACAAGTTTATGCTTCTTTCTACGAAATATAACGCAATTTCATCTATTCAGGAAACACTTTTATTATGTTTTAGACTCAGAGATATTTTTTCAACTTTTAACTTATTATTTTACAAGTTTGTTTATTTTTACCGAAATAACGCAATTTCATCTTTTCAGGAAACATTTTTATTACGTTTTAGACTCTCAGATATATTTTTTCAACTTTTAACTTATAATTTTACAAGTTTACAAGTTTACCTATTTTTACTCAAATAACACAATTCAATCTGTTCAGGAAAGAATTTTAGTTACATTTTCGACAGACAAAGTATGTTTTGTCGAGTTTTGTCGGTTTATTTTACAAGTTTAGGCTTATTATTACTCAAATAACGCAATTTAATCCATTCAAGAAGAATTTTTTATAATATTTTGGATGCACAAAAAGATGTTTTCAACTTTTTACTGATTTTTGCAGGGTTTGTATTAATTTTTTATTTATTTTGTTTTGTATCCGACATTCACTAATTTTTAACTTAGAGTTTAGTATTTATTTACATTTTTTCAAAAACAGCAAAGAAAAAGTACTTTTAGCTAGAATTTGAGCCACAGAATATATTATTATTATTAGGTTTTACTGATTTCCACTATGCTATTTTTGGTTTTGTATTTCTATATTGATTTAGGGCAGGTTACACCTGCTACGTAGGATAGTTTGTTTATTTTAGAGTTTGCTGAGTATTTCGTTACTGTTATACTAGGTAAAGTTTCCTATATATATGATGTAGAGCTCCATATACTTTCGTTTTTGCTGTTTTGGAGATGATGCGATCAGCACCACTCTCCATCTGCTTTATATCTCATGCACCCAATATTATTTTGAGGCTTAGTGAATTCTAGAGGAGAATTATGCAGGAGAGAGGGTTTGAAAATTTTGATCTCATATAACCCACAACTATCTGTCAAGTATTTTAAAGGATATTTTATACTTATTATGTATCTGAGCTTGCTTAATTTTTATGTCTGTAACGCTGTTATTGTATTTTTAGCTAAGGTTTACAGGATAAAGTACACGAAATGTTTAACATTTCGACTATTTGCCCTTATTTGAGGCCAAAGTTTTACTGTAACGAAAATTATTGTGTGTCTATAAAGACTGAAATCCATTTATCAAGGGGTCCATAACTGAACGCTTACGAACATTGTATTTTTTCCCTTTCTGTATAACCATTTATCAATATTTTGATAATTCACAGGACAAGACGAAGTTCACAGACGACTGACTATATGGACCATAGGTCTACTTGCTATTTTTTTCTATGCTAGAAGAATAATTTAGCCTTATAGCCTTTTCAAGGTATTTCTCAAGTATTACTGGTTTTCTTGGGTGCATCAACACTTGGGTTATTTTCATTTGATTTATTATACGAGGCTACAATCACTATATGTCTATGAGGAATAAAATCCACTGATTGACGCTTAAAGCTTAGGCTTACCATGTATATTGACTAATCACAGGAGAACACGAACCTTACAGAGGATTGTACATGATGTAGGCCCACACGCCAGAGCCTCACTAGTATGCAAGAAGAACTTAGAGCTAATGATACAAGGAAATAAGGTTATTTTTTTTTACTGTTTCACGAGAAGGCTATCTATCCTTTACACACCCAATATTTGCTTTTTCAAGTAACTACATGTACCAGAAGTCCACAGGCCAACACTAACTAGATTTTGATTTACTATCTCAGGTGCTGCATGTAGCAAGAACTTTGATTGTCTATATTTCTGAAAAATTACGCAAAAGCACATTTTCCTATGAAAGTATCTCAAAAGCAGATTTTTCTATGTAAGTATATTTTGTATTGATTGCCATGTTTAACAGATCAAACAGAAAGACCCCATCTATCACTAATGGGCCCTTCCAGTCAGTCAGACATACGTACAAAGTTAGAAGCACCTGAAAAATAGAAAAATAGTTGTAGTAGTTGTTCACATTACATATATTATTTTTGGTTTGCATTGACTTTTTCTTCGTTTCAATATTTGAATTTTCATATAATATTAAAAAGCACTACATAATAAAAATCACTTACCTTAATTATAGCTTCTCTTGAGTTCTTTGTCTGAAACTCGCAGACAATGATCACAACTTGATATCTTCTCTGACACAATGCTTCACAAATACTTTTCAAAATAGCTTCTGCTCGCTTTTATGCAGTTTTTATACCTCGTAAACAAAACCTACGCTTTCTCTGATTGGTTGAAATAAAACCGACGCGTTTTCTGATTGGTTAAAATATAAACCGACGAGTTTTCTGATTGGTTGAAATATAAACCGATGCTTTTTCTAATTGGTTAAAATATAAACCGACGCTTTTTCTAATTGGCTACAATATTCTTAACTTTAGTTCATCCAAAATCCTACTTGTTATCATTCAAATGCATTAACAAATACACCCTGAAAATACTTTGAAATATTTTACACACCTTAAAACTTTGTAATATCCTAATATAGAAATATAGAACCAAAAATAGCATAGTGGAAATCTGAAAACCGAAAACTATAAAATAACTTTTAGTTGAAAATACTTTTTTCTTTACTTTTTAGAAAAAAATAAAAACAAAACTCTAAGTTAAAAATTAGTGAATGTGATATACAAAACGCAATAAATAAAAAAATTAATACAAAAATTTAAAATATCTCTTTGCGAGTCCAAAGTGCAATAAAAAATGTTACCTAAATAGATGAAATTGTGTTATTAGAATAAAAAATTACATAAACTTGTAGAATAATAAGTTAAAAGTTGAAAAATGTCTCTGAGTCTAAAATGTAATAAAAATTGTTGCCTGAATAGATAAAATTGTGTTATTTTGTTAAAAATAAGCATAACCTTATAAAATAGTAAATTAAGAGTTTCAAAAATTCTTTGCGAGTCTAAAATATAATAAAAAATATTGCCTAATTAGATGAAATTGTGTTATTTGAGTAAAAATACATAAAAACTTGTAAAATATTTGACATAAAGTCAAATCTTAGTAAAAATAAACTCAATATTATGTTAAAAACACACGCAGTAACATAAATTTACTATCTAAATCAATAATCAATGGTCCGAGGTTCGTCAGCCCGTGATACAAAGCAAATAGTGAAAATTGTATACACAGTCCCTGATAGCTTTCACTTCTTCCTAGTTCAAATAAAACACTTACCCTTCGTTCTCCTTGTTCAAAGTAAAATTCACGCTCCAATCTAATTGGGTATCCCAATATCCTTTTTTTTCTTGTGTTCTGGGCAACCATTGACTACTTTGACGGAAACATGTCCTGACATGCAAGCGATCTAGCCTAATCCCCGTGCTTCAGCATCCCGTGCCTTGGAGGCAAACCTGAGCGAAATATTAATTGGCGGAGGAGAGCTGTTCTGGAAGGCGACGCATAGCTTCAGAGTTTGGCCTTGACCGCGTATTCTCAGACATCCTTTGTTGTCTGGTTCAATCCCTCCCCTGCCCTACGGCGTTGCATACCTTTCTCCTATTCTTGCGTTCTAGTTGTCCTTGGAAAAGCGGTTCTGATTGGTCAATCGGGTTCTTTCTTTGTTCTGGCGTTCTGACTGTTATTTGACCTTGACCGCACATCTCCCAAATTCCTTTCTCGTCTACCTGCGAGGAGTTCACCGTCTTCTGTCAAGCGTGTCGTACCATCGTCTTTCATAACATAATAACATTATTACATAGTTCACTATAATTATTATCATTACATATCGGGGGTTTGAGTACCGGAACCGTCCCATTACCAACATTCATAGCGGTTCATAAACCGTAAAAACTTATTTTCAATATTATTAACATTAATTATTATCATTTCATACATTACATAATTTACAGTAATGAATATAAAATCATATGCATAACATTTAGTACCTCTAATTACCTTCTATATACATATTTCGCATAACATAAATACTTATATATTCATAAAAGTTATAAATATGCAAATACATAAATGTAATTTTCTCTAATAATATGCAAATTTATTCTAAATTATGCAAATTAGTTCTTAATTATATGCAAATAAATTCTAAGTAAATGCAAACAAATTATGAATATTAAATACCGACCGGCCTTGGTGCAGATCACATCTACTGACACAATCATTGTCTAGAGGAGAACATTCGGGTAGGCATGTTTCGGCAGCAGGGAACGCGGGGGAACGTTTGCATTCATTTTCCATAGAAAACCTTTACCGAAAAAAGTACCATATAAGAAAAGTCACATTGGAAGATCACTCTACTGAAATCTGTCGTCCTGATTAAGAACCAATTCATTGGTAAGTTTTACTTTTCTCCTTTTTATGTACGATTTTATCTGTGTTAAAAGGACATATTGGTGTCTTAAGGCTAGTGGCGGAGTAATGAATTCTCTCGAGGGTAGAGATGGTGCATGACCGTCTATTTAGTTCCTTAATTTGCATTTTTTTTTTTTTTTTTTTTTTGTAGACGTCAGAGGGAGGTATTGGCATTTATTCTTTTGTTCATGGAGATTTATTGTTAGTTGGGGAAGAGTGATCGCATGATCGTTGGAAAATATGTAAAGTTGAGAGGGGTGAAGAACTCCACGTTACAACTTCTGGTGCAACTTTTTTCTTTTATCCAGTTCCATCAACCAAAATATCGTTAGCTTTGAATGGATATAAATTGAGAGAATTGTGTAAGTACTTGCTCTATAACAATGAAAGAGAAATGTGTTTGGGAATGCGCATAAACGTAGCAAGTGTCTACCAAAAGAAATAAACACAATAACAAATAAACATACCCGACCTCTATGGCGGAGTTGTTAGCATAGTGCGCTACGACACCAAGGGTCTCGGGTTCGATTTCCGGCCTGGGCATGTATGTTTGTAAGTGTCCATTCATTAGTTTCATCACATCACGTGTTAGTCAAGTCAACAGTTTACGGTGGAATGGTGATGACATGGTTGAGGAGCCTTATCGTAATTTATTGCTATCGCAATGACTTCTTGATTTCGTTTACTTTACTTCACCTTTCTTTCCCTTTGGATAATCGCGAAGATGTGGATGAAAGGTTGTAAGATAATATGGATGAAGGGACAGTAAAATTATCCTTAAAACAATCAATTTTAAGTTACCAACAATTTCTATCTAATGGATCTTTCTGCTATACAGGATGAAATTAAATTGGTGACCGTGAACCATAGAAGCGTACAGATGAAATGAAAACAAAACAACTGGTCCTTGTACCATTCTTGTCATTGGTGCGTCGTTGCGGCACCACGAACGTACAAAAGACCCGATTTGCAGCATGTATGCTTGCAACCCGACATAACACATAACTCGGAGTTTATACATGTCTATATATATATATATATATATATATATATAGGGGGGTAATGCCTTTACTGCCAGCGAAGCAAGCAAAAACATATTTGAGCTATTGAGGTATCAGCTTTCTGAAGGGACCGGGATAAAACATTTATGAGGGGGAGATATTCAGAATATTCTGATAAACATACAATGAAATCCAACGATTTTATAGCTGGAAGCATGCCTTTGGCTTCATTTCTTGATGTTATTTCCTTTTAATGTTTGTAAAAGTTATTTTTAAATCGATTACCTTCATGCATTATATGTTATTCTTCTGTCAAAAATCGTAGTTTGTGTGTCTTCTGTGCTCCAAAGCTTGTAATTTTCAAAAATGCTTCGCTCATCTGCCTCAACAGTAAAACAAAATAATGTACACATTTAACCGTCCAGTTTGCAACGCTACTTAAATATAGCAGCAGACCTTGTTGATGTACTGCGACTACATTTCAGCCTCTGCTGATGGGGGAGTAAAGGTAGAAGCTCATCTCTTAATGGGTGGTTCAAGGCCATCCAGTCCCATTTTCATGTCCTGCCTCCTCTGCGCCAGGAACGAAATACACAAATGGTTTGTCAAATAGCCACAAGATGGTGGCAAGGGTTTCCATCTAGTAAACGAACGGACTAGGAGGACTACAAGTTTATTCTTTTGAGATGGTAGAAAATAATTCAAAGTATTTTGCAACTGTAATGCCGTGGGCGGGGACTGTTGGCCTTGCTGTACTGGAATGCACGCGCCAACTTCCCCTGACAACAGAAGCAAAATGTCATCCCCTTCCTCCATTACCTAAACATTAGTATCACGCATAGGCGGAGTTTTGGAGGGGCTAGGGGGTCCTGGCCCCCAACTTAAAAAAGAACTAAAAATTAAAACATGATTAAGTTCAGTTACTACAATTTTGTTATGAAGCCATACCGTAAATCTTGACGTTCTAAAAAGCCTGAAGCCAAAGGCCCGCTTCCAGCTATAAAATCGTTGGATTTCATTGTATGTTTATCAGAATATTCTGAATATCTCCCCCTCATAAATGTTTTATCCCGGTCCCTTCACAAAGCTGATACCTCAATACCTCAAAGTTCCAGTGTAGCCAACGGAGTGATAATGGAGCTTGAGTCCCAGCGAAACGAAAACACTTGGGACAGAAAATGGAATGGAATAAAGGGTGTTGACAAAGAATTAGGTTTTAATATTTTTGAAGGTGGAGGTGAGATCAAACAAGGCACAAAATCCAGAATGGCCTAGACTGATATCAAACAAATTAGATGTTTATCTGGTTTGATCTTCAGTTGGCCAGAGAACCAGAGAAGAGACATCTGCTGAAACACTTTCTACATTTCAAAGTGAAGAAAACTGGAAGAGAAAATACAAGTGTGACTTTTTTATCCATTGCTGGATACTTTGATTGGCGAACTCAAAAGAAGATTTAGTGGTGAAACTTTGGAAGTTGCTGAAGGCAGTGAAAGATTTATTCGTCTGGATGAAGAAGGGGCTGCACGTTTCATTGATATTTACTCCATTCCTGGTATTGATAGAACAATGTTGATGGTAGAAATGACCATTTTAAGAAATGTAATGGAAAGTTCAGGTTTGAGTTTGATAAGTGCGCCTTTGAAGAATGTTGTTCCAAAAATAGTGGACACAGTTTTAAGAAAACATACAGAAACACACACAAGTTTTAGCATTCTTCTGAAAATTGCTCTTACACTGCCATCAAATAGTGCCACTTGTGAGAGGACTTTTCTGCTATGAGGCGAATCCACAACTGGTTGCGTTGCACAATGGGTCAAGAGAGATTGTACAAATTAATGATCTTATACTCTGAATCAGAGGCTGTTAAAAAAATAACTTAGACGATTTGATTGATGTGTACAGTTTGAAGTAAGAAAAACGTAGAATGAGTTTGTGTTGAGCAGTAGTTATTGTTCAGGCATCAAAATAACTTTTCCATTTAATTTTTCTAAAATGTCTGAAGCTTACTATTGTACCTTAACTTTTTTAAAGTAATACGAGTATTGTATCAATAAAAATTAATGAAATGCAAAATGCAATAATCGTACTGTTTTGCTTCTTTTAAAACTGACAACCAATGTACTAATTAATATTTGTTTACTTAAGCGAGTAAATTTAAGATTTTCAAATCTAAAAGGCCTAAAACTCAGTGTTTTTAAGTTGTTGTTTTTTTGTTTTTTTTAATTGCCGGGGAAGGCCTCCGGACCCCTTATAAACTAGGGATATTCAATAACCCTCAGGTACACCATATGCTTCTCTCAGAGTCTGGCCACCCCAAAGCAAAAGCTCAAACTCCACCCATGCTATCACGTGGAAAATTTCCATTACACTTTGCACTGTAAACTTACGAGGCAAGTATACTTTTGCGGTTTTGTGCCAAACATTGACGCCACAAGTATTCATTTTGTGAAACTGCCAATATTTACACAGTTTTTATTATCAACAAATATTGAACAATCAACTAATGATCGTTAACATTGGTAAAAAGTAACGCATTTATCCAAATGCAGATGTATTGAGATTTAGTGTAATAGTTTTGTGGTTAATGAAAAAAGTTTTGAGAGACGATAAAATGTACCCACTTTGAGTTATTGATTTAGTTTCTTTACGTCGCTTTTCGACTACTCTTAGCTAATCGCGACAATAGGAATAATGGCGATGAGGTGAAATGGATTATGGAACAATCACAGAGGATTATGGCCGGGAGTCCAGACGCCAGAGTCTCGTTAGACTGAACATATTGGAATTAGCAGGTTGTTCTACGAAGAAGTGAGGCTGGGTTTTGGGCACCTTCTTAAAGAGTCACCCCTTACACCCCCGTAGTAATTTAGCGTCCAGAAAACATTTTCATAACATTGTGAAGACAAGTTTCAGACCCGAAGAAGTTTTAAAAGTGTTTCTGATGTTCACGATACAGATTATTGCAGACATTTTAAGCTACTCTTAATATTTCATGTATTTGCAAATTTTTAAATACAGGAAGAGAAAACATTTCTGCGTCTCAAGGAAATTGTATGGTTGTAAAATTTTCATCCTGCACCTGTGGTCCAAGGGTCCCGGGTTCGAATCCCGCTCGGGCTTGGTTGTTTGTGAATGTCCATTCATCAATTTCATCATTTCATCACTCATCCCCATCTTCGCAAATTAGCCAAGAGGCATAAAACGCGAAGTAAAATAAACTAAATCAATCAATCAATGCACCGGTGGTCGTGTGGTCTAAGGCGACTGGCTTTGAGTTCTGGTTCCTGGAGGAAGCGTAACAACTTTTCTCCTGTGCATGTGCCATGCACCATCGTGAGGATATTGGGTGAGCTATGAATGAGCAGCGTAACCTGGTCATGGAAACCAACAACAACGACTGGAAGTCCTTCGTGCTGACCACAGGTCGCCTCGTTGGATGATCGCCCAACCCTGCCTGAGACATGTGGGAGTGAGAGTATGGCTGGCAATCGATAGTCAGTCCTTGGCCCTCGAGGGTGGTTGCTCCACGGCAATTATTAATTTCAGTACTCCTGCGCCTTGTGTTGCCTTCCTGAGAAAGCTTTGGCACTTTCGTGAATCATTTTCGTTTCAATTCAACCCCAATGGCACATACAGAAACTGATTCAGAGCCATCTATCCGAGAACGTTGGAATCATTGTTGAAGTAAGCTTATTGTTAGTGGCATTAGACGTTGTCTCGGATTTTTACTTTATATAAACAAATTTCTCGGTCTATAAATTTAAGCTTTTGGGCTTCAGTTGTGATATCAGAGAAATAAAATACTTTTTCCAAAGAAAAATAATGCACCTTGTAAAGTCTTTATGCCGTAGTTTCAATGTGCACGAGTCTCATCTGGTTGAAAGGGATCACTTGTGGATGGGTTCGCCCGTGGCCCAGTCGACAACGCGGCGGGATACGACATGCAAGAGGACCGTTCTACATGCAAGACAACAGGGAACATCGTACGCACCTTGAAGATTATATACCGCCGAGGGTCATCGAAGGCAGCGATGAAGAAAGAATACCGACTGAAGCCATGGGGAAATCTTTTCAATTCTATTTCAAGTGACACAATAAATGCTACGAGAATAATACCATCCCGCAATGGTTCATTATTATTATTATTTTCTTTTATTGAAAATATATGTACAGGGTACATTGAATTCTGATATTATGCATTATTATCTGAGAAGTTTTGAAACTTTATCGTAAGATTCATATTTTGAAATAAGATTATAGGAAACTATATACATAGTGATATTTTTCATTTAAGACTAGAATGCTTGATGGACTGAGTCATTTTGGTTCACTGTTATTATTTGTTATTTCCACTTTTTCTTTGCCGGTTTTAGAAAATAATCTTTTGTGAGTTTTAATGATTTTCATGTGTCAGACAATCGAGTTCAATATACGACCTCGTATAATAACTGAAGGTCGTACGTACATTTTTCTTTGCGTGCCACTTTTGACTTATTAAGAATGCTTTTGAAATTTACTTTTTCATGTTAATAAGTCATTTTTCATCTTTCACTTCAAACAGTAAGTACCGCCATCTCTGAACATGATAACTAATTTCAAAATATTGATTACTATTTGAGGAACGTGTAAGTGTAATCCCTTTCAGGAATGAGGTAAAATACTCTCACAAGCTTCACTTGATTCAAGCAGTGATTAGCTGTGCACTCTCCTAGTCATTCTATAGTAAGCACAGCTTCATTTACAAATATTGCACAATTTGAAGAATTTAATAATATCCTTACCCAGAAGGTAAAGTAATGTAAGTGCCAACTTTTCGTAAAACATTCCAGATGACGTAACAGTTTGATAGTGGTGACGGTTTTGATTTGGACAGAAGTGTCGTGCGTTCACTGAATGTATTACACGCACGTCCTCGCCCTAGGTAGGTGGGGGGGGGGGGCATCGGGCATACAACACACGCGGGCTCTGAAACAAAAAAAAATCAGATGTCTGAAAAAACAGATTTTTGTTCCTTGCAGTATGAAGTAAAGGTGTCCAAAAAATTACAACATAAACAATTTACACATGGACAGATTTAGATTTTTTCCTTTGGGGGGCACAGAACATACTGCAAGCTTATAAGACGTAACATCGAAAACATAATGTGCATATTTTTCTAGATGTTAGAGTGGCACGTGTGTGTGTGTGTGTGTGTGTGTGTGTGTGTGTGTGTGCGTGCGTGTGTGTGTGTGTGTGTGCGGGGGTGTGTGTGTGTGTGTGTGTGTGTGTGTGTGTGTGATATTCGCATCAAAATAATTACAAGAGTTATTTTCAAGCCCAGCTTGTGGTCAGATCAACTAACCGCGACTGGACCTTCAGAGTAGCCGAACCATTGTAGAATACTTCCATCAGGAAACTAACACAGGAACCTTTGAACATAATAATAATAATATTTATTTAAGTGATGAGCACGATTAAACAACAAGGTACATCACTATGTCAAAATTGGTTATACAAAATTACAGAATTGAATACATAATTTTAAAATAATACAGTGGATCCTACAATCTTATACATCATCATAAATTCAAATTGTAGGTTTCAACAAGATCAGCTACTAAACCTCTGGCCTTATTTAGACATGTAAGAATTGAGATGTACCTATGAGAATATCTGGGAATTTTATAAGCTATGTTATTCAAAAAAAATATTCACTGTCAACTTGAAAAGTTAAGATCTTCTCAGAGAAAGTTCTATTTACTAGAAAGTTGGAAAACCATTTCAGAAATCGTGGTAATAATCCCATTTGGTCGACACTATCAAAGGCCTTAGCCTAGTCAAAAATAAAATATCAGTGTTGGATTGGTTTATAATGTTAGAGTTAAGAGAGTCTATTAAAACCAATGAATTTAAACCAATACACCTTTTTCTAAAAAAAATCCTGATTTCCATCCAATATTTTTTAAAAGAGAAAGACAAATAGTCAGCAATTATGAGTTCAAAAACCTTTGCAATGGCATTTGGTCTACAATTATTAACATCATAGACTTTCCCACATTTTTCAGATATCTGGAATATAATATGATAGTATTAGCAGATTTTGTGAAACAAAATTAATTCTACGTTATTTACTATATCGTCAACGATTTACTAAAAACGTATGAGCTTGATACTTCATTTTCTCAGGAGAAACGTCGGAAATATTTGAGTTTCATCGCCTCGACTCACCTCTTGATATGACCGCAATATACACAGTATACTGGACTTTATCCAAGAAGCAGTTCGACCGACATTGAACAAAGGTGCTGTATAAAGAAGCAAATTGCGGCCCTATTAAGTGAGACGAGTGTTCATAAGAACATCAAGTATCTGAACATATATAAGACCACTGCACTAAACATCGCTCCAAATAAAATAAAACAAAGAGGAGGGCAAATTTTGATCAAATGTGTGAAGCTTACTGGAAAACGCAAACGGAACTTTCCAATAAAGCTGGACAAAAAATGATGTTCTGATTGTTGTGCGGTTGCTATTTTATCACAGAAGTTTATTTACGAAGGAAGTCTATCGGTATAGATTATCACGCGTTCATAGATCAATTGACAAGGGCAGTGCGGTGTCAATGCGTTTGTACTTCGTCTGCTTCTCGCATTATTTCCATGGAGTACCTCAAAATCCAGAGTACGTAAGTGGTATAAATGAATGAAATATTCAGACGGAGCTTATCATTAATATGGTGAGTTACGATTCAGTTTTTTCCAAACGTATGTAGTAGTACATAGCATTTTATATGCTTATTTTTGTTACAGCCAATGCACATTGATATCAGAATGCCAACTAATAGGATAGAATGTCGAGCTCGCTATTTGACCCCTAAGTCTATACAGACGTGTATAATTAGCAACGTTAAAGGGAAATGGACATTTTGGGTTCGCAGAATTGATGTCAGGTCCATTAAGTATTTAAATATTTATGCAAAACTATATTTTCTGAACTATTTAAGTTGTAATCACTTAGGAGCACACTACTGTCCGGCTGCCTTAGCTGAAACCATGCACGAAAGTGCGCGGCCGTGTTCAGTGGCAAAATAGGGATGACCCCAGCAAGTGTGTTTGGCGCAAAAAGCGGATTCCGAGAAAATCGTCCGCTGTGGAAACAACAATTAAGTTACGAGCGCAGTAATATCGCCGGCAAAATGAGTAGAGAGATGTTCACGTATTGTGGAAGGGTTCAGAATAAAATAAAAGCTATCCGTATAATAGCTACATAAGGAAACGGAATATCTGGGAAGTATTCATGGCTTCATATTAGAAATTCAAATTGTATGTAAATCAGTAACTTTATTTTACATAATTTGATGAAAGTGGTTGGTCTCCTTGGCAAATATTAGGCTACAACAGAACAACTATACGTAACCTTAACCTGGAATGTATTCACTAATAATATCTAAGCATTATAAATATCACATATTAAAGAAAATGCAGTAAAATATCTGCAAGGAATTTCGCCGATCTCTAAACAGTGTTCTCATCAATGGTAGAATCAGTTGTCTAGCTGCTATCACTCAGTGAAATGCAGATTGGTTCACACTTCTTCTATAATTACATTCTTCCCGCGGTAGCTGATTTCCACTTTTATTACACATTCGAAGTATTTGCGCCAGTTTTCAACAGATATGCTGCTTATCGCATAAAACGTTTTTCCATATTTATGTCACCTGTGGCGCTAATATTGCGGACGTATCTTTTGATTTCTGCCCACACATCATCAATCATTGTATCGCAATGGTATGGTGGAAGACGAAGTATAGTAAATGCATGATCTGATAACATGGTATCAAATCGATATGTTTTCATTTGCGGAGCGCGTAATTTCACGAGTTCCATTAGCTCAACTTCAAGGGAATCGGGTGAATATGGGATGTCATTCGTAGCAAGCCAGTCTATGATATTTTTTGTGCTGCTTGAATTTAGCGTCTAATTAATCTGAACGCAATGATATGGAGCACTGTCTATTATAACGACGGCATTTTGTGGTAAATTTGGGATGAGTTTCCTTCGCCAAATTTTTGTAAATTGTTCGAGTTCATCTGTCCATGATAATCGCCTGTGGTCGTGTTTACCTTGTGTACGAGATTGGTATTAGGTATAAATCTCATCAGCCCGCACTCACACAAAACAATGACTGCGTGAAACGTTTCCAGTTTATTGAAGAATTCCATCAGTGTCGCCTGATTGCGAGCATTTATCAAAAGTCAGGTAACTGTCGTCCCAAGTTTCATCAATCCCCAACTTTCATCCTTACTATGGCCTCTAAATGTTAAGCCTTGCCTACAAAAAAGTAAACTGTCTTTGCCCCCGCAGTTTTGGTACCCAATCTCCGCTTCTGATGCATTCACATAGATCTGTAATAATACAGTAAAAACTGAATATCCTGGAATCTCTATAAGAAGGAAACCTGTAAATACGAAAAAAAAAAAAAAAAAAGGCCCCAGAACGGACCGATTTTATACCTGAAAATGACCTGCTTAAGGCGGAAACCTCCTTAACACGGAAACGGAACACCATTTAAAGACCAACGAGATGTTTTTATTCTCAGTAAGACGGAAATTTCTTCCTTTATATTTTTCCCTCGCAAGAAAACAACGCAATACTATAAGTGGAACACGCCTCTGTTGCCACTCGCTTATCGGTAACATTGTCGATATGAAAAAATGCGCTACAATACTCGTAGCTGTTACGATTCCGTTTCTTTCTATCATCTCTTACCCTCTTTCTCCATTTTTCTTTGTCTATTTCTCCTGTTCTTTCGTCGTCTTTCTATTTTTCTTGTTATCTCTCTTTGTTTCTTTTTTGTTCACTTTTATCTCAATCATTCTTCACCTCTCTTATACCATCTTTCAATCTTTCCCTTTATGCACATCGCGCTACGACGCCAGGGGTCCCGGGTTCGAATCCTGGCATGGGCATGGATGTTTGTGAGTGTCCATTTTACTTCGCTTTTTGTGCCACTTTTGGCAAATTTGCGAAGATGGGGATGAGTGATGATATGATGAAATTGATGAATGTATCGCATTTGAATTCATGTACGTACATGCATTAGTATTCTACATTATAAGTAATGCGAAATGTAAATCTGTCTTTCCATTATTTCCTGCAGCGCTCTACACTGTATTTAAAGTCAACCCTGTATAAGAAAGAAAACTGTTAAGACGGATAAAAGGAGGAGGTTGATTAATATGTCAATTATAAAATTTGGGGTCAACACATTCTAGATGTCGGCCATTTTTGGAGGTGATGTGATCAGTACCATACTCTGGCCGCCTTAACCCTCCATTTATTTGAAGCCGCTTTCATACAGGGACATGGCCGGATATATTCCGACCTTAGATCATTAGATGATCCACCCCGGTAATTGAACCAGAGTCCCCCGCGTGGCAGTCAGACGAACTAGACAGCCGCGGCTCAAATATACAGGATGATTCAGAATTCCTATTTCACACTTCTAGGGGTTGTAGAGGGGACTTAGTAGATCAAGTTTTGATCGGCAGCCCACGTCCGGAAACGTACCGTTTTGGTACTACACAGATGACAAGATCACATAATTTCACATCTCCATCACCATCTAATCGGTCAAAAATGATATGCGATGGAGTGACACGACGCGGAAAACGCTCTCCATACAGATGTTTCACAGCTCTACCACTACGTCCAGCTTCGCCGTAAATTAACATGATGTCGGTGTTCTCGGCAAACGTGTATTAAACCATACTGTACTGTCTTCAGCAACGACTGAATAGCAACTGACGTGAAAGGTCGGGACTGGACCTCCAGTTTAAAGTGGGATCCGATCCACTGTGTGTCTCGAAAGGGTATGGAACCCGCGACAACGCTACCACTGCGTCACCGGGAAGGCCGCGCAGATTATGACGATAGAGATTAATGGACATCTCTAACAATCTTGTAAGCGGCCCTTACACGATCAATAATATTGACAATATCAGTATTGACAACACAGCCATCAATCCACGTGCCAACCAGTCTCAATACTGCCCTACCTTACACGATCAATATTATTGACAATACTTTTGTCAATAAATTTGCACAGTACCTCTCTTTCTGCCTAACGAGCAGGGTGAATCTGTATGTTTGTGTGGTTTTATTGGGTTATTTCTGGGGTTTGTCCTTCCAAATCATGGATAATCGTAAAAACTATGAATAGCCATTATTTTAGCGCTTGGAACTACTCGTCGAGTGCAACGCAAACGCTGGATGAAGGAATGGTTGACTTTAACTCAACAACTTTAAAAGTTTTTTTTTTATATATATATAAAATATTTATTGGTTGTGGACAAAATCCATGCACCAGTTAACAATTTATCAATTGGTATTATATACATATATGCACATAATATTTACTCACAATTATTCCTTTCATAATAAATAGTTTCCAAATTTCATTACACTTTTACAGAATTATATTAGACTTATTAAGATATTTTGTAAGAATATAGATTACCGAGGATGAAGGTGAAGTCAGTAAACAAGGCAGTGTCAGTGGCGCTTGATGTCCACTCCTGTACAATTCCTGTAAAAATGGTTCTCTGTAATTTTCATAAAGTTTGCATTGAAATATAATGTGGTTTGGAGTTGCAGTATATTCATTGCACAAACAAACTGGTGAAGTCACTAAATTCTTCTTGTACAGGTGAGCTGCGGCGATAGTGTGATTTAACCTGCAGCGCATTATAGTTGTGAGGGAACTCCGGGAGAGTTGAATCTGTTTAAACCAACATTCCTTTGGAATTCTTTCTTGTATAGAATAGTAGGCCTTACCGCATTGAGTGCCAGTATTTGTCCACAAGCTTTGCCTGTCAGTAAATAGTATTTTTCTAGCGTGTGATTCCAAAACTACGGACGGAATCTTTATTGAAAGCGGCCGTTGGATTCGCTGCATATTTTGCCAAAGTATCTGCTATATTGTTCCCTTCTATTAAAGAATGTCCAACTTTAAAAGTTGAGTCGTAATATGTTTCTTTCTTTTATCTTGCTTCACAAAGAATAGAATTTATAATTTACAAGTTACAGTAATCCGTTGATCCAAACGGTTATGTACAGGTTAAACGCTCTCTTCACCTGAGCACTGATTGGCGGAACATTAAATGCGTAATACAGCCACGTTACATTTTTCAACATTTGGCATAAGAATAAAGCCGTAACAAATAAAAACGTAACACACTTCTTACCTTCACTGGAGTGCGACGTGACCTGAACTGAGTATTAATGGAAATATTGACGCTCGCCCCTACACGGTCAATAATATTGACAATATCCTCTCTACTTTCCAGTATTGATGCCTGAAAAACAGAAAATCTGGACTTTCTTCACTACTCCATCAATATCGACCGTCAATCCAATTTTTCACCTTACACGGTCAATATTATTGACAATGTGATAAGGTATTGTCAATATTATTGATCGTGTAAGGTCCGTAGTACTTTGCGCTCAACATAATAGATGGCATCAGCTTTCAACTTTGGTACGAATCTAATTTTATACCGGATAGTAGGATGGACCCTTCTTTGCTAATCCCTTCAGTTCCACAGACTTAAAGTCTATCACCAATTGTTGACCATTGTTTCATTAAAACCTTTGTCTCTTTCCATCCTTATACCCAGCCAAAGAGCTTGGAATTTTGAATTCAAAACCCTAGCTTTAATTCTGTCTTTTAATGCGTAACATGAACATCTGCTATCCTTTAATGCTATGAATGACGCCGTGTTTGATGGAAGTAAACGCTGCCTAGATTATTACATACCAATAGATGGAAAGAGAACAGAAATAGATGCGGACGGAGTGAGAAATAGATTAAGAGAGATGGAGGGAAACATAGACAGACACAAGAAGATGCGTATAGACATAGATAGAAACATATATATATATATATATATATATATATATGGGGAGGGATAGAGGGAGAGAGACAGACAGAAAGAGATGAAGACAGAAAATGAGATAGAATAAAACAGACAGAAAGAGAGACAAAGAGAAAGAGACAGAACGAGATAAATAGATAAATAGAAGGAAGTGGATGTACAGAGAGATCAAGATCGAAAAATATGGAGAGAGGCAGAAATATATGGATGGAAATAGATTGAGATAGAAAATGGACAAAGAAAGATAGAGGATGGGAGGAGGAAATTTGAGGAAGAAGGAGAGAGAGTGAGAGAGGGCTGGGGAGAGAGTGTGAGGAAGAGAGTGAGAGAGAGAGAGAAGCTTAGCATAGAGGCCATGACCACCGAAGCAGATTCTACCGGAAAATGTTATTTCAAACCAAAAAAGCGAAAAGTCTGTGGCGAGTCCTGACACCTCCACATCATACGACGAGTGACGCCAATTCAGAAAGGCAGAGCATTTTCTAAGTCAGAAGAGAGAAAGAATTGATTGGTTGAGGCCTCACCAGAGGACTCTCGAGGAGTATTGAAGATCTCACATGTCTCCTTTCGAAGCCAGAATAAAGGAAGAGGTCTTCCTCAATTTGCAAACTGATCGTTCTATCGAAGATAGATTGCGTCGTTGTGTAACGTTCAATTATATATAAGAGGGTTGTTCGAGAAGTAACCTCCGGACAACTGAGATAAAAGGACTGACGTAGCAAGTGTCTATTGGATTGATTGATTGATTTGGTTTGTTTTTCTTCGCTTTTCTACCACTTTTGGCTAATTCTGAAGATTAGGATGAGCGATGATTTGATGAAATTGATGAAGATACACACGAAGAAAACCCATGGCCAGGCCATTATTAATAATAATACACACATAAATAATGATCAGGGATTTTACTGAACCCTGTAACCTTTTTGGAATTCAATAAATAAAATCCGCTTAATTTTTTTACATCCATCTTGAAATATACGCGCCTAAATTTCCGTTTGGTTGGTCGGTGGCTGTTACAAGGTAAGAGGAGAATGACACCCATTGGCTGAGTCAGCCTTTAGATCCTCCCCTTTTGACTTCGAAGCAAGGATTGGTCAGGCTCACCGGCTCAGAAACAGCTCGTCAATTTTAGATAATGTTCCTAAATAGCATTAAATATTTGAGACATTGTTAAGCATGTTAATTCACTTAAAAATTCATCTTCAAATGTACGAAAATATAAATTTACCTAGTTATCGGAGCCGTAGTAATTAGGCACAAACGATATATTGCCGTAAAATGAAGCATGAAGCTTTGATGTGAATAATGTACGAGTACGAGGCTGCAATGCAGCTATTCCTGAGAGATATGTGTGGTAAAAATACAATGACTACTGTCAATGGCTTGTATTGTATCATTGAAAATCAGAGAGTGTAGACAATTGGATCAGGATCGATCAATTGTCAATCAGTGTTTCAATAATGATTGTTCTGTGCACGAAATTTTTTTTCGCTTCATTTATTACCGTTTCTTATTTTGGAATCACAATCGTAGCGCCATTCCGGCTTTGATCAGTTAACACCGACCCCTGCTATGCTTTGGAACTATTGGGCGTTCGTGTTGGATGGACTGCAAAGCTTTTCCAGATGCGGAGATTAATACATTCCTCCCGCACTTCTGGGGGTGGGGGATAATGTTTACATTACTAAACATCGTACAAAATCATTGCATTTTTCTACTGCTTTCCTTCCAATCAAATTTCAGATTGAGCGTAATCGATAAGGAGTAAGGGTTTATGTTCCTCTGATCACACAGAGAGACCTTACACTCTGTCCTGGGAATTTCTGGAGGAAGCGAACTAAAACAAGTCTTCGGCGCAAGTAGCCTACTGACTCAAGAGGGCTCGACCAATGAATGGGTTAGAGGAGAAGTGGATGCATGGAGGAAAAACATGGCCGCAGGTACTATGCACTGCTCTTCTCCGCTCACTCGCTATCTCCCCTTCTCTATCGTTACGCGTGACCTTGCTCCACACATTCCCGAGACAGAGTTCATGTGGGTGAAACGAAGGCTTTGTCCCCGTTTCCGTTACCACACATTTGCCGCACAACATGACGCGCGGCTTGTGCCATGCATTTGTCTGTCTGCAACATGCCGCGGCGCAAGTGCCGGGGACAAAATTGACCCAAACGATTTTGCCACGGACAATGGAAACAGCCTACAGCAAGTTCCTGGGGCACGGGCATGCGCACTAGAGTAGAAACAGACGACGCGAGTTCAGGACTGTCCTGTTTTTCGTAATCTCTGGTCCAACAAGATTTAATAACAATTCCATATCACTTGCAGTCATTCTTACAAAGTTTTCGTATCCAGTTTGAAGACGTAAATCTCTCATCAACGAGTTATACGCTCCTTCCGAATTTATTTTCGCTGGAAAACTTCTAATCCACCATCTAGGTCGTTTTCGCCTTTTTTATATAAGTTCTTGGTACGCGCCTTTCATAACCACGAAACCCACCATAGCTGTACTGTCCATCATTACACAAGTTAAATCACCACCAAATTATTACAATGCAAGAGAAGAAACACTGGCCTACTCTAAAGAATTGCACACGCTACACTGCGGTCCTGCACTCCAGTGTTGTTGCGGGCGTATTTTGCAGAAGTAGTTTTGAATTGGAAACAATGCATTAAACGACACGCAACATGCGCCGGCGCATGCTGCGCGTCATAAGTCTGGAACTTGTCAGAATGCAAACTAACTTCAGGATGTCCCCTTTCAGGTCAATCTCTTCACATCTTTTGAAGAGCACTTCCAATTCCTCAACAACAATGAAAAATAATTCCTGTGCACTTTTTTATTGATTTATAAAGTGGCACGAACTACATGATGTGAAAATATACTTACTTACTTACTTAGTTGATCCTCTTCTACCTTGCGGTGTTGAGGTTTCCCAGAGGGTCTTCCATCGGATTCTGTCTCGGGCCAGCTCCTTTGTTCTCCTCCACTCTCCTCCTCTAGCCTCTACAGCTACCTTCACATCTTCTTCCCATGTTCTTCTGGGTTTCCCGCGTGGTCTTGCTCCTTGCATTTTTGCATTCAAGGCTTGTTTAGCTATTCTGGAGTCTTCCATTCTTTGTATGTGCCCAAACCATCGTAACTGGTTCTGTTCGATTCTCTCAAGCACTGGTGATACGCCCAGGCTAGCTCTAATGGTCTGATTCCTAATTTTGTCTCTTCTTGTTTTCCCTTCTATTTTGCGGAGAAATCTCATTTCTGAAGCCTGTATTTTACTCCTATGTTTATTTGTCAATGTCCAGGTTGTAATTACGAACACAATGTTCCCACATAAAGAAACACATAGATATACAAGAGAAGTCCCCAGCCGAAAGGAAAAATCTATTATTGACTACATATTGACACAGAGGAAACAGTGGATATTTATCTTAGATGCAAGAGCATATAGAGGTTACGAGATTGGAAGTGACCACTATTTAGTAATTATGCAGTTACATGTTAATATCAAGACCAAGGACCCTGGTGATAACAAAAGGAAACCTAAAGAAAGAATAAAGGTATATAAATTGAGAGAAGAGGCAAGACAAAAAGACTATCAAGAGGCTGTGAAACAAAGGGTGGAAACATTGGAATGGCCCACTATGAGAGAAGATAAACTGGAAGAAATATGGAGTTTATATAAAGAAGCAATCTTAGGAGCGGCGGCCGAAATCTGCGGAAAGTCCAGCGGAAAGCAGCAACAAAGAAGAACAGCATGGTGGACGGAAGAGATAAAAGAAATGGTAAAGGAAAAGAAGCAACGGTGGAAAAAATACCTACTCACAAAACATTTAAGTGACTATGAAGCTTATAAACATCAAAGATTAGTAGTGAAGAATATAGTGAAAGATGCAAAACAACAGTCATGGGAAAAATTTGGAGAAGCAATGGAAGGAAACCTACAAAATAACCAAAAGCTGTTCTACAAAGTATTAAAATCGATGCGAACAGAGAAGCAATGTCCTCTTAAGTTCATAAAAGACAAAAGTGGTAACCTCCTCCGAAGTGAAAATGACATTATGGAGCGGTGGAAAGAATATTTCCAAGAATTGCTCGGAGGAAATATGGAAATTGAAGAAAAGGAGAAAGACCAGACTGAGGAAGAAAAACAGCAACACCAGTAGGAGGGAGAAACTGAAGAAGAAATAACTATGAAGGAGCTAAAAAGAGCACTAAAGAAAATGAAACTAGGCAAAGCGGCAGGACATGACCAGATAGCACCTGAGATGCTTAAATTCATGGGCAAAAGTGGTCAAGACATACTACTACTGATTATTAATCTCATCTGGAAAGCAAAGAAGATACCAGCTGAATGGGAGTGTAGTGGCATTGTGCCAATATTCAAAAAAGGAGATAATAGAGACTGCAAAAATCATCGTGGGATATCGCTATTGAGTGTGCCGGGGAAAGTATATGCGAGGATACTAGAAAATAGAATAAGGCAGTGGCGTACGCAAGGGGGGGTTACGGGGTTTAAACCCCCCCTTGAGCTTGTGAAATATTATGAAAAATGCCGTGGAAAAAATTTAAATGGCCAATTTACCACAGTCAAAGATCTGGGACAATACTATTACTATTACTACATCTACTACTACTACTACTACTACTACTAATAATAATAATAATAATAATAATAATAATAATTTGAATTATTATTTCCATGTAGCATGGAGAAAAGCACAGCATTCCAAGCACACGCGTCTTTCAGAGTGATGCCTTGCGCAAGTTCTTGAAAGTGAAATATGAGGGTAACTATGATTTAAAAGAGAAATAAAATGTTTTGTATTTCAGTTGCAACAATGTTCAATACTCTGGTGTACGCAGTTTTTTTTGGGGGGAGGGGCCGGAATAGTAAATGTGGATAACACATGGTTTCGTTTTGGAGGGCAGGATGCATAATAAAATATTTCGTATTTTTGGAGCTTTTCAGTCTATTAAAATTGTGTTCAAAGACAAAAATGGTAATCGGGACTCACTTTAAAAGAGGTTTCGTATTTACACATTTTGATTTTTTAAAGTTCTTAACGGATTTTTATTTGAAAATTCTGATTTTCTCAAAATTTTGGTAGGGGCTGTAGAATCATCGGTAGAGGCATGCATATTTCGTTTTTGACAAAAAGAAAACGAAATTTGAAATAACACATTGCAATGTTAATTTTTAAGGTTTCTGAAGGGTGTGAGGTGCATTTTCCTACCCTGTTTTGTCACGAAATGATGCGAAATGAACTGCAAAATGCGAAATAGACTCTTAAACACGAAATTTACCGTTTATATACCTACGCGACACTTTCTGAAGTCTGAAGTATCCTGTGTGTTATGCAATTCACGGAAAATTGATTAATTTTTGCTGTAAATATTTGAAAAGTAAAAATGGACTCCTCTATACAGGAATTAACTTAATATTCTGGTAATGATTTAATGTGCTATTAGAAGGGATATGTTTATTTTGTGTAATAGTGCAGTTTTTAAATCGGGATTATATTCACATTTTTAAAACCAAAATGTAATTTTATATACCGCTTTTTCACCGCTATAACAGCGAAATTTCATTTTATTTACAGCTTTTGAACCCGAAATTGACTCTGTTTTTATACTGAAATTTTGCTTTTTTATTTACCAAAAGTATGTGCCTCTAACCATCGGCCATGCCTCTACGTACGCCAGTGTTCAACGAACATGTCTTTTTTTTGTGTGAACAATGAGAATTAACTAAAGAAAGTTCTTGGTTCGTTGTTAGAGGCTAATGTATAGACGAAGGCTAGGCGGACAAGAATACAGTCACCAGTCTGCCTTCCCATTGTATTATTTACCGCAGCACGTTTGAATGTCTCTCTTTAAAATGTCTCACCTTGTTGACTAGACAATTATTCAAACGACAATAAGCTTAACTATTGGAAAATGTTTTGTTGGTAAGAACAGTGAGACAATCCAGATGTGAATTATCGGGGACATTTATGCGGGGAAGAAACTGGAAAAATTTCAACCAATTTCGGGAATCGAATCCGGATCTCCCGCGTAATTGCCAGATGCTCTACCGACCAGACCACCGCAGCTTCTTGGATGAGTTCCATACTTTAATTATTTCAATTTATTTTAATATATTTTCTTGTTTTATGGATTTTCTTCACCCTTAAAATGTCTCACCTCGTTGACCAGACAAAAAACAAAAACAAAAACAAAAAAAATGCTCCCAGGATTTGATAAAAATTGAATGATTAGAAAGTAATTTCTTTCTATTGTTTTCATAAATGGTATATTTATGTAGATCTCTACTACATAATAGTAGTAGTGGTATTAGTAGTAATTCAGCTAATTAATTAACTATAAGTATTATTAATTAATTGTGATTATTATTATTTAATTAAAGTATAATAAATCAAAGGTAATGTGAATTTGGAGAAAGTTTTAGAAATAACCCCCCCTTGACGAAATCCTGCGTACGCTACTGGAATAAGGCAAGTGGTAGAGCCACAGCTAGACGAGGCACAGTGCGGATTCCGACCAGGAAGAAGCACACAAGACCTCATATTTACCATCAGACAGATCAGTGAAAAACTGATGAGATATGGAAAAGAGGCACATGTGGCTTTCATCGATCTAGAGAAAGCCTTCGACACCATTCCGAGGGATGAAATATGGAAAATACTAAAACAAAGAAAGGTTAACAATCAATTAATTACAGCAACGCAGAGTCTGTATAAGAAATGTAGAAACTATGTCCGCACCTGCAATGCAGAGTCTCAAGAGTTTGAGACTATAGTAGGACTTAAACAAGGATGTATCCTTAGCCCACTCCTCTTTATTACCTTAATGGATGATGTTATTAAATCATGCAATGGGAAGGTACAGAAATTCAAGCTGGGGTATAGGTTTTTAAAACCAATATATATAAACCATTGTGCCTTCGCCGATGACATATTAATATTGGGAGATTCCGAAAGAAATTTACAAAAGAATGTGAGAATCTGGGAAAAGGAGTTAAAAAAAGGGGCATGAAGATAAATGATAAAAAAAACTCAGACCATGATGATGGCACGACAGCCCAATATACATCAGATTGCTTTGAATAATGGAACGACATTAGAACAGACTACAGATTTTAAATACCTCGGGGTTATAGTGCAGCAAGATGGTAGAATAGATGGTGAAATTATAGCTCGATCCCAAGCCTCAGGGAGACTCTTTAATGCGCTAAAGAGAAATTTCCTAAATAATCCATTAGTGACCAAAAATACGAAAATCCGTGTATATAAAGTGATATATTTACCTACATTACTTTATGGTAGTGAAACCTGGACTTTGTGAAAATATACATTTATACAAAATATGAATTTAATATAACGGCGAATGTAAAAAGACCTGATTGTTAAACACATGAAATAATTTATATTAAGACCAGTATTTTAAACATAAGGAACGGCAACGGATATCTTTATTACACGTCGCTTTTCTGTTACTTTTCTAGAGTCTTATCTTCTGTTACTTTGAACCATGATATTGCAACTCTGCAATTGTACTTCTAGCTGCAATAATACCGTAGCAATGGTGGTCACATCTAATACCCCAACAGCATTTCAAATTTCCTCTTCTTTCCACACTGTCGGATAGTGTTAGGTAGTACACCCAAATGTCAACCTCACTTCCACATAGTACACCGTGGACTGAATTTTGCAGACGAACGAGTGTTTGGCGTCTCGACTCAAAAAAGGTATAACAAAAAGAAAAAGAAGAGGTAAAGTGCTTTCCTGTGCTTTGTACCACGCCATGAAGGCGTATAGGGGGTGTGGAGTTAGTACTCCATACTTTCTTGACCACGGCCGAAGGTGGGGGTGATGTCATCATCACCACGCCCCTGACCGCCTTTACCCCCCAGAGTTTCCTCCAGGTACCCACTTTATACGACGCCGGGTGAGCGCCGGAGCAGCTTGAACAGGTGGGAAAAATCCCGGTTCTCTCCCTCCGGGGATCGAACCCGGGTCTCACGCATGGTAGTCAGGTGGCCTAATGACTTTTATTTAAAGGAAAACCCCTAAGCGGAAGCTTCCCCCATCACACTTCATACACTCATATCATTTCATTCACATTACTATTTCAGGACTTTTCAGGACAGACAATCATAAATACCCATGCCTTACCCGGAACCTCTGGCGTTGTAGCGCGCTCTGCTAACCACTTCGCCACGGAGGTCGACATGACTGAGCTACCACTGCTTCACTCATGGCCAGTAAAATCCTTTATGAGACTTGTGTTGTGTGCTGTCCATGTCTGTTTGTGATTGTTCCATCATCTATTTCATCTCATCACAATTCATCCTCATCTTCGCAATTGCCTGACCCTGTGGCCGAGTGGTTAGCACATCGCGCTGCGACGCCAAGGGTCCCGGGTTCGAATCCTGGTCGGGCTTGGTTGTTTGTGAATGTCCATTCATCGATTTCCTCATTTCATAACTCATCCCCATCTTCGCAAATTAGCCAAGAGGCACAAAACGCGAAGAAAAATAAACTAAATCAATCAATCAATCATCTTCGCAATTATTCAAAAGTGGCCAGAAACGCGAAGTAAAATAAACCATTTCATTCATTCCACATTTTTTGGATCTGCCCCCCCCCTCCGCAAAAAAAGGGCTGTATGCGGGTCTCCATTCATATTTTTTGTGGCGGGGGACTTTATGTTTTGATGTACACGGCGTTGTTGTTTACCACCATTTGTGATTAAACCTCCAACGAAATTCCATCAGCTTCACAATTACCTGCTTTGCTTTCCCACCGATAACGTAATGGAGGGAATTGACAAAGAGGCCGACTGGAGCTGAATGGAAGACTTTCGAAGCACACATCCTTCTGAAGTGCCTGCAGAGGCCAAATGGAAATTTTGACCTGAGGTCTGAACCTCTCATCACGTGACTATTCCCTTCCATGCCAGCCGGACAGTGTCGTGTGGTATATACCGGCAGATGAGGCTAGACTTCAAGCAATATGAAATAAAAAGGTTTCGGTCCTCAGCCACCACACATTCTGGAACACAGAAAGTATTCTTTAGGATCAGGATTTGCCCTAAAATAAGCATTTAATTCCTTGGTCACAAAAAGTACGTTTTTAAGTTTAAAATCATTTTGAGGCAATTTCTAAAAGGATGAGTTTCTTAAGTACACTTCATTCACAGATAGGCTAATCGAGACTGGACCTACAGTTGAAAGTAGGATACTATTGCATGTTAATCCACCGGGTATCGAACACAGGACCCCTTGATTACAAGACGACGACAGGGCAGATTGTTGCATGTGTTAATTTTTTTCCCTTGGGAATATTCACATGCTTTCAACGGATTGTCATTTCACTTGATTTGTATTTTTCTGGTGACGTTTTGTGGTGCATTGATTGCATATTTGAGTTAACGTGCATGTAATTGTACATATTGGGAGTACTTTTAGTGCAGTCGTCTATTTCATGTTTGCCTCTTGGTGGTTCTTTTTGTGATTTGTGTCCAGAGTAATCTCTATCGCTACACTGGGCAATGCGTGAACCAAATACATTCCAAAACTGGAAGAATATTGTTGTTACAATGATTGAAAAAACGCTTATCAATCAGTAATGTCAGAAACAAATGGGTCACTTTCCAGATGGCACCGACAGCAGCAGGAGTATCAGTTGTTGATGGATCATCCTGAAGCTGTGTGCAACAGTGTTTGATTGATTGATTTAGTTTATTTTACTTCGCGTTTTGTGCCTCTTGGCTAATTTGCGAAGATGGGGATGAGTGATGAAATGAGGAAATCGATGAATGGACATTCACAAACAACCAAGCCCGACCGGGATTCGAACCCGGGACCCTTGGCGTCGCAGCGCGATGTGCTAACCAGCAACAGTGTATGAGTGGTACTTGTAGATGGGGGTGCATTCCCCTTCTAGCTGCAAATGTTTAGCCCTTAGAACTTTCCCTCCCCTAGCTGCAAAAAGTTCGAATGGTACATGTGTGTATGTGTTAGAAATTTGTAATGAAGAGCGCACTCAACCGCGTTTGCTCCAACCTGTCACTTTTCATGCGCTAGCAACAGCAATTTTTAATTCAATAAGTTAATCATCTTGCATAATTATCATGTTAGTGGTTAGCGTGCTCTATGCATATTTGTGCATTTTTGTATTTTATGGAGGGGCTTATTGCAAGATGACATTACCATTAAGCCCAGTGGGGGCGATTAGGGAGGACAGTTACCCCCTCCCACATAATTTTGCCCCCCCCCCCTACTATGGCGTGCTAACGCAAGCCAGCCTTGTCTACCAAGAGAAAGTAACCTGTTCTTTCTCCTTCACTTTTGACACCCAATCGCCGCCACTGAGAACGCCATCGTTCCACATAGATCTGAAGGTACTTTCATGCTCATATGGACCACATATATTACAATAAACAGGGAAATATACGTAAAAGGACGAAGAAAATGTTGCCTTCCCTCCTCCGCCCCTGTAGACAACGATGGCAATTAAGGGCTGCAAGAAATGCCTAAATATTGGCTGCTACACTCCTCAACAATTTCTACACGTAACAGTAACACATGCGCTATAAATGCATTTTCGCTTGCAAATCGTCTGACAGAGATTAACAACAGCTACATACGATAGTTAAAAAGCACGTAACTGCGCCTTTAAAATTTTGGACTGCTCCCCATCCCCTCCCCAATTACCGATACGACAGCTATTTAATTAATCATGACCCACTTTAAAGCTCACGTATCAATCAAAACATGAATTTCCGGGGCATTATCTGAGCCACAGTATGTTGCTTGTCATATAATTATATCTGATTGTTCAGAATCGGAACAGGTCGTCGTTTGAGCGTTAGGCAATCAGTATAAATTTTGTATGACTGTTAATCACATTCCCGGATAGCGTAGTGGTAGCGTCGTCACGTTGTAATCAAGGGGTGCAGGGCTCGATACTCTGTGGAGGGATATAGGGATTCGGATTCACGTGAAACTGTAGGTCCAGTCCCGATTAGCATGCCACAATTGAGAAATAAATATGTTGACTCAAGTAAACATTAAACTGCATACACTACGAATAATTCACATTTGATGCATCAGAATACACACATAAATGCATCAAAGGACAATTTTATCAACCGCTATTTTGTGCAATGCATTAAAATGCATCAAAATTACATGTTTAACTGTGTCAATTGATGCCGCCAAAACATATCAATTTTTTGTCATGCATTTCGAATTCTGTGTAGCCAAATGTAGGTCGCTGCATTTTTTGCCAACCAGGTGTGGTGCAAATGCATCCCGGTGTTGCAAGGAAACTACGTTCAACCATGCTAGACGCAAGAATAGCGGTGTTCAAGTTCAGAAGATTCAACATTTATGTGCTAGGTTAGTACGTACCACGTGACCTTACACCACACTGTACATCGCTCCTGGACGTGGAGAAAATGGTGCAGACACCACATACACTACATGAAGAAAAATGGAGACGACTGGCGACTCGGCGTTCAACTTAGTAAACTAACCAACTAAACACGTGGGTGCAAAAAGAGAGTCAGAAAGGTGCAGCAAATTGGACGGGGCATGTGTATTATAGGGAAGAAATAATTAGAAAATGACTGGTTAAGTTTCGTCAGAATTTTCTCCAATCGTAAAATCTCATTCCAAGCAAGTCAAGGAATAGCTTCACACAATGATCAAAGAGGATGCTCGCGAAGTTTAAATTTCGCTAGCTTGAAAAAATGTGCACATTTTTCAAGTTCGCTTTTGTCGCAAACGTAAAACCTTTCTTGATCCTCAGCAAGCGTGATAATTTTGTGTAGAGACTGAAAAATGATAAGCGCTCGCGTTTCATTGCTTTTGTGCCGAAAAAAATGAACTTGTGTAAAACTGAATTATCGAATTCTAATCGCGAAATCTGGATTCCTAGTCTCTCTACGATAGTTTGGATACATGGGGAACCTTACGGCCGCTCTTACACGTCCAATTATAGCTAGGTACTCGTATTTTTTTGCTACACGTTCGACATTAATCTAACGAATGCAATGTGCAAACAACTGCAATCAACCACTGAGAGAACTCCAAAACAAAGTATTTTCCCTCTTCACATCATATGATTGGTCCCCGTGGCGGAGTGGTTAGCACGACGCCAGGGGTCCCGGGTTTGAATCCTGACCTGGGCATGGATGTTTGTGAGTGTCCATTCATCACTTTCATGATATCATCACTCATCCCCATCTTCGCAAATTAGCCAAAAGTGGCACAAGAAGCGAAGTAAAATAAAGCAAATCAATCATATGCTTTTTGATACAGCTGTAAAATGAACGACAACAAATTCGTATCATTTCCTCGTTTGACTGATCCACCTACCTGTTGCTATCACAGCCACCACCACGCTCCGGGTTTCGGACCTCGCCATCAGCCGTCACGTCCTGCGAATGGATGGGAGAGCTTCACTAGCGCCACCGCACGGCACACGGGCAACACGCGAACTAAACGGTGGGCGAACTTCGAAAGAAGCGAGGGTTCCTGCTACGGCGCCCGCGCATTTCTACGATCTCTCGCGTGGGTTTCTAAAGGGTGGAGGGAAATAAAAGAGCCTTCGATTCCGTAAATAGGTATTTAAGGAATATTGAGTTGTTGTTTTAAGTCCACTTGATGTGGAGTAAGGCTAATTGGGACTGCACCTACAGTTTTAAGTTGGATCCAAACCATTACGTGCCTCCACCGGGGATCGAACCCGGGACACCTTGATCACAAGGCGACAACGTTTTCACTACCTTGTAGGAGAGTCCCATGATTTAGCTGAGAAACGCACTCAATGAAAAACCCATACTACAGTCGGGAATCGATCCCTGCACCAAATGCGAGATCGTGAATAGAACACTCAATGTTCCTGGCCAACGAGATGAAACGCATGTTATGTGGCCATTTTTGTATTCGTTCTACTGTTTTCTGCCCATAACCTATTTTCGAACTTGTTCTACTTCAAATTGTCTCTACATATTTCCTTGTTCTCTTCCCACAATTCATCTCTCTCTCTCTCTCCCCATCTCTCTCCGATTTTATTTTTGCTATTTAACGTCGCTTTTCTTTCACTTCTGAAATTAATGAAGGAACGCTCATAAAGAACTCCCATGTAAAGGCAAGGATTCGTACCCGGGGTAACCCTGGCGTCTCTCTCTCTCTCTCTCTCTCTCTCTCTGTGTGTGTGTGTGTATAACCATCCCCCCTTCCATCCTTTCCTGTCTCTATAACTCCTATAAATCTCTTTCCTTCACTCTCTTATCTCTCGCACTTCTCCTTTCTACCTTTCTTTCACTATTTTCCCTTGTCTAGGACTACCAGGTACCTATAAGAAAAATGTACGACAATCGCATTTACACTAAATATAATATAATACTCTGGACGGTCACACAAATCTACAAAGGGAAAGGGGGGAAGCAGTGTCTACAAGTTTACTTCATCATAACAAAGGAACTTTTAGAGAAGGAAGAAAATAGAAGGTATGAAGGAAACGAGAGAGAATACAAGAAAGGAGGACAATTACAGAGAGAGAGTGTGTGAAAGAGAGGAGAGAGTGAGTGAGAGTGAGAAGTAAACAAGCAAGTGTGAGAGAAATAAAGAAATAGAGAGAGACAGAGAGAGAGAGAGGGAGAGAGAAGAGAAATAGCTGAATATCCTGTTAGACGTAATAGCGTGATGTTGCTTGATGGAGAATGGCATTTGTTTTTCGATGAGACTTTTCACAACTACTTTCAGGAACTTCTTTTTAAGATAATGGAGCCCTGCTCACCATACATGTTCTTCTCTCTTGAAGAAAGGTTTCCTGTCTCCTAGATAAAGGGATACGAACTTATGGGATGTCCATCAGCATTACCAGACTTCTTTCCATTAGATTTTCTAGTTTAGTTTGTAAGGACACATTGTCATTTTCCTGTGGACAACATGGCAGATTTACATGGCTGAATTTTACTAGATATGTGTCACGATTGGCATTCATATTGACTGTGATAGGTGGTAATAAAAAAAACATTTTGTTTTCTCTTTCTGATTATGTAAACTTCAGGAAAGTATACGTTATACGTATAAGATGTTTGTTGGACCTTTAGATGAAATTATTGTGAATCTTTGTCTGAAGAAGATACTGTTAGAGGGTGGAAAGTTACGTTTTAGTGTATAATTTTTTCTACAATTAATTTTGCCTTGGTAAGCATTTGATTGTCTCATTAACATAAATAGGCATTTTAAGAAGTTAGTGAGGTCTCCTTTATAACTAGAAACACAGCAATTCCTTGGATGATTAACAGATTCCTTATTAATTATTATTCTTAGAAATTAAACCTAATGCCCCCCCCCCAATGTCTTCCAAGTAGTTCATATAATATTAATCTGGTACGTATGCAATTCAATACTAGATTTTGGTAAAGTTATTAATCAGAAAAAAAAATGTTGACATAAGGACTAAAGTGAAACCGCAAACATTGGTTGTTGACACAATAATACGTAATTTGATACTTACAGAAACATCTAAGGCTACTTATAGAGCAGATCAATCCGACTTTGAAAATAGTTATATGATGCTGGGATCCCGGGTTCGAAACCTAGCTTGGGCATGCGGGTTTGTGATGTCTATTCATCAATTTAATCATATCATCACTCATCCCCATCTTCGCAAATTAGCCAAAAGTGGCACAAGCGAAGCAAAATCAATCAAATCAAATCAAAAAACTTCTATGATGCTGTCATAAAGAGAAGTTTTTCATTTGATTTTGAATTTTTGGGTGCGTCATGGTCCATGTTATCCACATCTGAATTCGACACGTTTTTTTTGTTTTTTTCACCCGAAAATAGAGTACATGGCCAACAAAAGAGTTTCGACAACTGCACACATCCACATAACCACGGATAGTGGTTATACCACGAAACATTGAAATGTCGGTCATATCCAGCAGACGACTTGGTTTTTAAATCGTTCAAAATAGGCTTTGGCCTCCCTTTCGCCACAATTTCGATGTTTTCTGCAAAATAACGAACCGAAAGATTGCTTCAAAATATCTTCTATCGCACGATTACACACACTGTCCAGATAGGATGAACCTGCCACCTCGGAACTCGGAGCAAGCTTCATAAATTAATTGACAATGCCCGAAAACAACATAAAGACGAAAGACACCAGTCACAAAACTCCCACTGCACAGTCCCTCCCACAAACCGTTGTTTACTTTTGTAACACGTGAAGCACCCTCCTTGCCCCCTCCCCTCTCAGCATCGGCCCTTCCCCAATATTTCCTTCGGAACCTGCAAGATGTCCAGTTCTACTAATGTTGCCATCTTAGTTCATTTGAAAACAGAATTGCCCAAATCGCGAAACATTTTCGTTTCAAATAAGACGTATGTAGAGTAGATGTAGTCTTCATTTGTTTCCTAACTACTCCCACTCCCATGTTTCGCTAAATCCACTGAAATCTCATTTCTGACACCACTACTATTTCGTATATTTTACGTCCTTTGCTACCTTTAAGGCTTTCGCTTTATAGGATAATCGTGACGATGACGATGCGTGGTGAATTATTGAAATAAAATTATTATTTCTTTGTGTATGTAATTATTAATTTTTATAATTATGTAAGTAAAATAATAACAACGAACATTGAAATAACCATTTCTTGCTGAGGATTCGAACCTGCGACACCTGACACTTCAGAGCGTGCTAAGATAACAATCGGGAAATTATGCTTGTAAGTATTGTTTTCACCCAAAAACAGTTCTACCACCTCAAAAACATTGCTTCAATCCGAAATTATTGCATTCCTGCGACAACGTATGTCAATGTCAATCTGTATTATCAACAATTATCACAAATTCCTGTAACCGAAATAATATTATATGTGTGAAATATAGAATTTTAGGTTGACATTTTTAGAAGGACAGCGAACCCCTTGACCATACCCATCCCTCTCCTCTCCTTCTCGCCCATGATGTCGAAGAAGGACAAAGAGGACTTTCATAATCGCTGATATTTAGTGTAAATACAAAATATCACTTGGTAGTTTGCTTTTGCCCCAGTGTGATTTGATTTTTTAAAATTTTGATTTGGCGATTTAAGTCCACTTCATGAACAGTAATGCTAATCGGGACAGTTTAAAGTTGGATCCGAACCACTTGTGCCTCCACCGGGTATCGAACCCGGAATCCCTTTATTATAAGGCGGCGACGCTACTAACACTGCGCCATCGTTCCCCAGTGTGACTGGACACCTTCAGAGTAAGATAGACCCGATTAGGCGACTTAGCTCTTTTCTGTCAATTGAATATGGCAACACTGGTAAGTTTCCTGTAAGGGTCACCGGCAACTGCGCCGGCTAAACAGCCCGCCTCCTCCTCCCGCCATAACAGTCTTTACCGCTACGCCAAGTCTTCCTTTGGTGGGCTCAGGGTCCTTCCCTCATGTTGCCTGTGGAGCGTACCGGATCAGTCCTCCTCTTCGCTTTTGCGGTGTCAGAAAAAATGTCAGTCTGCAATGTTTACTTTACGACAATATTACCAGTTTATGTACGTAATAATATTTTAAGACAGGTTCTTCAATTCTTTATATTTTAGTGTTACCTGCGGTAACAGCGGCTACATGCACGCCACGCCTCTGCTAAATATAATATAATACTCTGGACGGTCACACAAATCTACAAAGGGAAAGGGGGGAAGCAGTGTCTACAAGTTTACTTCATCATAACAAAGGAACTTTTAGAGAAGGAAGAAAATAGAAGGTATGAAGGAAACGAGAGAGAATACAAGAAAGGAGGACAATTACAGAGAGAGAGTGTGTGAAAGAGAGGAGAGAGTGAGTGAGAGTGAGAAGTAAACAAGCAAGTGTGAGAGAAATAAAGAAATAGAGAGAGACAGAGAGAGAGAGAGGGAGAGAGAAGAGAAATAGCTGAATATCCTGTTAGACGTAATAGCGTGATGTTGCTTGATGGAGAATGGCATTTGTTTTTCGATGAGACTTTTCACAACTACTTTCAGGAACTTCTTTTTAAGATAATGGAGCCCTGCTCACCATACATGTTCTTCTCTCTTGAAGAAAGGTTTCCTGTCTCCTAGATAAAGGGATACGAACTTATGGGATGTCCATCAGCATTACCAGACTTCTTTCCATTAGATTTTCTAGTTTAGTTTGTAAGGACACATTGTCATTTTCCTGTGGACAACATGGCAGATTTACATGGCTGAATTTTACTAGATATGTGTCACGATTGGCATTCATATTGACTGTGATAGGTGGTAATAAAAAAAACATTTTGTTTTCTCTTTCTGATTATGTAAACTTCAGGAAAGTATACGTTATACGTATAAGATGTTTGTTGGACCTTTAGATGAAATTATTGTGAATCTTTGTCTGAAGAAGATACTGTTAGAGGGTGGAAAGTTACGTTTTAGTGTATAATTTTTTCTACAATTAATTTTGCCTTGGTAAGCATTTGATTGTCTCATTAACATAAATAGGCATTTTAAGAAGTTAGTGAGGTCTCCTTTATAACTAGAAACACAGCAATTCCTTGGATGATTAACAGATTCCTTATTAATTATTATTCTTAGAAATTAAATCATTGTTTTAAATGTTTTATTTGTTTCAAACATGTACTTTTTATTAAAACACTGTTTAAAACATTTTAAACATGTTTTAAATAAAAAAATATTTGTTTTGTTTCTATTCTACGATTCCTTCACGTTTTCTTTCAATTTGTTTTTTTCTTATTTCTCCACTCTCCCTGTCTTTTATCTACCCTCAGCTATTTCTCTTCTCTCTCTCTCCCTCTCTCTCTCTCTCTCTAGTGAAACTACCACTCACATCTCCCCCCCCCCCCACACACACACCTTGTGCAAATGTCCAGACTCACTTCAGGGCATGCAACATAAAATACTTTGATTTTTTTTATGATTATGTATTTTTCAAGGCAATAAATGCACTAGATTCACAAATGTGTTCTTTGGACATCTGTATTTATCTGGCTGTGTCCGAAAGGAGCAAGACGTACTTGACGCGAACTTCCTTCGAGAATGATCTCGCAGCTAAGATCTTGAAGCATTAAACTGAAAGCGAATATGTCTAATTGCACTTTGGAATGGAGTACTTCATACAATCAGTAGGTAAAACTGCGAACACATGGTTTTACCATGTTAAAAACACTTATCTTTCACCACAAAATCACACAGCATTTTAAAAAGTTTTTGCACTCACATTTCCACACAATAGAACTACAACCAACACCTGGCTGACTCTCGAGTTTCATGATTTAAAAAACGAAATGAACAACAAGCACGCAAGTGTGCATTGATGCTCAATGTGTGCTACAGGCTCGATTACTTGCTTAATTGATACTTCTGCGCTTCACTATGTGACGTCACATCCGACAAGTACATATTTCAAGCCTGCTTTTCGGTTTTTCGGACACAGCCTTTGGCTCTCTCTCTATTATAGATTTCTATTCAATGACATTTGTCCTCCTCTGTGGCCGTGCGGTATAATGAGCTGTGTTTGGATTCCGACTACGGGACGGCATGGGTTCAAGTCCACCTGGGTTCAGTCTCTGGGTTTTTGACCTGTGTATAGAACCGGTGGCAAGCCACCATCGTGAGGAAATTGGGGAGCCATGAGAGTGTAGCGTAACCCGGTCATGGACATCTCCTATAACGACTGAAGCTTCCACCTGCTGACCCCACGTCACCCCATTACTGGTTGAACATCTCCACACCTCTACGTAGGATTGTGGAAGGGAGACTGGCAGTCGGGGGATAGGCCAAGGCCCTTCAAGGGCTGTAGAGCCACGGGTTATTATTATTATTATTCAATATCATTTAATGGAATGTATTTTTACAGGGTGATTGTTTCGCTAAAAGACCTTGGAAAATGCAAATATCTCAAAAGTCATGCATTTTATTTAGAACATACCTACATGAATACATAGCTTGATACATGATAAACATGTACACATTACAGAAGGCGTAGAAATGTCCGCCACCGCTGCTCAGGCAGTCGAACTCGACGCTCCATATTTGCAATGAACACATTCTCCGCTACTGTGTAACCCTTAAATGCATAGCGTTATCATATGGTAACGCTCAACATTCGCACACGTTCGTGTTAGAAGCTTGTCTATATTGAGTGTGTAGACAAATCTAGTGCCAGAAGTCTCTCTAGGAAGCATAAAGTTTGTGTTTGAGGCCATTAGTTTCAGTCCAGGTAACGGCATTGTTGTGAGAGGATTTATTTTCAGCTTCGATTTTTTTTATTCAAAATGTCATATGCTGGATACTAAATATGGTGTTCTTATCTTATTGTCTTTCATTATGGAGTTCTGAATATTTTCAGCATTTAGTTATGACGTCTGTTTCCTTACAGAAGAAATTCTCGCCTTTGGAAAAATCTATACCAATTCTGATGGCAAGAAGGAAGGAAATCATTTTACAGCAATACTCAAGGTCGCCTGACGCTGCGAATAAACTACGTGATATTCTTCCCGTATCCTCCTGAAGGCAAATCTGAGGAATCTATCACTCAACAGCAACTATCTAGTCAAGGTAAGAAGGCGTATGTAATTACAAATCTTACCGTTTTTCACTTTATTATTAATGTTATATTTATTATTAATATTATTATCAGCTTATGAAAATGTCGAGTATTTTAAAGTTTTCTTCAACACATACATGAAATACTAGACGTTCCGATATTTGTAAGGAACGAGTCATATTTTGATTAACGTTGTAATACTAGGCTCTTCAATCTTGAAATGTTTCTGATAAACGCAAACAAATATTTATAACGAATATTGCAGCACACTGGAGCCAACGCCGTGATTCCGAAAGTTATTTTCAAATGGTTTGAAACGATAGTGAAAACAATAGGGCAATTTTAATAATCATACTTTATTTAACTCTACCATACGACGGAAAAGAGAAAAGAAAAAGGTATTGGCCAAGTGGAGACTCGAACATGGGATCAAAATGTCAGTCTGAGTTTATCAGTAGGACGCCTTAACCATCTACTCCAGATTTCTCTCTCTCTATCTCTCTCTCTCTCTCTCTCTTTCTCACCCCCCCCCCCCACCCCACAAACTCACCATGCTCTTCCCGTCTCGCTCGGCAGTTACCGCATGGCACGTTTCGTCCAGCCACTTTTTGCAACTTTATATTTCGCGAGAGATCTGTAGACATATTTCCCCCATAAATTTCAGTTTGGTTTGTGCCCATGATATTTTTTATGTCCTTACGTATGATTGTTGTAGCCTACAGGGGCGGCCGCTCATAAGGACGATATGGACGCCGCACTGCCGTGTGTAACCACAAGTGAACAAACATTACTTTAACATTTATATATTATCTTTTACATTGCCTGAATTAAAAATATTCCGTTGCTTATAGATGGTTGGTTAGTCGGTTCTGTATTCATTCTTCCGCGACAAATTGCGAAGTTTGTACGCCACCGTGCGGGGGAATACGGAACTTCGAGAGAAATCTGGCGGGGCGCCGTCCTCCCACCTTACGAGACGTAGAGCATTCTCAGGCGCGGCCGCGAGGGTTAAGAGGCGAGGGAACTGGCGGAATAACACGCGCAGGATCTGTGGCTGGGAGGACGGAGGGTTTGTCGTCCGAAACCAACCCCCTAGGCGAAACTGGCCCTCTCTCCGGAGAACGGTAAACAATGAAGAGTTGCCAGAAGCAATGAAGTTAACACAAGAAGGAAAATTACCAACCGTCGAAAGAAATCATTCTGTATTCCATAGAGCAATAAATAATGTAATTTCCAATGAGAAAAGAAAATATCGGTAACTGAAAAAGTACAGACAGGTGCTTGATGTTTGTTATTTACCGTCGCTTTCTGCTACTTTTCGAAAATCACGACGATGAGGATAAGTGATAATTAAATGGAAGGGCACTCACAAAGAACACCCATGTCAAGGCCGGGATTCGAACCCAGAATCCATGGCTTTTCAGAGCTGTATGCTAGCCACGGAAGTCGGCTACAGCTTCGTGTTACTCACAAAATTAGATTTAATTACATGTTTTGATTAGCACGTTTTGAAAAAAACCTGATAGTGTGACAAAGTTTCACAATTTCTTTTCAAGCCGGCTGTTAAATAAATTAGAAATTAGTCATCTAAACTCACCAAGAGCCGCTACAGGAACCTGTGTACTACGAATTTCTGAAAATTTGTCAAAATTGTCTGGCAATCCTGAGGCAATAAAATGACTGCATGGGTAGACGATAGCATTGACACTTGTTGCAAAGAGAATACTCGATTCTCTTTGCTTGTTGTTTCTTCGTTTTCCATGGAAAAGTGAAGCTTTTTCGGTAGTGTGCTCTAGTTGTACGTTTGTTGCGATGAGCTATGTGGAGAACTTGTTGGTGCGAAGTTTTTCTACCAGAAGTCTGGATGAATAAAATAAACATAAAAAACCTAGGCCGGCCTAGACCGAATTTGAATCTAGAACAAGCATGTCTGAAGAAGATTTCTGGTAAGTTTTAAGTTTTTACTGTAGAACTTGAGCTTCTGGTAACGCAGATATCATCTTTCCAGTGAGATATTTACTTTGCTGCCCTATTTCATATATCAATTAGTCATGTTGGACAGGAAACGGTTTTTGTGTAACATTTTTACTAGTAATTTTCACGTTCAATGCACGTAAATATTCGTCATTTTGCTTATCAATTTTCCCCTCTGTTAAGTTAAAAAAAAAAAAACAACGAAATCTGTTAGAACTCTATTTCTTCTTCCATCTTCGCAATAGTGTTAAATAATTATTAATTTATCATAATATGTGCAAACGTGCAAAACAAGATATTCGGTAAAGACGAATATATCAATTTCTTATCATGTTGGCTGTTATATACGAAATTAATCAATTAAACTCACATTACAAGTAGAGCAAATTTGTGAGCTGTCGCCCCTCCACTTTGGTTTACCACGAGCCGCCACTGAGCCTGTAGAAATGTAACCAGTTCCTACAGATGAAAAGCTGAGTCAGAATGACTGCCGCGATGATCGACAGTGTTACAAACTGTGAAGGACTCGCACCATTTGGAGTTTCATTGTCGACTTGGTAGGACACGTAATTAAGATCAACACGCGTGTTGTTTATGTGACCAAACACCCAATTGCTATTGTGTTCATTTCTGGCTATATAAACGTTTTGTGGGTGCGTTTTGAGTTCAGTTGGTGTTTTAAGTCCACTTTACGCACAGTAAGGCTAATCGGGACTGGACCTACAGTTTAAAGTGTGATCCGAACCACTATGTGCCAGCGGATATCGAACCCGGGACCCCTTGATTACAAGGCGACGACACTACCACTGCACCATCGGGGAGGCCGTTTGTGGCTGTGTGTTTGTGTGCGCGCATGTTTATGTATTTTTTCCAATATTCATTTTATGCAAAAATTCAGCACGTAATGTTTATAAAGTTGAAAAAATATATTTTATCATTTTTTGGAACCAACATACCCATCATCATTCACATATTCACCGAGTTTCAGAAGATATCTGCAGCAATAGCAATGTTGACGAATGAAGCAAGAGCAAAGAATGTGTTGCGAAATTTATCAATTGTTTAATTATTTGTAATTGTAATTATTCGTCAGAAATAAGTAAATACGTACATCAATTACATATGTCTTGTAGCATCAACAAGACTTCGACGTACTGGCGATGCTACTTTCTCACATGTGAGTTTTGCTACACTGCCTTGCCTTGTTGTAACATCGTGCAGATTTGGACTTTCAAATTTTTTAGGGTGGGCGGTTTTTTTCGCTCAAGGGTGTACATTATGCGAACATAGAGTAATTATTATGTAATAAATAGTTATCTGGGCTCGTCTAGCTCAGAAAATGTGAGATTAATGAACAATGGATCTATAATATTTGTATTATAAAAAAAATAACCAAATTTTGAAAGCAATTTTAAGGTTAATTCAGAAATTTCAAAGTTTTCAAAAATAAATCAATTTGTAGGGGTGAACGCATAGCGTTACCATATGGTAACGGGACATAATTCGAAAAGGGAGAATGAAAATGTTTCAAAAAATGATTCAAAATCGGTTATTAGTACATTACAACCGATATTAGACTAGAAACAAGGTAAAAATTGACAAAAAATAATTCATGCGTTTAAGGGTTAATTCCACACACTGAGCAAAAATTGAAAAGAATCCTGTATATCACTAACTGTGCACTTCACTTGTGCTCCACAGAAGCCAACTCGAGTGCCAACTACAGCCGAGAGGAAGAGCATAAATGATAATTATGTGGAAGGTCATTATCAAGTTTTACAGCCACACATTGTTACTCACCTTCAGCTGACTTTATTTCGTTCCTTTCTCAAAGTATAATATTCTTTTCACCGCATGTCACATATTTGTGCACATTGAATGAGCTGAGATATTCGCATTAACCAGGGTCTAGCAGTGAAAGTATAACCCTGCATTTGCAATAAGATATCTGTTCATTAGTTTACCCTAGTTTAACATATAACTTTTGTTCTTCTCTTTTTACCAGGATTTTTTTTAGTACCATTAGCTCGGAGTCATCAGTGTTCATCCTCTCAATCATCACTTACGACAGGTTGTGTCCATTACACAACGACTAGAAAGGCCTCACTCTATATTTCGATTGGCTGCTATTAATATGTCCATTTTGTGGTTTACCTCTGCAGCCATTGCTCTTCTACCAATCAGTGGGCTGAAGTACTACGGGCAAGGGTTCTATGGAGACAATGGAGTGTGCTTACCTTTGCACACCCATGATGCATTCGCAAAGGTAAGAACTGTTAAATATATTTACATTTGAATTCAAAGTTATATAATTTAAGATAATATGGATATTACATGGATTACACCTATAAAACTATTGCATCATCACAAGTGAATAATTTTAAACAATAAAAATTGAGGTAATACCATAACATAAAATGATCTAACATAAGTAAAGCTAGAAACTTTGTCTAGCACAAATTCCTCTTTATGAGGGTTAAGCTAATCAGGACTGGACCTACAGTTTAAAGTGTGATCTGAATCACTGTGCAATATGCAAAACCGAATGTACCATTAGAAATTCAAAATTAGATTGCAATGTAATATTTATATTCTGCTGTTTGTAACTATTCAAAATATTTTCTTATGCCAAGTGTTGGCATATGTTAAAAAAATAGGAATAATAGCACCGCATTGAGATGGTATTTGTTTAGCACAAGGAATTCATAATATTTCCACGATTAGCCAAAAGTGACAGAAAAAACAGTAATTTAAAGCAAATGAGTTAAATAATATTATCAGTGTTTTTTTTAATTGTGCATATTTTTTCAATGATACTTTCACCATTTTTTCTTCTATCTGAGTCCAATTGTGTATTTTAGAGCAAATCTCACAATCTATTAATCGTATGAGAACCAGTGCAACGTAACTCCAAATATGCAATTTTGAGTATTGTTTAAATAAACAGATCGCCATATCCCCACTTCTAATCCTTAGCAGTAAGTTGGAGTCACGTATCTCGAAATAACTGAATATTTTAACCGTCACACATATTCTTAGGAATACATAATTTCCTCTTTCTTGTAAATTCGAAAACTTGGAGTTACTTCCGTCTGGTTCTCATACAATACGTTTTTAACTTTGCTTAGCTCAATATAATCCAATAATCCAGATCTCTCCTCACTATACTTAAGTGTGAGAGCATTATACTGTGGCTATTCAGATTCCCTTTGGTGCTGAACTTCACACGATTTTTTCCTTACCTCATACCAGGGCTGGGAGGAACTCAGCAGCGATGTTCATGGTTGTGAACGCCATAGCCCTCGGCTTCATAAGCTTTGCGTACTTGAAGATGCTTTCGGTGATCAGAAGGTTTAGGCTGTCCCTCAGGTTCACACAGGAGAAGCAGGACCTTCGTCTGTTTAGAACTCTATTAAGAGCCCGTATCACCGCTGGTGACGATACCTAAAAAATAGGTTCTTGCGTCGACCTTCTGTGCTCGAACAGTCAAGTGTGTGGCATTTAAATTTTACTGAGTTAAAGATCGAATATGAAATTAGTTATTGTCGCGAAGCCTTTTTTAAAAGCATTATCTATTCCGTAGTTTTCCTTATCTCAATTTCGTAAAATTCACTTGCTCGCCAATTCTATGTAATAACTTAAATCAACATTTTAAAGCACAAGAAAGCTTCAACTGTTCTTCTACAGAAAGAAATGAAACTGATCTTACATAATTTTCTTTAGAATGTCTGTAGTTTTTCGACGTACAGAGCAATGTATGTAAATTTTAACTTCGACTTTTCTAAGCTGGTCGCGCTAGCCGTTTCCCCCTCTGTACCGCTCGCGCTCAACCTGCCCCCCCCCCCCCTCCACACTCCTCCGCCGTCCCTTTTTTCTTTCACAATCGGCGACTCTTCCAAGAAAACCGCATGCTGAGAGCTAGGAAAAGAAAAAGAAGGCAGGGAAAGGCTTTGGGGGAGAAAACAATGGTTTGGGCGATGCTTGTAAACAGTTCTTCACTACGCGAATCCATGACAACAGTGAAGGACGGGGGATTTCCCCAGTATATTGTTCTCAAATGGGAAGGGCTGGTTGCACAGACTGAAGTACAACTTTACAAAAGGCTTGCCTACAAAAGAAAAATTGTGCCAAATTATGACTTTTTTGTGTGAGAACACGAAAGTCCATTACCAAGGGATTTTTTTTAGGGGGAAGGTGACTTTACCCAAAGTTTTTAGGTAAATATTGTGTAAATTCTATCTGGTGATGGATTATCAACCAGCCACGCAAATGAATGACTTTTTAGCTGTCGATCATATATATATATATATATATATATATATATATATATATATATATATATATAAATAAACGTTCATTGTCAGTTTGAGATATTTCTGAGGGTCAATGGTAAAAAATACTTGATGATCTGTTATGGAAATAGTGCTATTTTTAAACATTTTGAACGTCCGTTGAATTTAATTTCGAATTTGACTCCTTTCATGATTTGATAAATATAAAATTATTTACTTAATACTTTAATGCGTTATTTTATCACCAATTACATATATATATATATATATATATATATATATATATATTACAGTCAGACCCAAAGAAATCACAACATAAGATAGTTCTGTGTCATCATATACAAAAATACTTGTAGGCATAGGTCTTATGTAAAATAAAATACATTAATTATATGTTGTTTTTTCTTTTCCAAATACATTATTTAGTGAAATAATATGACACACTTACTATTGATAATGACCATACAAAACACACCATAAAAATTTCATTCACTTTCAACTTTCACTTTCACCATAATCACCAGACCTAGCTCGGACTTTTTATCTTTTCAGAAGTCATGTGTGCACTAAAAGGAACCCGGTTCCAGTCTGTGGACGCGGTGAAAGCCAAAGCTTTTGAACAGCATATCAGAAAATGACCTGCAACAGTGGGAGATCCTCGTGGAGCAGGATAGGGATCGGGGAGAGGACTACATTGAAGGATACAATATTCTGATTGATTTTTTTTTTCAATAAAATAGTTACAGCATGAGTCCAGAAACTTTATTGCCACACCTTGTATACTGGAAATATCTCCAAATATCACCAATCCACTTACGACTCACAAATTCCTTAGTGGGTTGAAAAAATTTAAGGGAGGGAATTATGAATTATTTTTTTAATATCTAGTGATGTACTTAATTTTTCCCCCTTTTCGTGTAGCAAAAATTAATGCTTAGCATGGATGCAATTTTCTGAAGGATTTTGTGAAAAATTCATCTTAAGTCCGCAACTCAGAATATTAAGTCATTCACTAAAGAAGGCACATTCTCATACCTAGAAAATATGACCATCACACAGATATTGCATCAAAAATTCTGTTCATACATTCATTTAATACATACGTTAGAGAAGAAATGACATTGCTCCTTTCACACAGCCAACTAGTAAAACTTGTGCTGTAACTAGGTTATATTGAAGCTCTGTGAGTTTTTTCCAGCTTTTCTTTATTTTTAAATAGAGCCAGTTGTCTGCTGATTAATTTTGATTGGGTGAGTTATTTGTTACATGAATAATGAGTTTGATTGTTGCAGATAGTAAGAAGAAGTCGTTGAAGGTTGGTTTTGTATGTGTGCATCACTCTGTAGCTTAATTCCAGAAAATAATACTTTTTGTCTTTTTTTCCATGGCAAAGTAAAAGCTGTGATGCTTTGCCTATAATTAAACCATATCTGCTTCTAATAGCACTTGATCTACATGCATGAGAATACACATTAGAATAGATAAAAGAAAAGGCAAAATTCAATTTCCATTGTCCCAATAGAGCAAAATAATACAAAATATTCCTGATTTTACAATTCCCAGTGTTTTAAATTTTTTCAACTAGATTCATTGCAAAACATAAAATCAAGATTCCACTGTATAAATTTGTCCATAACTCACTGGTTGAAACCCAGTTTTATGTTATACTATCTCGTTTGCAAAGCCAAACATTTTCTGTAATCTACAGCATTTTTTCATATTCTAATTTTAAAAAATCACAATTCAAGCTATTGTAATTGTTAATATCTAGCCAGCTCAGAAGCCAATAACATTTGGTGGTTAACAAAAGATCTTAGCACCAAAAACTCCTGGTTTGAGATATAGCACAGACATGGGTATTTCCTTGTTAGAGTCCCCTTGTCAATGTCACTTATTCATCATTGATTGCCTCAAGGGGCAAAAAAACAAGGAAAATATGGATTAAGAATTTCAGCAATGTTGATGATTGACTGATGTTTTGTAAATCATTTAAATGCTGACCAATCCAAAATTTATTGTATAAAGGATACACTAGAACGGAATGTTTCTACCCTCTAACAGGGTCTTCTTCAGATAAAGATTCACAATAAATTAATTCAGAATTTTTTTTATACAATAATTTTTGCCTTGCTCAGTATTTGAATGTTTTATTAAACATGGAGACAAGGCTTAATGGTGGTACCATTTATATTCTGCTTTTTTCAAGTAAATCTAGTAAAAGCTGAGCTTCTAACATTGGATTGAGGGGTCAATTCATGAGAGATTTTATCTTCATCAATATAGTTGTAAACTGTGCACACTTTCTTCATGTACTATACATACATACCTTAACGTGCATTGTGGAAACAGTAATTTAGATAAAGAAAATGCATTACAAACACAAAATGTCTCTTGATTCACCAATTTTTATTTACATATTTTTCATGCTTTTCTCATCTGTTCACGGACTGTCACTTTTCCTTTTGTTTAGCAAATTATCTTTGAGTTCTGTAACTGAAATACTGGACTGTCTTGCTCTTTCCTTGTTCCTCTTGGATCCAAAATGGTGGTGAAATTGACACTGAAGGGTTTGATCACTAATAACTTTTTACGTCAGAGGTTAGCATTAGGTACACTCTCACTGGTTACTTCTGATGGTTAGTAACAACCAGTGGCCTGTAGTGCTGTAATACGGAAAGCTCAGCTATAGAAACCACAGTGTATTTGGTTGATTCTAGAGGCTTTCTTGTACCGGGTTCGATACCCGGTGGAGGCACAAGTGGTTCGGATCCCACTTTAAACTGTAGGTCCAGTCCCAATTAGCCTTACTGTGCATCAAGTGGACTTAAAATAACAAATCAAACAAATCAAATCTAGAGCCCTTCAGAACTTTGCTTTCTTGAAGTACATCACAATCGCATCAGCCAAAACATTACGCTGAGAGAAGTGTTTACTTGCACATAACAACTGCAAATTTAAAGAGAATTTCTGCAATCCAAGCAATACTTGCATAAAATAAGATAAAACAATACTTACTGTGATAATTTACAAAACTTATACACTAGTCATGTCACACCAGTTTTATACAGTAGTTGGTGATATTCAGTGTCAAGCAAGAAATTATTGAATTGTACATTCTGATAATGCACACTATAGTTCATCAATTTTAATGAATTCCATTGCCCGCGAAGGACTCAGTTCTTTCAATAAAGCTCTACCATTTATCTGATATCGTCCCACCTCTCACCTTTCATTCTACATTTAGGATCCAATTCTTCATGTCTCCTATAATTTACTTGGTAAATTCCTCTTCTCCTCTTCTCCTGTCAAAATTCCATTCTTCTGGAGGACTCTGTTATTCATATCCAGCATCTTCCATTTCGTGACATTGGTTCTTCTCAACTCCTTCCCTTCTCATTGAAGGATTCAGTTCTTACTATCTCATTCCCTTGTTTTTGTTTAAACATTTATTTTTCTTCTACTTGGAAGAATAAGTTTTCCTTGTCTCCATCTCCTTTCCCTGCTTTATTCATTTCTGTTCATATCTACGCCTTCTCCTTGAAGGGTTCAATTCTTCCTATCTCTTACTCTCCTATCTCTCTATCTCTCATACATCCTTCTGGGACCTCCCCGACATTGCAGTGGTAGCGTCATCAGCTTGTAAGCAAGCGGTCCTGGGTTCGATACCCAGTGGAGGCACATTGTGGCTCAGATCCCACTTTAAACTGTAGGTCCAGTCCCGATTAGCCTTACTGTACATAAAGTGGACTTAAAGCACAAACTCAATTAATCAATCAATCATTCATCCTTCTGTGTTAATCTGGGAATTCAGTTTTTGCTATCTCTTCATCTTCCCATTATCCCTTGGTGGATTGCCCTCTACCATTCCCTCATCTCCTAAGAGGAAGAATATAGATAGGAAAAACTGTGTCATCATCCAAGGGAAAGAAGAGATAAGAGGAAGAATAGAATACACCAGATGCAGGGAGGGGGGAAGATCCCATTTCTTCAGTATGAATGGAAGTTAATTGAAGAAAAGGAATCTATCAAATTGTAGAGTGATTATGGTTGGTGATAGAGAAAAGGAAATCCCCAAGTGTAAGAGAGAGGACAGGAAGAACTGTGTAAGAAGAATTTCCTCCAAGGAGAAGAAAGGAAAGAGATAGGAGGAAGAGATTCCACAATGGAGAAGGAAGGGCGAGATATGGAAAATCTAGTCCTGCAAAGAGAAATGGAGAGATGTACTGAAGTAAATCCATCAATGATAGTAGAAGAAAAGAGGAAGAAGTACTGTGTCCTACTTCACCGTTTGTGCCACTTTTGGCTAATTTCCGAAGATGGAGATGAGCCATGATGTGGTTAAATTTATGAATGGACAATCACAAACATCCATGTTCCGTCTATGATTCGAACCCAGGACAAATGACGTCGTAGCATGATGTCCTAACCACTCCGCCATGGGGGCCTGCTAAATCGACCATGACAATGGATGTACATATGAAGAACTGAGTTCTCCTTCGAGAATGAAGGTGATATAAGGAAAGGAAACCAGCACATAAAGAGCGAGGTTATATCAAGAAATTAGGTCACCAAGGAAACAGGAAAGAAGGAAGGATGTAATTCAATCCTCTTTGGACAATAAAAGTAAATAGTAATCCGAGAAGAATGGAAGAAGATAGGAGGACTGGGATCAACCAAGTTGAAAAGGAGGAGACAGGAAATGCTCCCAAGGAAAAAGAAGAGAGTTAAAATAAAGTAAAGGATACAAAATTAAAGAAGATGTCAATAACTCAGCTCTTCCCATGTCCCATTTTCATCACATTGGATTCGTTCCTTCTCTACCCTTCTGCTCTCCATGGAGGTGTCATTTCTTCCAATGTCCTCCTTTCCACTTAATGGATTCATTATCTTCTATCACATTCCTCTCTCCACGAAGGACTTACTGTCTCCTTTCTCCCCTCTTTGACTTGGTAGATTGCCTCCCTTCTATCAGCTTCCAGGACTCATTTCTTGTTATCTCCCTCTCTTCCACTTCATGGCTTCCTTTCCTTTTCTCACCTTGCATTTCATATGGGGAACTCCTATGTCTCATATTCCACTTAGGTGGATGCATTTTCTCCTTTCACCTTCCACACTCCTTGGCCGACCCCATGCTTCCAGCTCCCCTTACTCCACTTGATGGATTCCATTCCTCCTCACACTTTCCTCTTCAATGGAGGACTCAGTTCTCTCAATCTTCCCTCTGCTGCTTCATTTCCTTCTCTCACCTTTCATTCTTAACAGAGGAGAATTTCTTCCTATCTTTCCTCTTCAAGTTGCTGCATTCCTTTCCTGAATGAGAATGGAGGGGGATAGCAGGAGACAAGTAAGTATTCCAAGAGGAAGGGTTGGTGATAAGAAGGAGTACTTCCTACTGGAAAGGAAGAGACAGAGAGAGATAGAAATTGATGATATTCTACAAGCAGGAGAAGAAGAAGGGATAAGGAGAAACATAAGAAGTGGTAACTTGTTGGAATAAATGAAGGTATGAAAGAAAGTTGATTACAAAAATACACTTGGCCACTGAGCAGGCTTAATACAGAAGGGAGGATAATAAGAAGCATGTTGTCAAAAGAGAAGAGGAAATTAATTAGTTCCAAACAAATGGAAGGAAACAGGAAGAAGCATAGAAGGAAATCAATCCACCAAGGAGGAAGATGGAGATATAAATGTAAACTCTTTCAAAGCGAAGGGAGGAAAATTAAAGAAATATAATCCACCAAGGGGAAGGGAGGGAGAGAGAGAGAGAGAGGAAGAACTGAGTCCACAAAGGAGAAGGAAGAGAGGCAAGAAGAAGTGAATCCAATAAGGAGAAGGAAGGTTGAAAATAAGAAGGAAAAGAATAAAGTCAATCACTTACCTTAACAGTTTGTTCTTTCCATGTTGGTACAGTTGAAGTAGGACATCTGTTAAGGCTATTTTCTCTGTAAGCTCACTGATTATCTGTATTGCGGCAAATAACTTTTTACTCACTCCAGGATCTGATGCTCAGGTATTTCTCCTTCTTCTCTTTATGAGACCAATGGATTCCCTGCAACAAAATTTGATTCACTGATTTTTATAATATGGATACATCAGCACATATGGTATTTATGCCCATCATGCAATACAGGGATCAGCCCCATAACTAAAACAAAATTGAGGACATGTCCCAAAAACGAACATAACATGTGCTTAGTAAAACTTTCTTACTCAATATCTAAAATATCTAAAAACTAAATCTAATATCTAAAATTACTTAACAAGAACTAAAACTACAATCATAACATAATTTTAAACTTGTGGCTGTGGCTGTAAAAAGGCACTCAGTACACAGAAGGACAAACACAACACATCACAACTTCACAAAGGATTATCTTGGGTCTGGATCTAGCCGCCAAAGGCTTGTTGGCTTGTGAAAAGCCATTACTGGAGTGTACTACATGGAAGTGAGGTTCACTTTTGGATGTCTTGCCAGAAGGTCGATCCCTATAAATTTTGAATTTATACAAGAGCAGAATAGGAAACATAATATATACTAGCCAATCAAGTAGTACACATTGTTTAAATCTAAGTTGTTACAGTTCATGTATTGCTTTGGTAAACACAAAAAACAGTAAATTTTCGCCTGTGTATTTTACCATACCATTAAAGGCACCTTAAGTGTGGTGTCATATAAAGTACAAAAATCCGTATGTTTTTGATGTATGTCCATCAACTCATTTCAACCATTTATCTCATTATGTAAGGATATGAAAGATTCATTTTGAGGAAAAATTCTCACTTAAGATGGTGGATATTTCAACGTCCCTCTAGTGCACTTCTTAAATGTTATTTACCATGGCTACAGAAATATCTTAATCTCAGGGGATAGGTTCTTTATTCGAGAATTCCAAATAAAAAAGCATTTTATAGCCAAGAGGATATAGTAAAATACGGGTTTATATTCTGATAACAATACAAAATACAGAGAATATATATATATATATATATATATATATTAACACAGGAATAGGATCAGAAAAGGTGCCAGAAGGGCGGAAAAACATAATAATAATTTCTCTTCGTATGGTAAGTGTTTACTGTCTCCTTCATCATTAGTGTGTGTGTGGGGGGGGGGGGTGTGTATATACACATAATCGAAAAGGTATTCTTTTCTTGTATCTATTTCTTCTATAGGAAAAAGGCTTCTTCTTCTTTTAAAAGGGCTTCTTCTTCTTTGATTTTCACTTCTTTTCTTTGGTAAAAGGATAATCTTATTTTTCTTTCTTCTACCTTTTATGACAATCTCTTTCTTCTATTTACAAAAAATAGTCATCCCCTTTTATTCATCGCTGTTTCTTATTTCCTCTTTTCATATCAATTCTTATTTCTTCTTTCAGCAGCAATTCTTATTATCTTCTATATTCCGACGAGATATTCTTATATTCTCGATAAATTCTTCTATTTATTCTTTCCACAGCAAATTCTTATTTCTTCTATTATTCTTTGCCACTGGAAAAAGTCTTATTTCTCTCATTTATCGCAAATATTTCTCTTTACCATATCTCTTCTCAATAATATAGACAAATCATTATGCTAACTTTAAACTGTAGGTCCAGTCTCAATTAACCTTTCTGTGCAAAAAGTGGACTTAAAAACAACAAATCAATCAATAAGTTCAAAGGAAATAATAACTATCGATTATGTAATAAATGCTACACAAGTATATTTTCATTATTAAATGTTTGCTTTCCGGACCCCCCCCCCTCAAATAAGTCCTTGAGTTTCCTTGATGGAATTAGTTGTAATTATCTCATCTTGTATTCAAGGAGTCTCAGGTTTGATCCCCGGTGGAACTACACAGTGGTCTGGAACCCACTTTATCCTGTAGGCCCAGTACTGATTACCCTATTTGAGCCTGTAATTGACTTAAAACAAACTTTAATTTTGCTATAATTTATGTAAAATTCAATTGAGACAGTCTCTGTATTAATGTATTTATCCTTTTGGAAAATAGAAATAAGACAAATGAAACACAATGAAAAAACAACAAGGTGAAGGAAATCAACTTTGGATTTTCCGAAATGGTCGGAGTACGGTCAAAAGCCAAGGGTAGAAGAAGAAGAAAGCCAAGCCATGCCCACTGTAGGAAAACCTGGTCAGAGTCATCTATCAGCAGATGGCTGAACTTGTTGGACTTGAATATAACCCCGCCAGACCCCACTATGGCTCGAATGAAGCCATTCTCAAAGGACATAAAATGGTGTTCAAAAATGCATATCAATGTTTGCAATGGCATATCGTCACAATGGGCCTCTCAATTTGAAAAACATAAAAATCAATCTACTCACGAAGGATGGAAGAAAGCTTTGCAAGGTTAAATTTTTACAGTAACTTAGAATCAGGCTCTAAACGCCGATACAAAAACTGAGATATTTGACAGCTAATATCTTTAAAAATATAGAAGTGATAAAAAAAATCAATATTCACTGTTAAGATTCATCCTTTCTAATCAATTTATCATAATGCTTATTCAAATGTCTCAAATGGTTTTCGAGTAAAAGTATACTGAATGAAGGTCTTTTTTTCCGCTCCCCATGATATGGCCTCTTGACCAGATTACAACTCTTTTGGCCCAAAGACATGAGTGTTATCAATAAGCCAAGATATATACAGTACGTGAGCAGTTACCATAACTACTAAGGTCCCACTCCAAACACCCTGGAAGTAGCGACTGACAATTAGCAAGAGAAGAGATCTATGTTTATTTACTAACACACCAGCTTGGTCACCAAGGTGACTTTGAATGATTAGCCGTGACCTCAGATCAAGCTCAACAACTTGTCACTCTTTCCTTTCAAATTGTTGCACATGCCACACTACAACACATTTTGGTGGAGACTCGTAACAAATTTTGACAAGTGACTCCTTCTGTGTATCCAAAGACTGGTAACCAGTGGATATGGCTCAAGTGGTGGTTTAAAGATGGAATTTTGTATGTTGGAACTTCAAAGGTTCTCTCCACTGGAAGCTTTTACCGCATGGTTGAGCCATCAATGGGAACTAATGAGCCAACCAGCTGCAGCAAGTGTAAAATGTTCTGCTCTAATGTTACCCTGCCATGGTGAATTGATAAAAAGTCCTCATGCAGTGCAACAATGTCCTATCCTACAGGGCATGCTTGGTCTGAATGAAAATTGAGGACTTTGATAGCCTGGAAATACTATCACACCCAGCCTATAGCCTGGAACTTGTGCCATCCAATTATCACTGTTTTGTTCCATGGCATGTTTCTTGAGGGGCATTCCTGATAGCATAGTGGTAAAGTTGTTACCTTTTAATACCCAGTGAGGACACCCAGCGGTTTGGATCCCATTTTAAATTATAGGTCCAGTCCAAATTAGCCTATCTGTGAAGAAAAATAGACTTAGAACAAAACTCAATCAATCAATTGAGGGGCAGATATTTAAATTTCTTAGAGGATGTGAAGAATGACATCGACTACTGAGTTCTTTTTGCATTGAAACCTGCTGTGTGGTTTTCCCAAGGAATTTCATTGGAGGCTGAACATTCGAGAAGTAGTGCAGACTTCAGAGGACTCTAGTTGCAGAAGAGCTGACTGTTGTCTTTTTGTAAGGTAGGAATGAACATGGTATCCAGAAACACTATGGATTTATGATTCACCATGGAAATTCTGCTAAACCAGAACTTAAACCCCAGACTATGTGTGACCTTACATGTGAAAATCGTAATACACCCTAAGCTGAAACAGTGGAAACAAAGAAATTGTTTGCATGTGCATTTAACAACTATCCCCACTGTTTAAGACTGTCATTTTATTCGGAAGGTGAAATCGGAACCTTTTTAAACCAATTAACCCATCTGTTTCCATGCACTAACATTGTGTGTCAGAACCATCTCAGTATGTGTGTATGTCCATTTCTTCTAATCGGGCATCAAAACATCTATATACCAAAAGTGTTTTTATGTAGCTGTTATATATGCACAGGATGGACAATCCACTCAACAACGCAAGATTCAAAGTGTGGGCTACGAACTAGATGCACACAATTCTCGAATATTTGTCTCTGATTCAAACCTGTACACCACTAATGTGTCTTGTCCTCCAATGTGTGCAGCTCTTATAAAAGCCGAAACCCACCAAATTGTTCATATTCAGACCTAAGCACTCACAAGTGTTCAAAATTGTCTGTCATAGCTTCCACAGTCTTGTCACATATCGGCACGAAACAAAGGAAGTCTTCTAGAATATAGCTGGATCACGAAACTAATGCACAGTGAAAACCCTTTTGTTCGCAACAGATCTAATGTTTTGTCTCCCCATATGATCACATGATTAATCGTTTATATCCAGTTATGTGCCCAAGGAGGATTGGTTGGGTGATAACCCCACTTGACCCAGTATTCCTTAAAAAAGAACGTCAAAAACAGGAAAAGATGGCAAAATGAGGACTGACCACCAGAAATAGTATGCGTAACCCCCCTCCCTTCCAAAAATCTTGGGCATGTCTCTCTTTATCCCGGACACATTTTTTAAAATCAACTCATCAGAAGTTTCTATCATTTCGTATTGCAGACTGAAGTAAGATGTTTCCTTTCTGCAGGTTTGGATAATATCCTTTAGGGTGCTGTTGCCTGCCTTCGCACCTAGCCTTAACAAAACCCTAATTTTCCATCCTTGTGACTAATCTTCAAGACTTAAGAATATTTCAGACTGAAGGTACACGCAATACATGTCGTTTGGAATAAGCCAGTCAACAGCAATGTTTCACACTGTAACAACACAAAATGCCGCACAAATCTACTTGTGAAATCCTCAAACGATACAGTGTGAAATCTCCCTTAGTAGGCCACTGTCCTCGTCATCTAGAAGTGGTAGCTCATGTTGACCACAGAAGAAAAAATTCTCCTCAACCGGTGGGAACGCTCCTTAGTTTTCTTCTTTCTCATCTATTATCTGTGCTTGCTCACTATACAGACATCATCTTACGATTTGACATATTATACACAGGACATGTACTATGTAGATATTTTAACGAAAAATCAGTCGAAGTCAAGAGTAGCTCGGTGGCTGCTGGACACTGACTGATCACTAATCGACTGTATGAACGAAGTCTCATTAACCGATTCTGTTGTACATACAGATCAATCAGGAAATTGAAGTTGCATATTTATATCCTCATTATATTCTAGAATGTTCCACAGATAAAACAATTTATCATATACTGATAGTAGTTAGACTCCTTCTCTTATTCAAGACCATTCCCTCTCGCACTTTCCAGAGATTAAAAATTACGCCAAAAAAAAAAACTCACTTTATCTAGTGTAAACTAAAAATTTTGGGGGGGGGGGCTCGAGCCCCCTAAGACTCCCTTGGATACGTGCGTGCCGAACACTTAATACAAGATTAGAGAAATGGCACAATGGAGGGTCCAGTCCTTGCAGCAATATGGCAATGTGTGAGAGGGCAATATCAGATTCGAAACAGAGTTAAGATGACTTATTCTCGGCGAGAGAGACAATGAGAACAAGGTGAATAAGAAGGTCGCCATCTGAATAAGTAGACTTGGCGGTAGCGTCAGCTTCTTCGTTGCCTTATGCCTACATGACTCAGTCGGTAACGCGTCTGACTACCATGCTCAAGGTCCCGGGTTCGATCCCCGGCCGGTTCAAATCCGGGAACTTTTCTAACGGTGGAAGCGGCCCCGGCGCCTACCCAGCGTCGAATACCTGGTACCCAGGGTACCTGGGGGAAACCCTGGGGGGTAAAGGCGGTCAGGGTCGTGATGCTGATCATATCACCCCCACTCACGACCGGATCAAGAAAGTGTGGGGCGTTACCCCCACACCCCCTATACGCCTTCATGGCGTGGTGCTATGCACAGGGGAATACTTTACCTTTTTTTTTTATGTCATAGTTTTGTGAAGAAAATGTCTAAATAAGCAGAATCATTTGCAATTTTGCATTGGCTCAGTAATTGGAATCAGTAAATTTTATATCAGTAGTTTATCAGTACTGGGAAATACTTCATATCAGTTCACTTTCTTAAACCAAACTAAATGAAGATACCCAGTGCACATATAATTAAGGACTAAGGTTACAGATATTTGTCTTAGTTAACACCTTTTTTCAAATGTATTGCAGTGCACAAAATAACATTCCAAACATACCACATAGAGAACAAATATTTTCACATTTTGAGAAATATAAATTTACAAATAGACACAATATCAATTAATCTGCAATGGAAAATAAACATATATTACAAGCGTATGTCTTCAAAGCAGCTTGTGTGAAGAAAATCAACATGTAGGAGCATATCTAGACCGTTTGATGTACTTCAATGTGACTCATTGATCAATTAGGTGATTTTCACTGAGATTTCCCTGAGAATTTTCCATTTTTCAAATTCCCTGAGATTTCCATGTTTTTCTAGGTGTGTGGGAACCCTGATTCATTCATTAAACATGTATGTTCTTAAAGAAATTAGTGGTTATTTAATACAGCTGACTAATAAAACTTGTTCTTTATCTAGGATATTTAAGCTGTGTAAGTTTTTTCACACTTAACATCTCTTTGAGTCCTGTCTTCATGAATTAGTCTTTCCTCTATGTAAATAGAACCAATTTCAGTTATTGTTATTCGATGAGTTAATTGTTACTTAAATAATGAGTTTCATTGTTGTAGATAATGGTACTATGGAGACAACAGATAAACACAAATACCTGTCCCTAAGGATGAAAAATGATTTCAACAAAATTATCAGTTTCCTCGGCTTTCATTGTACAATGAAGATAAAAAGGATGGCTCTAATGAAGAGTATCGATAATTCCATTGGAAGAATCACATGACCTCTTGAAGGTTAGTTTTATGTGTGTTAAGCACTTTGCATACCTAGCAAAGTGAAAAGCTTTGCATGTATTTTAAAAATATCTACTTCTAAAGCACTCTTCCTATGTTCAGGAGAATACATACAAGGCCTGTTAAGCACTTTGCATACCTAGCAAAGTGAAAAGATTTGCTTGTATTTTAAACATTTCTACTTCCAAAGCACTTTTCCTATGTTCAGGAGAATACATACAAGGCCTGTTCAAAAAGAAACCGAACTCCTTTTGTATAGTGTGTATATAAATTTGTTGAAGAAAACCGACAGTAGTGGTGACTAACAGTGTCCTTAGTTATTAACATGGTCCAGTTTCAAGCCACTGCTAACCGAAGTACTGCAGTAGGTAGCTTTGAGTGCAAATGTGTTTGGTGCCTGCCACGATTTTCAGTTACCCTACAATGAAGTAACTGAAAGGGAAGAGCAACGAGTATGCGTGAAATTGCAGAAAACTTTCAAAGAGACATACGGGATGTTACATGAAGCCCATGGCGAGGAATGTTTCAGTTTAACACAGTGTTAAGAATGGTACAGACATTTCAGATCAGGTCGAATCTCCATCAAGAACCACAAATCGGAAGATCACCTGATAACATGATGTTGATCATGTTCTTCGACTGGTAGGGGATTGGAGTTTGTGCCGGATGGTTCCACAGTGAATGCAGCATTTCTTCTTTAATGTCATGCAATGATTTCAAGAAAACATGCAGCACAATAGGTCACAGATGTGGTAGATCATGTCCTGGATGGTTCATGATGATGATGCATGTGCTTTTCCCTCAATCGTTATCTGGGAGTTTTTGGCAAGGCACCAGACACCTCACCAGTTGTCCCTCAACCAGCCTACTCTACTGATTTGGCACCAGCAGACTTCTTCCTCTTCCCAAAGTTGAAATCAACCCTCAAAAGTCTGAACTTCCAGACAATAGAAGAGACCAAGGGGAATTCGCTAAGGGGCCAACAGGCCATTCCAAAACTAGAGTTCCAGCAGGCATTCAAGGATTGGAGGAAATGCTGGGAGCCGTGTGTGTGCACAGCGGAGGGGAGTATTTTGAAGGAGACAAGTTGAAATAGCTGGTGAATATTACCGTTTTCTCAATTTTGTAAAAGTTTGGTTTCTTTTTTAATAGACCTTGTATAAGAAAAAATGAAAGCAAAGACAAAATAAATTAAAAACAAGACAGTAAACACTTAAGGCTGAGTATGTTGTGGTCAGTCCACGATTTTGTTACCTGTCAGTAGCAAGAATGCTAATAGGTTCCAGGTTTGAGTCTCAGTCTGAGCATTCATGTTTCTTTGCTAGTGTCCATGTGCTTTATATAATCACCATTCATTCCCATTATCATCATTAGATTTAAAAGTTACAAAACGTAGTAAAAATATTCAGAACAAATGTCACAACAGAAATATACACTCACAATCGCACATACTAACACATATAGAAACATTTCTAACATACTGAGATATAAGTATACTTATGATTTGGAATATGACTTTATATTTTTGTGGACTTTTCAATAATGAAATATAGTACATTTACTATATTTCCAATTGTAAAGATTCTACTTATGTGTATTCCATTTATAGCTGACGTTTTCTACAAGGACAAAAATTCATAATTGTGAGAGATATAGATAAGGAAAAACTCAAAATTAAAATCTAAGTAATGCAATTCCCATGATGACTGTACTGATAATGAAGATATGCTTTTGTCTATATGCAAACATTTCCACAACTTAGAGTGTGGTAAACATTGGAACATAATAATTTTAAATTTTGGTGGATTGTCCTGTGGCATGAGATGCTACAAACAGATTTAAAATACTGCATTTTCACTTGATCATTTTATGATGTTTTGACATTTTTTAAAAATATTTTTTGATAAGATAATTAAGCAGACTCTTAGATTTTGACATTGATCATAATTTCGAGAAGACAACTCATGGAAGATTTTGACTTTATGAAAATAGTTGTAAATTGTGCACACTGTCTTCCCTTATCTAACCCACATACCTTGAAGGGCACTGTGGAAACAGTAATCTAGATGCCATAAAATGTCTTTCAAAAGCAAAATGTCTTCTGATTTCACAACTTATTATTTACACACTTCTTGTTTCTAGAGGACTGCAACAAAACCATAAACAAAACTTGAAAATTAGCATACTTTCCTAAAGTATATCACAAAGGAATGAGTTGAAACATTACACCGAGAAAAGCAGTTATTTGATCATAAAAACTGCAAATTAAGAGAGAACTTTCACAATTCAAGCAATACTTGCATACAACAGGATAAATTTAAAATTATTATGTTCCAATGTTTACCACACTCTAAGTTGTGGAAATGTTTGCATATAGACAAAAGCATATCTTCATTATCAGTACAGTCATCATGGGAATTGCATTACTTAGATTTTAATTTTGAGTTTTTCCTTATCTATATCTCTCACAATTATGAATTTTTGTCCTTGTAGAAAACGTCAGCTATAAATGGAATACACATAAGTAGAATCTTTACAATTGGAAATATAGTAAATGTACTATATTTCATTATTGAAAAGTCCACAAAAATATAAAGTCATATTCCAAATCATAAGTATACTTGTATCTCAGTATGTTAGAAATGTTTCTATATGTGTTAGTATGTGCGATTGTGAGTGGATATTTCTGTTGTGACATTTGTTCTGAATATTTTTACTACGTTCACATACATATTCCAATTTTCTGATCTGACACTATATTTAATGTGTCTTTAATGGCATGATACAATACACAGGTAAAAATTTTCCTTTTTTATATTTACTAAGACAATATATTAACTGTAAACACTTATATTGATGATAATGGGAATGAATGGTGATTAGATAAAGCACATGGACACTAGCAAAGAAACATGAATGCTCAGACTGAGACTCAAACCTGGAACCTATTAGCATTCTTGCTACTGACAGGTAACAAAATCGTGGACTGACCACAACATACTCAGCCTTAAGTGTTTACTGTCTTGTTTTTTTAATTTATTTTGTCTTTGCTTTCATTTTTTCTTATACAAGGTCTATTAAAAAAGAAACCAAACTTTTACAAAATTGAGAAAACGGTAATATTCACCAGCTATTTCAACTTGTCTCCTTCAAAATACTCCCCTCCGCTGTGCACACACAGCTCCCAGCATTTCCTCCAATCCTTGAATGCCTGCTGGAACTCCAGTTTTGGAATGGCCTGTTGGCCCCTTAGCGAATTCCCCTTGGTCTCTTCTATTGCCTGGAAGTTCAGACTTTTGAGGGTTGATTTCAACTTTGGGAAGAGTAAGAAGTCTGCTGGTGCCAAATCAGTAGAGTAGGCTGGTTGAGGGACAACTGGTGAGGTGTCTGGTGCCTTGCCAAAAACTCCCAGATAACGATTGAGGGAAAAGCACATGCATCATCATCATGAACCATCCAGGACATGATCTACCACATCTGTGACCTATTGTGCTGCATGTTTTCTTGAAATCATTGCATGACATTAAAGAAGAAATGCTGCATTCACTGTGGAACCATCCGGCACAAACTCCAATCCCCTACCAGTCGAAGAACATGATCAACATCATGTTATCAGGTGATCAGGAATTATTGAATTGTACATTCTGATAATGCTGATAAATAGTCAATTTAATGAATTATTTACCCTCAAAACTGAATCTTTCTTACACTTACTTAATGAGATAAATGGTTGAAATAAGTTGATGGGCACACATCTATCACATACATATTCCAATTTTCTGATGTGACACTATATTTAATGTGTCTTTAATGGCATGATACAATACACAGGTAAAAATTTTCCTTTTTTATTTACTAAGACAATATATTAACTGTAAACACTTATATTTAAACAATGCATACAACTTGATTGGCTATTATATTTCCTATTATGCTTCTTTATTAATTCAAATTTTACAGGGGTCGACCTTCTTGACAAGGCACCCAAAAGTTCAAATCATTTCCATGTAGTACACCCCAGTAACTACTTCTTGCTGGCCAACAAGCCTCTGGCGCTTGGATTCATGCCCAGGATAATCCTTTGTGCAGTTGTGTTATCCTGTGTCTATTCCCTTGTCTGCTGAGTGAATTATTACAACCACTGCCTTTAAATTTGGTTAGTACACTTTAGTCACCAGAAATAGTATGCTTTCAGTTATTTTTAAGTAATGAATAGATATTGAGTTATCGAGTACAAATTTAGATATTCAGGTAATAAGTGTATATATTTAGAAATTAAATAAGAAAGTTTTGCAAAACATATTTATATAATGTATGTTTAAGTTCAGGGGCCTATCCCCTTATTACTTTATGTGTTAATGGACAGATATCAATCACATATAGATTTTTATGTCCTATTGTGTCCATCCTATAAAAAACATTCAATCAAATTTTATTTTAGATAATCCATGGGCCTCACAAACAGGAGGAGGAGAAATTCCTGTGCATGAGATCTTGGAGTGAGTAAAAAGTTATTTCCACAACACAGACAATCAGTGAGCTTAAAGAGACACAATACTGTATCTTTAACAGATGCCATACTTCAGCAGGACCAGGAGTGGAAGAACAACTTGTTAAGGTAAGTGAGTATTTTTTTTTCTTATTTTCTATTTCTTCCCTTCCTTCAAGTAAGTGTATTCACTTCTTCTGGCCTCTGTCTCTTCTCCTTGCTGCACTCAGTTCCTTCTCTTTCTCTCTCTCTTCCCATTGGTGGATTATCTTCCCTTAATTTTCCTCACTTCTGTTTGAAGAAAACCATTCTTTCTCTCTCCCTTCTCCTCCTTGGTAAGTGATTTCCTTCTGTCTGTCTTATTTCTGGTTAGAGAACTTGCTTCTTCTTGTTTCCTTCTATCGCCTTGGAATTAGTTAATCACTTTCTCTTCTCTTTTGACAACATGCTTCTTATTACACTCCCTTATATAATAAGCCTGTTCAGAGGGCGAGTATATTTAGTAGTCGACTTTCCATGTTGTCACCATAGTCGACTTTGTATGTTGTCACCGAAGTTCCAAGTGAGTGTACCATCATTTATTTTATCAAATTACTTCTCATTGTCTTCATTGGGATTTGCCAAAAGTGGCCAAAAAGCGATTTCGTCCTATTGCTTGTTCCTCTTTATCTACTTCTCAATTTCCTTTATCTACATCCTTTTCCTTGGTGAATTTACAGTCCATTGTGTTCATCCCATCTTCTTGGAGGGCATGATATTTTATATCAGCTTTCATTCTTCAGCAAATACATGTTATTTTCATTCCTTTTACTTCTTTACGAGAACCTGTGGTACATTTTAGAATCCTTGTTAAGTTTGTTCTTTCTTACAATAACATTCTACAAGTGTTTCTAGTATCTCTTACCTGAATTTCTTAATCTTTATCAAGACAAACATTTGCTCATGCAAGGAAGGAATTTGTGGGTGTGTTAACAGGCAAGGCTATTCTTGTATCACAACTTCGCGATTTCCACGTTGAGATAAGTACAGTTGCGTCAAATTATCATTCTATATTTATCACCTTTTTAGAGCGGTCACGTTGACAAGAACTTGCGTGTTTCTCAATTTGTTTTCTTTGATTCGTTCTCAGACGCAGCGTAATTACTTGAACAAAATCATTGCTTGCATTTTTACATTTTTTTATGCGACACTAACGCACACAAAGGTACGGAGGATAATTATACTTGAAGGTTTGCTATATTCTTTCTAATCACGATTGATTAGTAATTCAAAGTACTTAGATTGAAAACACTACCATTCATTTGTAACCGGCACTAACAACAAGTTCACCTTGTAATGTGAAGTAATCCTGGTGACAGTAGTAAGCCGTTACTTCCTCATCCAAACATGAGAAATGCTGCCTTCATGTTCAATCATAGTAGAATCGTCACCAATCTGTTCCTTGGCAATCTGGCGTTGTCCTTGCTGGGCACTGGTGTTCGTATCTCTGGTTGATGAAATGATTAACTTGTCCCTTTTAATTCTTGCTCAATTGTACTGTCTAAAAAACACAAGTCAAAACTTCGTGTTTTCTTTCAACTTACAAGGCATGAGCAGGTTATGCATGTTCAAAAATAAATGGATGGTATTGCGAGTGCCGAAAAAGGCAACTCCTTCGCAATCACCACATGCTTACAAGCCACAGAGTATTACGGGTACAACCCGCGTTACCGCTCCCTAATGCTAGGACGTACTGTTGCGTGTTGAAGAGCTGAGTCGAGACTGTCTGTCTGTTTCCACTGGCATTTTGAGGAAACGTCTTGCACCGCGTCACATGCCAAGTGGCGTGATTAAGCCACGGAAAAGGTAGTGAAGTATGAACTGCCTTATATCGCGAATCCATCTAAGTAATCAGTAAATACAAGTACTTTGCAAACTTAGAGCAGACAGCCCATATCAACACGTAGGTGTTGAGATTGTAGCATTTTATGTTATAATTTAGAATAATAAACACAAAGTTAATAGAAAATGCTACACTTCTTATTTTCTTTTTTTGTCAAAAGTGAATTAAACTCCTATCTCCCCTCTCCTTGGCCATTGAATATCTTGATATAACCCTTCCTTCATGTGCAGGTTTTCCTTCATTTCATCACTTTTCATTCTCCATGGAGAACTCAGTTTTCCTGAACACATCCATTGTCATGCTCTTTTTCCTATCTCATTCAAACTCCTGGTATAACACAGTTCCTTATTTATTCTTCCACTATGATTGGTGGATTTACTTCAGTTCATCTCTCCCTTTCTCTTTGTACAACTAGATTTTCCCTATCTAGCCCTTCCCTCTCTATAAAGGAATATCTTCCTCCTACTTTCTTCCTTTCTGCTCCTTGAAGGATTAAGATTTTTCTATCTCCTCTCTTGCACTTTGTGTATATCCTCAATTTCATCCTCTCACTCCACTCACTCCTCCTCTCACTCCATTCACTCTTCCTGTCACTCTACATGGAGGACACAATTCCTCCTATCTCTCCTCTTCCATTTGAAGATTTCCTTTCTTCTATCACCAAATTGTCACTCTTCAACTTAGCTGATTCCTTTTCTTCCATTTCTTTCCACTCTCCCAAGGGTCCCCGGTTCGAATCCCGGTCGGGCTTGGTTGTTTGTGAATGTCCATTCATCAATTTCATCATTTCATCACTCATCCCCATCTTCGCAAATTAGCCAAGAGGCACAAAACGCGAAGTAAAATAAACTAAATCAAATCAAATCAAATCAAATCTTTCCACTCTCAATGAAGGATTGATTAACATCTTCATATCTCCCCTCTTTCATCTGATGTATTCTCTTCTTTTTGTATCTCCCATTCCCAATGGATGATGACACAGTTCTTCCTCAAGTACTTTAAGTGCTTTCTTCCACTTGGGTGAAATCCACCAAGAAATGATGGGGAGATAGCGTCTCAAACTTCACCAAGACAGAGATAGAAGGAAATTAACCCATCAAGGCGATGGAAAAGATATGAGAGGAAATGAAACAGTCCTCCATGGACAATGAAAGAGGAGAGGAGGAGAATACACCAAGCGGAGCATGGAAGATGGAAAAAGTCGAATCCTCCATGGAGAATGAAAGTTGTGAGGTCTAATGGAAACTGCCAACCTGTAGAGGCCAGATTAAAATAACTGTGTCATCCACGGAGAATGAAAGATGACTTGAATAAAGTAATGCACCAAGTAGAAGAGAGGAGATAGAAGGAACTAATTTCTCCATAGAGAATGGAAGGTAAGGGAACAGGAATTTAGCAAGTTGAAGAGGAGAGGCAGGAAGAACTAATCCTCGAAACAGAAAGTGATAGGAGAAAAAAAACATCAAGTGGAAGAGGGGATATCGGAAGAACATAGATCTACATGTAAAATTGAATGTGAGATGAGGAAAGAATATCAACAAGTGGAAGAAAGGAAATAGAAAGAACTAAGGCCTCCATGTAGAATTGAAAATGAGAGGAGGAAAGGAATCCACTAGAGGAAGAGGTGATATAGGAAGACCTGTGTCCATTGTGGAAAGTTGAATCTGGGAGGTAAACGTAATCCACCAAGTGGAAGAATTGTCTTGAGCTAGGTCATGTTAGCATAGATACAAAGAACGGAGTCTTTCATGGAGAATAGAAAGTAAGTGCAGGAGGAAAGGAAACCACCAAGTAGTGGACGAAATAATGAAAGAACTATGTCACACATGGATAACGGAAAGTGAGAGGAGGCATGAAGTTCTTCAGATTGAAGTGAAGAGATAGTAAGGACTGTGTCCATAAAGCATATTGGAAGTAAATGGAAATTAATTCACCATTCCATTCTCCATGTAAGACTGAGCCTTCTATCTTATAACATTATGCTCCATGGACACAATCACTTATGGGGATATAGGAAGAACGAAGTCCCCGATAGAGATTGGAAGGTTAAGATATGAAACAAATCCACTAAGTGGAAGGGAAGACATGTTAGGAGCCGAGTATTGCTTGGAGAAAGGAATATGATATGAGCAAATGATTGACCAAGTAGAAGGAAGGGGGAATTGAGTCCCTCATGGAAAATGGACCTTAGAGAATGAATGATATCCACATAGTTGGAGAATAGAGTTAGGAATAACTGAGTCCATCATAGGTATTTGAATGTGAAAGGAGGAAAGATATCCACTATGTGGAAGAGGGGAGATAGAAAGAACTGAATCCTCCTTGGAGAATGGAAGACTATAATATAAAGGAAATCTAGGGAATGGAAGATGGAGAGATAGGAAGAAAAAAATCCTCCAAATGGAAGGGACGAAAATAGGAAAAGGTGAAGCAGGGAACATTTTAAGAATTTAATGCTTCAATTAGAAGAGGGATAGGACACAGGAGAAAATTATTTCATCAAGGACAGAAATTGTAACAAAGGTGGAGTGAAGTGCTTCAGGAAAAGTGGAGAGATGAAATTAAGTAAATCCACAAAGGATAGTGGAAGGAGAGATAGGGAGCATGAGGAGAACTGAGTCCTCGCAGAAGAAGAAAGGGGATGGGAAGTTCCACGAGGGACTAGGGAAGGATATAGGAAGAACTTAGTCAACCGAGGATAACAGAAGAAAATTTGAGGAAGGAATTCCACTAACAAGAAGAGGCATAGATAGGAGGAAAGATACATTCAAACTTATACTGTATGTGCACCAACTGAGTAAACAGAAGAAATGGACAAAGATACTTTTATGAGCAGCTAGAAAGCATATATAATAAACAGCCAAAACAAATTAAAATAATTCTTGGAGACTTCAACACCAAGATAGGAAGAGAAGATGTATATAAACAAACTATTGGGAAATATAGCTTACACGTAAACTGTAATGAAAATGTAGAAAAACTAGTAGATTTTGCTACCAGTAATAATATGATTGTGAGTAGCATGACATTCCCACACAAAAACATAAATAAAGCTACCTGGCAGTCTCCAGATGGTGTGACAAACTATCAGTTATCATTTATTTTATGCTCTCATCTCGGTTCTTTGCTCTAGTTCTCCATTGTCTTATGCCTATTCGTTTCAGGTCTTCTTCCACCTGTTCGAGCCATCTCTTCCCTGGTCTGCCAACACTTCACTAACCTTCTTGTTTCTCTTGGTATATCATATATACCGCTCTTTCTGGTTGCATCTTTTCTACATGCCCCAGCCAGCCAAGGCGTTTGGCTCTTATTTCACTTGTTATACTTGGGTTCTGGTAAAGTGTAGTTAGTTCTTCGTTTGTCCTGATTCTCCAGATGCCATGTTCATTCATTATGTAAAACCTTCTTCTCCAATATATTTAGCATTTCTTCTTCTTTTCTTGTCAAACACCAAGTTTCTGACCCATACATCACTATTGGTCTCATTATGGTTCTATACAGTCTTAGTTTCAGCTTTTGGTTCACTTGTGACGATTTTAATATATTTCCAAATTCATGATAGCATCTGTTGCCTGCATCTTGCTTTTATCTCTTCGGCAATGTTATTATCTTCTGTTATTGTTGAACCTAGATATTTGAAATTTACAACTAGCTCAGACTATTGACTGTGTGTTTTGAACTCATTTATAGTTTGATTCCTGATCTTGTTTCTTGTTGTTATTATGTACAGAATTATTCTGGTTTATTTCCAGTCCAATCTCATGTCCACCTTGTAATTGTGCTTCTAGTGCTTTTGGTGGTCTGCTTAATAAGGCAATGTCATCAGCAAATGCAAGGTATTGTATTGTCCTATTTAAGATGGTTCCTCGAGGATTTATTTCAATCTTTCTATTTGCATGGTCCAAACTTATGTTAAACAGCAGTGTGGAGAGGCTATCCCTTTGTCGTAGTTCTTTTGCAATTTGCATTTCTTCAGATAGTTGGTTGGTTTCTATTCTAATTTTGCATTTCAATTTTTTTTCTGGGACCTCTCATTATCTTATAGAGTTTTTCTCTTTGTATAAAGTCAAATGTATGTTAATACTGTTTTCAAAGCTTTTCTCTAATATCATTCTTAATGCAAAGTTTGGTGTATTGTTAATCTATTACTTCTAAATCCGCACTGGTGATCTCTATGCATGGTTCTAGTCTTCTTGCCAGAATTTTTGTAAATATTTTGTATGTCACATTAAGGAGAGATATGACCCTATAATTCTTAAAACATGTCTTGTAATTCCCTTTGTGTATCGGACATATTATTGCTACTGTCCACTCCTTTGGCATTTTCAGCTTTTTTCCAGATCTGTTTAATAAGCTCAAAGATTTGTTTATTTAGTTCTCCTCCTCCATTTTTTAGCCTTTCAGCAGGAATTTCATCTTTTATTGGTGCTTTCTTATTATTAAAGCTTTGAATGGCTTCTGTGACATCCTTTAGTTTAGGCAATTCTTGTCATCATCCCATTGTTGGTCATTTCTTATTTCTGATTACCTATTTTCATTTTTATCGAAACCTAATAATTATTTAAAATATTCTGCTCATCTACTTATTATTTTCTTTTTATCTTCAATAAGATTTCTTTTATTATCTCTGCACAAATTTGTTTGCAGTTGGAATCCTTTGTTGTAGTTTGCCATCCTTTGAAACATATTCCTTATTTATTTCTTATTATGTAGTTCATTTAGTTCTATTAGTTTTTCTTTTTCCCACTGCCATTTATTTTCTACATTCTCTTTTGGCTTCTCTTCTTTTCACTATCCAATTCCCTACACTTGCGCTGGCCTTCCTTTGGAGAACTTTTTTTCTAGCTACATTTCTTTAATCTAATGCTTTTGGCAACTCTTGTCAAACCATTCATTTCTATTAGTTTTCTTATCCCATCCTATTGTCTCTTCTGCTGTTTTCTGGATGTTTTCCTTTATTCATTTCCATTTTTCTTCTATTGTTACAGGATTTTGTACATTTTCAAAATTTTGTTTCAATCTGATTTGATTTTCTCTTCTCTTCTCTAGATTTTTCCCCTTGGTGGTGCTATATTGATATTTGTCGCCCCAAAGCACTACGTTTGTGCTAGCTGACTTTAATCGCACTGGACCATAGGTAGCACTCTTACATTAGCGAACCTGGCTTGTCCCTTTGGTCGTTAGCTCGGTGGCACTATCCAGATTTGTCGCCTCAAAGTACATTGAATCTTGCTATTGGTATTTGAGCTTCATGCCAGAAGAAGTTAATCTTTCATAGAAGAAAGAAGAAGTTAATTTTCTAAGTAAGAATAGAAGAAGTAATTAATTCCTTCTATATAAGAGACAGAGAAGAAATAGATAATCCTTCTACAGAAGAATAGAAGAGATATTTAATTGTTGAACATAAGAATAGAAGAAATAGGTGATCCTTCTACAGAAGAATAGAAGAGATATTTAATCATTGTACATAAGAATAGAAGAAATAGATGATCCTTCTACAGAAGAATAGAAGAGAGATTTAATCGTTGTACAGAAGAATAGAAGAAATAGATGATCCTTCTACAGAATAATAGAAGAGATATTTAATCGTTGTTCAGAAGAATAGAAGAAATAGTTAATCCTGTCATAGAAGAAAGAAGAAGAAGCCAACTTCTTTCGTAGAAGAAGAAGAGTAACATTTTGTATTGAGAATTTTAAGCATATCATCTTTGCAATTGTGAAGACTTCAGAATATAGATTCTCGTCCTTATATCTATTGGCATATAGCTCTGCTTTCTGATTTACATTCCTAAGAAAAGAACCCATAACCCTCGAGATTAGCCATGGTATTCAATGTGCATACAAGGCACGTGGCATAAGTTCGGTTCTTTCTTCTCCACTAGCAATATTAGTATTATGAACAATTTCTTTAGGTATACGTAGGCTTTGTTTTCTTTAGATTTTGATGATGGTTGTTATTTTTCTATTTCAGTTGTTGTACTGAGTCCTTCAAAGAGAATGGTAGGAGATTCGAGGAAGAGTATCCACCTATGGCAGAAGAGATAGGAAGAACTAAGTCGAGAAATAGAGGAATTGAAGGAAATAAATTCACAAAGGAGAATGGAGGAAAAGAATAGAAAGCAAATCAACTAAAAGAGAGGAAAGGGAAAAATAAAAAATAGAGAGAGCATAGAAAATGTCTTACCTCAACATGTTCTTCTCCCATCTTGACTCAGTGATGGAGGGTAACTATTTAGTTACTCCAAGATCTGATGCACTGTGTTTCTTTCACTTCTTCTTGCCATGTAAATGGGTTCTCTAGAACAAAGTAAGAAATGATGTAAGAGCATAATAGGAAGCACAAATCAAATCATACTGGTGATGTTCATGTAGAACACATTGTTATTAATATGCATTATGTTCAGTTTTAATTTATTTGGCTCAAAAATTTTTACAACCTTCTTGGGTGATTAATGGATTCTCAGTGAGAGAAATGCTCAGTGATTTCTATTCCTTTTTAAACTTTATGTATATTCCACAATCTTATCTGTGCATAAAATTTACTTGAAACAGTCTTTTTCAAACTACATATTTCTAAATTTACAACATCTGAAGAACATGTAAAAACAGGGAATTTCTGTCTTCCTAACACCAGATTACACACAAAAAAAATGGTGGCTGGTACTGTTCTGCATCCTTAGTGAGCATGTAAAAAATCCAAATCTTAATTGAAATACACACTAAAAGTCCGTTGGGCATACTACATACTCGTTGTGAACATATAAAGATACTACAGAGCTGAAGTAACAGGTAAAATAGCGTGAGAGTGAGTGAAACGTGATAGAAGAAAACTGCCTGGCTGTTGTGATTGAAACAGAATGATACGAGAAATGGAAAGACCAAAACTGGAGCTATCATCTAAAAACAAAATCATAAAACTGCTTGAAACAGACAAACTTAAACTGCTAAAAACGAAAAAGGACAAAAAGGGGAAAATGTGTGGACAGAAGTAGTCAAGGGTAATGTAAGCAAAAAACACTAATGAATTTGTGTTCCAGCACAAACGGACAGAACTACAAGGTATCAAACCAAAAAAATGCAGAAGCTAACCCCTCAACAACAAAATCTGTCAACTTAACCAAGCCAAGCAAAAAAGAAAATGGTAACGAAACTGGTAAAATCAAAAAGCAAAACAAATTTAACCCAAATAAACAGTTCAAAGGCAAGGTCTTAATTTTAGGGGATAGCCATAGTCGTGATATTGCATCAAAAATGTCAGAAAAATGCAATAATTACGAAATAACTGGATACACTAAACCAGGGGCTCCACTGAATGAAGTAGTGAAATCAGCAGCTTACACGTGCAAGAAATATGGAAGCAAAGACTGTGTAATCATAATGGGTAGATTAAATAATGTCGCCAAAAATGAGGCAAAATATGTGATACCAGTTCTAAAAAAAGTGCCTCGAAAGTGTACAAAACACAAATGCCATTGATACAGAAGTCTCACATAGGTATGATCTCATTCCAACCTCTTGTGTAAACATGGAAATTGAAAGGGTAAACTCAAAAATCTCGAAAGTGTGTAAATTCTTCCCCACAGTAAGAGTGGCCAGTGTAGCCAGGCTAGCCGATAAAATTCTGTAGGAATCAAGAAATCTTAAGTGAATAGGAACACCATTAACTTCAATTTTCTTGCTAATGGCAATATATTTCTCATTATTTTCAGCTAAAATATTTAAATTCTGCTTGTCAAACCCCTCGTACCTGATCAAATGATGGAAATCATAATTGGATGCACCATGGCAAAATATAGGGACAAATTTTGGTCTCTGGATCTTAATATTACAGCTATTACACAGGGCCATTAAGAATTTACCATCTGTATGAGAATGGTGTTTCACCTTGATATTTGTATCTGAAAATTCAGAATCACATACCGGGCATTTTTCTGCATTGTTGAAATCTTCAATCTGATCCTCTGTTAAAGGCAACATGGGTTTTGATTTTAATAAGATATTAGATGCTATGTTATGGCATTCATTTTCTATTCTATGTGCAAATTCTTTGATGGTATCTGCTCCCATGTATAAGTGTGGTTCACTAGCTACACCATCTCTTATAATTATATAACAAAAGCTAGAAGGTTCATGTAGCTGGTATGATGTAATTGAAGGTTCATCAGGATCTGGGCTACAGAATGCAAGGGGTTTGAGATTTGATTCAAAATCACAGACTATATATGCTGGGTGTTCCAACAAGGCTTCAAAGTTTTTGAATTTGGCATTTTCATTTGGGTTAGGCATAAGCATATGAACAGGTTTATGGTTGCCACAGTATTTCAGATGCTCAATTAACTTGTTTTTAGCAATTTCTGCATTCACTTCCCGAACCCCATTCACCATTTTTTGACCATCAAATACAGTTAAACATCTTCGGCACAACTTGAATATTCTATTGGATTTGCCTTGTTGTTTTCTGACTAAAGCTTCAAGATTATGTATCAGAGTGTAATGATATGTGCCATCCCCTTCAATTAAGAGCAGATCAATCGGAAGAGCAGAATCATCATCAAGTGTACTGATTCTGAGAGGTGCTATCAAGCAATTGCCACGGCCAGTAGAACAAGTAAATACATTAATAGATAATTGTTTACCATTGATATCCAGGGCCTTTTTTTTTTTTTTCAAATTTATCAATATTCTGAACAGACATTGGATAATCTAAACCCTCCATTGCTTCATCAAAATTGTGTTCATATTGTTTATAATAAGTTATTCTCTCAGGATTCCTTAAAACTGGAAACAAAGCAGCTAAAATACACCACAAAAAGCATTTCTCATCATTATTTTCTATATTAACCACGGCTCTTTTGTTTTTAATATTGGCAGGTAATGGCAGATATGTAGATCCTTGTAATGGGCTGAATTCAGAAATATTAACATAGAGCTTGTGTGGAGATCCGCATAGGCTCCATCCAGACTCTTTTGCTGCAAATTCAGAGTGTTTAATATTCAATTGATCTATCAAACTGCTTATTATTTTGTCTGAATTTGCATTTGAATATACCGGTACAGTTTCTGTTATGTGGGGCTGTGTAAATTTTGTGCCATTTGGCTTCTTATATTGTGTAAACAATTTGAGGGACAGCTTATAAGAGCCATTTTGTGCATTTAGAATTGCCTGCACATCAGAATTTATACTGTTCAAAAAATTCTTAATGTCACATCTTGGCTCTGATACAAAACGGTGATCCCTTAATTGGCCATTAAAACTGCTATGGATAGGTGGTGCATAACGTGGCTGCTTTGCTGCTCTAGCATTGACAGGTGTTTCATGTTTCCTTTTCAGACCAGATGTAGATGGTTGTGGGGGCAATGTTCATGACTGTTCATAACAAATACACTTATGCCATTTGTAATAAGCCTTGCTTAATATTTTATGGCATCTTGGACACATTTTTGTGGCCCTTCTGCATTTCTTAGAGTCACAAATATGCCGGTGCCTAGCCCAATTAGAACTAGATATATTTTTATTGCATTGATTGCAATATTTTTGTTTTGGCATTTTTGTTGTTTGTTTATATAAAATTTATTGGTCCAAAAAAACAGAACTAAGCCAAAACAATTAAAACAGCAGCTAGTGGCTGAGCTGGTGCTTTTATACCCAAACAACAGCAATAACTAGGCTCTGGTGATCCCCAATATAAAATAATTTTGCTCTTTTATGCTGTTGTACAACACACTTTACCAGGTTTCAGATCTGGGAGCTATCAGTTGTATATCAACTAGCAGTAATTATTCTCAAAATCTCACATGTGGAGATATTATTTTGCCACATGTATTTCAATCTTACACATTTTATCAGACCTCAAACCCGAGCCTCTTGTTTACAAGGCAACAATATTAACACTTTGCAATCAGGGGAGGCTTCACATTTTATCAGGACTCAAACCCAGAAGCCTCTTGATTACAAGGCAATAAAAACCATGGGGCTATGCACCACACTCTACTCGGTCTCAGAACCCAGGACCTATGAGCTTTATATCAATATACACATGGCGGAATCAATCTGAGGGGGGGCTCATCATTTCTACACTAGAATTCAAGATTCCAGGGATTTTGACAGAAAAACACACTGTAAACAATAAGATCATATGGGAACTTGGCATAGTTTTAAGTGTAGGCAAATCTGTCTGTTGAGGCTTCTTCTTTTCTACACTAGAATTCAGAATTCTTAAAATTAAGAGCATATCACACTTGAAGAATTGGGGCATATGCCCCTCTTGACATAGTTTTAAGTGTAGGCAAATCGGGCTGTTTAATCATTTGAGCTCTTCTTTTCTACACTTATAAGTTGAGTTTATAATATCATCAATACAACTACTTTTGTTTATGCATGTGGTATATAATTTGGTGATTCATCTATATTAACCTCACCCAATATTCAATAAAATATTAAAATATCGGTCTAGAAACACCAAGCACCAGTTCGAATCTTAATTTAAAATGTATACCCAGTCCTGATTAATCTATCCGAACATAAAATAAACTAAAAAACAAAACATTTTCTAATTTTGTCATCATCATCACTACGATTATTCTAATAAAAAAATTAACAAAATACACCAAATTCACAATAAACTTTTTATCTCAAATACACAATGCAATATTAATCAGTAAAAATTGTAACAACTTACTGCAGTTTTATCTGGTATTAATTTACAGATACAAGTCGACAAATACAGCTTGCGTCTTTTTTAGCTTCTTTCGGAAATATGACAGCTGGTGACAATCATCTAATTTTATACTGTTGTCGATACAGTGGCTACTTCAACGGCATTGGTGGACAAAATTTTCCGCAACCACATTGTGCATGTTTGTCTCTATTTTTAATCCGACAACAGCAAATTGGGGGAACCTTTATGGAAGAATTCCAGCGTCGGCTAAAATGTAACGCCTATGTGACGTACAAACTTTGGTAGAGTATTTTTATATATATGTATATATACATAATTCTGTTATATTCTATATTTGTATAATAAATAAAAATAAACTTTTTTAAAAATACACCAACTCTTTCATTTGCTGTGTTGACCTATTCTCTGTAAGGTTTGTATTATTCTGTGATTAATCAATAGTGTGTGTGTGTGTGTGTGTGTGTGTGTGTGTGTGTGTGTGTGTGGGTGGGTGTGTGTGTGTGTGTGTGTGTGGGTGGGTGTGTGTGTGTGTGTGTGTGTGTGTGTGTGTCTGTTCACAAGTGTTTAGAAGTTTGATTAGTGATTATTACTTTGTATTGTTAAACAGGAATTTATTATTCTCTGTTTGTAGGAGTTGAAGAAGAAGAAATTTACAACATCCACTGTGTTCTATTGGTATATATTTTATATTATAGCTGCAGAAACAGAGATAATAGAGGTTTGTGTGTGTGTGTGTGTGTGTGTGTGTGAGAGAGAGAGAGAGAGAGAGAGAGAGAGAGAGAGAGAGGTATTTGATTGGCTTGCATGAACAATTTTTGGTCGTCAGTTGTATAAAAAGGCAATGATTTTTGTTGTATTTGCTCAGTGGTTAATAATGCTTCCGTTCAATCACCCGTGTACCATTATTATCAGTGGTCCGTCCAGGGCCGGAAAAACACAATTCACACATAAGTTGTTATCAAATTGTAATTCAATGTTCACCCAAAAATTTAACGAAATTATATGGTGCTATGGTGCTGTGATTCCGAAATTAACAAACAGTCAAAATATACAGTTCCATCCAGGAATTCCCAATATGGATAGCTTTGAAATTCAAAACAATAGTCTAATTATTCTTGACGACCTCATGGGTGAAACGAACGATGATGTGGCTAATCTCTTCACAAAATACGCTCATCATAAAAGTTTAACTGTTATTTTTATTTTGCAAAATTTGTTCCCAAAAAGTAAGCGAGCAAGAGATATTAGTCTAAATGCACATTATGTTATTTGCTTCAAAAATCCTAGGGATAAATTACAAATTCAATATCTTGCCCGTCAGATTATGCCACATCTTAGCAAATCTGTGGTTCAAGCATTTGAAGATGCTACGCGTGATCCTCACACATATTTACTATTCGATATGACGCAATCTACCCCTGATGCCTTGCTAATTCGCAAAAATATTTTCCCGGGAGAAACTATGCATGTATATGCTCAACAAAAAGACATGTTCAAAACCTTTAATATTCAGTTCTAGTAAAAATGCAGAAGTTGAAACATCACTTCCATGTGCTTCGCGCACTTTGTAAATGTAAACCTAAAAAACGTAAAGTTATGCTACAACAGGCATCTGGAGATGTCATACGTACTATCTCTCAAGTTGCTAACAACACTATAAAAGGAAATGTTAAATTATCGGATCATCAGAAACATAGATTGCGAAGACATAAAAACATCTTGCGTGCTTTAGCCCAAAAACGTGTGTCTCTGAAAAAGAAACGTAATCTATTACTGCGTAAAGGTGCTGGTTTCTTACCTTTCTTGCTTGGACCTATTATTAGTGCTATTGCAAGTGCCGTCGCCGGTGGTGGTGGTGGATCATGAGTTCGCAATTAAGGAAACTTATACTTGTACCAGAAGATGTAGTCGGTCAAGTTCAAGCTTCTGTCCAATCAGTACAAAATTTTCAATCACTTCTCGATTCTGAAATGCACCATGTATTATCTAGAAACGATATAAATATTTATGAAAAATGGAAATTGTACCAACAAGCACTGGACAAATATTTAAAATCTGTACCTCATGCACAAAAACCTTTAGAAATACCTATTGTTGAACACGAAGCGGTTGAAAAAAAGGAATACCAACCTATAAAAAGCAATCCCGGTACATTACCAATTTCTGAAATTATTGAAACAGTTCCAATAATGCTTCGAAAAAATACAGAGCTATTGCTAAAAAAAGTTTTAAGTTCACACAATATATCTTGTGATTCAACGGGCACCGTAACTATGTACGGTAAAATATATCCCAATTCCAATATTGTAGATTTAGTGAATGATGTGGTTAGGCAACGAAGAAAAAGTCAAAATCCTGTTGGACTTGATCAGTTTGTCAGAATCCTTCGTTCAATGAACATTCCACACCAGTTTCTTGGACCTGCAGCACTATCTAGTGTTACCAGACGTCCGGATTTTCCCGGACATGTCCTACATTTTAGCCTTATGTCCGGCGTCCGGGAGGAATTTGAAAAATATCATAAATGTCCTACATTTGAGCGTCACATAATATTAATTAGGAAAATACGTAACTGAAAAAAGTCATGCAAATTACAAGTCTATGGACTGCGCTTCCAAACTCAATAGTGAAATTTATTTTGATTCAGTCATTGCCCAAAAAGATATATAGTTTGTCCTGCTATTAAGCAAACGGGAAAACGGAAGCAATTAATGAACAAAGTCTTGGGACCACTTTCTGATAACGCACTGTTCAATGCCTGAGCAGAATTTCTTGCCTTAGGGTTTATACTGATGGAACAAGGTGTTGCCCATTCTTATTCAATATTAAATATAATTTGATTGTAAATCAGGGGCATAGAGAACAAAGTTATTCAGGGTGTCTGCCAATCAAGAAAGTCATGGAAGTCAAGAAAAAGTAAAAACTCAACAAGTAGATCAAGAAGTCACTAAAAAGGCTAACAAATTATTCTTGTGGTCAAGAATTTATGCTATTGACTGGTTGATTTAGTTTATTTTACTTCACTTTTTTTCTGTCCTATTGGCTAATCGCGAAGATGAAGATGAATGATGGTAAGATAAGATGGATGAATGGATAGTCATAAACATATAGGGACAACCGACACAAGCCCCACATAAGATTATACTGGCTGTGAGTCCAGACGCCAAAGCCTCGCTTGTCTGCCAAACACAGTTCAAGATGCATTAACACGAAATAGCAGATCTAATTCTCTTTTTAAATTCAGCTTCAGTTTTCATCTTAACTGGCCCTTTGGTATAGATTTTTATTAAATAAATATTTATTTTCTTAATTACTAATTTCCAACTTTACCTAAGTAGGATCTAGAAAAGTCCAGAAAAGTCAAGATTTCTGGATGTATTATTTTGGTAGACACCCTGTTATTGAACTAAAAACTACCCAAGATGAAACCATTTTAAATTACAGTAATTGCTGAATATTTGTTCGCCATTACAGGCCATAATTCAAATGTTGAGAGAGTACTTTCATTACCATCAGCACAACAGACTCACGAGAGGATTATTTTTTCATAAAGTCTGTAAAATGTTTGGTATTGGTCCCTATAATTTCAACGAGTTTGACTGTCCACTCTAACATCAATATATAGTTTGACTAAACCTGAAATTTTGATAAAAATTGTCTCTTCTGAGAAGTACCACTTAAATCAAGTAGTAAGAGGTGCATTGATTAGTATGATTGCAAGTTTTGAAATTTTGCATTTACTGTATATATTCGTTGGGAAATATTTTCTAAAAAAACTGAAAAGTGTAATTTTTCAACTACTTCCTAGCGTGGTCTATAGAAATATGTATTATTTATTGAGAATGTGTTGCATCCTACATTTTGACTTAATGTCCTACATTTTGGGACAGCATGTCCTACATTTTCCTTACAGCGATCTGGTAACCCTAAGCACTATCGAAACTATCACCAAAAAGAAGGGAAGCTTTGTCACCATTATCTTTTTTTGAAAAGTGGAAAGAATATAAATATTAGTAGCAAACATGAAATTACATCAACTCTATTATGTGTATACAAATCCAGCTTCATTATCAAATTCGTCTAAATTGTATAAAACAGCCAAAGAAAAAATTTCCAAAGCTAAAATAAAACATTGGTTACAATCTCAAGATGCTTATACCTTGCATGCTCCTGCATATAAAAAGTTTCCCAGAAAACAATATTATGCTAGTGGTCCTTTCGAAACTGTGCAATTGGATTTAGCCGATATGCAGAATGTTGCAAAATTCAATCGTGGTTATAGATATATTTTGTGTGCTATAGACATATTTTCCAGACTAGCATTTTGCATTCCGGTAAAGAACAAAACTGGTCCCGTTATAGCAAAAGCAGTGGAGAAAGCTTTGCACATGTACAAAAATATTCCGTTAAATTGTCAGACAGATTTCGGCAAAGAGTTTTACAATAAACATGTTAAAACAATATTTAAAAAACACAATGTAAATCACTACAGTGTTTATTCGGAAATGAAAGCTGCGATATGCGAACGGTTTATTCGTACAATAAAAGAAAAAATTTATAAGTATTTTACAGCAAATCATAGTTACAAATATATTCATATTTTGCAAGATTTAGTTCAAAGTTATAATAATTCTAAACATTCAACTATCAAAGTTGCACCAGCACAAGTTAGCGATGAAAATATGAATCAAGTATGGTATACATTATACGGATCAAAGAAAAACTTTCGAAAGAGTTGCAAATTTAAGCCGGGCGATTATGTGCGAATATCAAAAACAAAAATGAAATTTGAGAAAGGTTATTTAGCAAAATGGTCTCGGGAAATTTTTATTGTAGACAAATGCATAAAATCAAATCCGGTAACATATCACATTAAAGATTGGAAAGGTGAAATGGTGAAAGGTATTTTTTACGAACAAGAGTTACAGAAAATTAACGTAAAAAAAAATACTGTCCATAGAATCGAGAAAATTTTACGTAGAAAAGGTAATTGGCTCCATGTAAAATGGTTCGGTTACTCAAATATCTTCAATTCTTGGGTTAAAAAGAGTGACACATTGTGTTTATAGTTCATTAGCTTTGTGATGGAGCGTGTGAATGAATTTTATCTCTCGCTCCCGTCTAATGCAAGCTCCGATATTTTCCAAAATAACACCTCGACCTGTTATACAACAAAATTAGCTCACTGATTCTAAATGGGTGGTCGGTCTTGCCGAATGTAGTTGTACATGGAGTTTTTATAATGTGCCAACAGATCAACAGATTATTATCAAAGCGGTGCGCGCAGACAACTCGGAAGTTATAGAAGAAAGAGTTGAAATTCCTGCTGGTTTTTATGCATCTATTCAACATATTCTGAATTGTGTTCCAGAAAAAACGAAACAATTTATACATTATGACGAGTACATAAACCGTGTATTTGTTAAAACTGACACGTCCATTCAGCAAATCATGATAGGTGTAACACCTGCTTTAATGTGTATTTTCGGATATGCTCAAAATATACCAAAAACAAAAGAACCTGTGGTGGTTGCGGTGAATCACGAACCTCTATTTTACAAAGAAGCACCTTATGTTTGTAATTTGAATTATTTTCTCCCCCAAGAGATTAATGTTTGCGTAGACATTGTGAAACCTCAACTGCATGGTCATATATTACGAAAAATCGGAATCAATCATTATACCTATGGTCGAAATAAGAACTTTGCATTCGATATACCACGATATATCAAAGTCGAAAAACACTACTTTGACACAATCGAGATAGATTTAAAGGGACATACATGGGAAAATCTACCATTTCGGTTCGGTTCATCGTACATTAAGCTACATTTCAAGCAAACAGGAAAATGATCAGTGAAGGCACAGAAAATGATTTTTACATTACTCTTACTTCGAATGGCTCGCACAAACATTTCCCTCACAACACAACATCACATTTTGTGAATATGGTGGAAAGCAAAGTTCGTCTCAAACAGTCTGATTGGAAAATTGCATTAGCCGAAATTCAAATACCCAATACATGTTATAATATTACCGAAGATCAAAATATCATCTGGTATAATTTGCATCTCGAAGAAAATCTCTATGAGGCCCACAAATTCAAAATTCCGTCTGGGTATTATCACACTGTAGATAGTGTGCTGGAACAAATCAATAAAAAAACAGATCTTTTTCGATTCACATATCGCAAATTAGCAAACAATATACATTGTAGTCACGATTTCCGTGTAGAATCAATTAAATTTTCACCAGTTTTGAGTCTACAGTTGGGATATGAACCATACACTAACATCACAAAATACATCAATGGATCGCGGAGTCCATACTTGAATATTGGATATCCTCAGCAGGTATTTGTGTACACCGATATTATACAGTATCAACTGGTTGGAGACAGTAAAGTTCCATTATTGCGTATAGCCAGCATAGAAAATGTTAACTATGGTCGAACATACTCTGTTTGTTTCAATCCTATGCATTATTTACCATTGTCAAAATTTTGTTTCAATACAATAGAAATCCTTTTAAAGGACCATGCAGGTCGAAATTTATCATTTCAATCTGGTACAGTGAACATAACACTTCATTTTCAACGGTCATGAAACATCGACAAACAGGTCGTGGAATACCCTATTTTGCTGGTCCTGTGTACCAGCAGGGTCATGGTCTTGGGGGATTTTTTCGCGGTCTTTTTAGATATGCTCTACCTATATTAAAACCTGTTGCTAAAAGTGTGGGACGTCAGGTATTGCGTACCGGAATGCAAGTTGCTGGTGACATGTTGGAAAATAAACCTATCAAGGAATCAGTTCGTGTAAGAATAAAACAGGCCAAAGAAAATTTACGTGACAAAGCAGAACAAAAAATTAATCAGTTGTTATCAGGTAATGGAAAAACAAAAAAAAAAAAAACAGTCAAAAGAAAAGCTATAAAAATAGGGCCTCCTTCGCTACAGTCACACTCGACTAAACGTCGTAGACATAGAAAGGACATATTCGATTGAGCGACCATGTCTAACATTCATCCTTTCAGTCAACCATGTTGCACAAGCGATTTTGATTTGTTTTCAGTTCCTATGACACAAACTATAATTGTGCATACAGATAATGTAGAGTATCGACCTATATCTACTTTAACTTCAGGGGGACCTATAGAATTTCATATTCTAGGTGAAACTGGTGAATTTATTCATCCTGGATACCTTTATCTTTACGTAAAGTGTAAAATTACAAAATCTGATGGTGAGGATCTTGACGATTCAGACAATGTTGCACCTGTCAATAATTTTTTGCATTCTCTTTTCAATCAAGTTGATATTTCACTTAATGACAAACTGATCACATCGTCTTCAGGTTCATACCCCTACAGAGCATATTTTGAAACTTTATTGAATTTCTCTAATGACGCCAAAAAAACACATTTAACATCTTCGCTCTGGTTCAAAGATACACCTGGACAGTTTAACACTCTGGGAAATGGAAATACCGGATATACATCTCGTGCCCAGTTCGCTAAAAACAGTGCTACTTTTGACATGTATGGAAGAATACATGCAGATATTGTAGGACTGGACCGTGTTTTGCCCAATAAAGTGGGAATGCGCGTGAAACTTCATAGAAGTAAAGATTCCTTTTGTTTAATGAATGCTGAAAATTCGTCTTATCTTGTGCATTTAGAACATGTGACTTTATGGGTTCGGAGAATAACTGTTTCTCCCGATATTGGAATGGAACTCAGTACTAGAATGGAGCGTGAAACAGCTAAATTACCTATAACAAGAGTAGAAACTCTTACTCACACCATTCCTCAAAATATAACTTCTTATAACATAGATAATCTATTTTTGGGTAATGTTCCAAAAGCTCTTGTTGTTGGCTTTGTTTCGAATGCTGCATACAATGGAAAAAACAACTTGAATCCATTTCATTTTGAACATTTCAACATTAACCGGCTACAGCTACAAGTCGGCTCCAAATTTTATCCATCCACCCCTCTAACACCAAATTTTTCAAAAAATAACTACATTCAAAGCTACTATACATTGTTTTCTGGAACTGGAATGTATTATTGTAATAGTGGAAATTGTATTGCTAGAAGAGATTATCCTCTAGGCTATACCCTCTTCGCGTTTATTCTTTCGCCTACAAACTCTTTGAATGACAATACATGGGACATGGTACGTGACTCGCCTGTTACTCTCAAAATACAATTTGCAAATTCTTTGACGTCATCTGTCACATGTGTTATTTACGCACAATTTGATTCGCTATTTCAGGTGGACAAAAACAGAAATATATATCCCGACTTTACAAAATAGATTTTAGTATCTTTGTGAGTGTTTGCCGGGATGAGATTTGTTATTCATTTCACTGCCTTCCAGGGCAATCAAGGTGAAATTATAGTCAAGGAGCTTGCACTTGTCAATATTGATAACTTTAGTTCGGACTCCTGGATATTTTTACCACCATTTCCATACGGTGAATTAGAATCGACCTCTACCCAGTTAAACAATTATGCATCTCAAAATTCACATGGTCTTGAATGGAATCATGGGTATATAATATACAATCAAATAGCCAATATACTGACATCCTACACAGAACATGCTACAGCGTTGTATGCTCATGGCATCGAGCGCTGTACCTTCCTGGGAGACCTTCTACATCGCACCATCATCAATTTAGTGTATGCCAAGTACATTCGTTGCTACGAACTAAGAGGGTACCAGTTAGGTGTCATCTCACCATATATACAAACGCCTAGTTTGAATAATATTTATTCAGATATACATACAGTTTGTTCCAGTGAAAAAACGCAAGAGCAAAAATATGTGGACTGACGACATAATTTATATTATACTTCAAGATTGTAAAACTGCTGTTCAATTCATTGGTGTGTATGCTGATAACCAGTTACCGGTATCAGTAAAATTTCCAGCAGGTTTAATTATTAATACAAGCACATGTGAAAATATTGATGGTCATTGGGTTGCTGTGTACATTAACAAAAATGGAATTGGTATATATTTCGACTTCTTTGGAGAACCACCCTCCGAAAATGTAAAACGTTTTCTCAACAGAAATACTTACCGTTGGATTTGGAACAATCAACAGATTCAACATTCAGAATCAGTGTTTTGTGGTGTATTTTGTATAATGTTTCTTTACTACTCTACCAATAATTACACAATATTGGATTTTGTCAATTTGTTCAGTAAAACAAACTTTGTAATCAACGACAACATTGTTTTAAATCAACTGAAAATATTGTTATCTTAAAATATCTACATTTTTGTATATATTATTTTTGTGTTGTATGTAAATATATATATATATATATATATATATATATATATATATATATATATAGTAGAATAATAAAAATTATACTTTATATTTTGTCTTTATGTTTTCATTTCCATATAGTGTTAATATATATACAAAAATAATAAAAATTATATTTCACATATTTGTTTTTGATTTTATACTTTAAAATATTCTTGGAATGAAACAACAAAATTCACAATTAAACTTTATTTTGCATTCATTAATATATACATAAAATTCATTTGCATAAAATCTCAACATATCTGAGATTTGTTATTTCATATTGAACCAAGTAACAAGTCTTTGAACATTTCTAAAAGCACAGCCTGATTGAGAAAATGGTTCGTTTGATGTATGGTAACTACAACATCCACCCTGATACATAACAAGATTTTTTAATGATGGACAGCGCTTTGTATCGAGATCGACAATATTGTCAATATTAAATACATTTTGAATCAACTTTGATTTTTCCAACCCTTTACAGTAAAATATTGTATTTTCTCCCTTTAGCTCACTAAAAAACACCTTCACATGTTTGATATCATAACCTTTAGGTTCTGCAAATAACAAACCATGGTGGTTATATGTTAACCACTTACATTGTTTGTAATCTAAGTCAAACTTTCCAATATCAACAAAAGCATGATATACAATTGTTAAATCTGTTGAGCAAACACAAATTTCACGAATTAGAAAACTATTGTCTTTACTTCTAAAACCTTGCACATCAATTATAAAAGCCATTTTTTTTCTTTAATGCAACTACTCACAGCAGAAATTGTCCCCGTGATGTATCTCGTTTTGATGTATACACCGAACTAAATTGTGCATCAAATCTCTCTCATCACTTAGAGTCCAAAGCAGCAAATAGGCGTCCGACTCTGTTTCAAGATCGTATTCAATCTCAGGGTGAGTATCCACAAAATGGTAGAAAATGTAATAAAAATTATCCGGCTCCCTAAGATAAGTTTTTAGGTTGGAAATCTTCCATGTAAAACAGCGTTCGCATTCGTCAGCACTTTCAGCACTATCACACTCCAAATAATGCTTACTCAAGCACTGGTGAGCCAGTTGATTTGGTGCATTCGTAAAACAACCATCACAAATAACAGCATACTTAGGTACATAAGTATGTAGTCTTTTTAACAGACAATACTTGTCAATGAAGCCAGAAAAGCATCCACAACTTTCGAAAATAATATGTTCGATATCTTCTGTGTCAGCCAGAGCTGAAGCGTTCTGTATGTTCTAACTTGCCATAGTGATATAGTGGACATCTCACATCTTTTATATATATATACACTAGGAACTTTCCACATAACTGTCTCTCACAAATAACTTTCCAAGAAGAGAAAATTTTCAGGTCAATAAGCTCCCAACACCGTTACAAGTTGTCACAAATAACCTCCCAACACCATTACAACCTGAACTTTACCAAAAGTTCTCATCACTTGCTCAGTTTAGAAGTGATAACCTCCACACATACATCGCGAAAAAATAGTCCCAACTCACATTTCACTCTTTCACTTAAAAATTCAACACAATTATAAAATATCGGCAGTTCATGTCACTCTACTTGATCTTTTATATTGGTAATATCCTGACAATTATGATCATTTGAATTATTAGTACAACCATAACAAGTATCCTTAATTGATCCAACACATAATGAAATATAAGACTCGTAATATTCACGTATTTGGGTCTGATATTCACAATACATTTTAGTTATCTTAGATATGCAATCAGACAATCGTAAAAGCTCTGTCCAGGTAGTTAACATCATTGTCATTGGTATTTCCGAATCAAAAATATCCACAAACTGAATAACTTTCTTATTGTACAATTTGTCAAAAAAAAGCATGTATTTTTCACCTAGCAACGCAGGCGACAAAACCAACTCTTCTTCACTAGATAAATAATTAGATATATTTCCCCCTAACTCCATCAGTGTACACCATTCTTCCATACACAACACAATTCCTTGGCTGTTGTGGCGAGCAATACGCACACACACAGAAAAATCGTTCTCCACATCAAATCCAACAGTTGCACTCTTGAATGCAGTTTTACCCAAAGGGTAACATACCTCCAACAGGTATTGCTTCCGTGGTTTCCATGTGGAAGAGGACTGGGCACTATTTTCCTCCATGCTGGTTCCAGAGAGCTGCTTTAGCATATTTAACTGCTGCTGCACATAACTATTCCCTTGAAAATTAAGTTTTCTTTTCGCATTCCAAACCTTTCCTCCCTGTAGAGATGCAGGTGCTACAGCTGACGTTGCAGTAACTCCTCCCGAACGTGTTGTTGCAGATTTGGACACTATAGATACTTCGGCACCACCAGATCTTTGCACTCTTCTTGACTTGGCAGAACCGCTTTTCTCCATCTTGCTCTTCTCTTTCCTGCTACTTCACGATGAACACACTAACTGTACAGAACATGTGGTACTTTATATACACCAACCCACATCACTCCCATCAACGTCATAGATTTTTAAATAGCACATAACGGAACATCTTGAGCAGAAAATATCTCTCTCTCTCTCTCTCTCTCTCTCTCTCTCTCTGTGTGTGTATGTGTGTGTGTGTGTGTTCTCTCTTTCTTATGTCCTCTTTCTCCCTCTCTCTCTCTCTCTTCCTATCTCTGTCTATCTCCGTCTATCTCTCTCTCTCTCTCTCCGTGTGTGTGTGTGTGTGTGTGTGTGTGTGTGTGTGATGGTGTGTGTGTGTGTGTGTGTGTGTGTGTGTGTGTGCTCTTTCTGTATCTCGGTTTCTCTCTCTCTATCTCTCTCTCTCTCTCTCCCTCTGTGTGTGTGTGTGTGTGTGTGAGTGTGTGTGCTCTTTCTGTATCTCAGTTTCTCTCTCTCTCTCTCTCTCTCTCGCTCTCTCTTTCTCATTCCCTTCATTCTCTTCCTCCTGTTCATCATCTATGATCTCTCACTCTCTTTATCCTCTCTATCTCTCTATATCCACTTCTCTTTTTCTCCTGTTCATCATCTATAATCTCTCACTGTCTTTATCCTCTCTATCTCTCTATATTCCCCCTCTTTTATCGCTCTCTCTTTTTATCATCTTTCTTTGAGTGCTTGGTGTCAAATTTCTTTGAGTGCTTGGTTACAAATTACTACTCCCTTTGCTTTTGGATTGGCTGGACGCAGGTGGGACTGTCAACGCAACCACGTACTGCACTACCCTAAACAAACTGAAATCGGCCATCAAGAGTAAGTGACCTGGCATGTTGTCAAATGGGGTTCTTCTGTTGCACGACAAAGCACGCCCTCAATTTGCACAGGTGTGCCGTGATCTGCTGCGGCGTTTTCGCTGGGAAGTCCTCGACCATCCTCCCTACAGCCCCGATCTCTCACCCTGCGACTACCACATCTTCGGGCCACTAAAAAAACATCTGAAAGGCCGCCGGTTCGTCAACGATGCTGAGGTCCGTGACGCCGTTGAAGATTGGTTCCACAGTCAACAACGGACGTTCTTCGCTCAGGGTATCCATACCCTTGTGACGGGCTGGGACACTTGCTTGAAGAGACAAGGTGACTATATGTAGAGGATATGTATGTCACCCATGGATAACTTTTACTTCCTGTATGTTCATATATTCCAACCAATAAATCATTACAGAAAAAAAACAAGAGTCTCACTTTCATTTGGGCAACCATAGGATTATTATATATGGCCGATATGTGTAAAATCGTGCATTTTAGTGATAAAAGCATGAAACTTCGTATGTAGTTTAATAGCCGTCTCAATACCATTTTAAAAATGGAGCCATTTAAAATACTGCGTTGGTCAGCAATGGCGGACGTTTTCAAAATGGCTGCTGATTTATTAGTATATATTTTGACACACGCGGTGTAAATGAACATTTATTGGTCTTGTTTGAACATTTATCTCTGTTACTGGTCAAAGAAAGGAAAACTTTCCAATAAAACGTACAAAGGCATTCTAAATGCGTATTAGTGACGAAAAATATCGTCATTGCCTATGCCATCGTCTCTTGCAAATCAATAACACTATTAAATGTCCATTACTCAATTTTTTAATTTTCATATTATTGCTGAGAAAATATCAATACGATCAACAAATGCTCTTAGTAACATCACGAAATCCTAATTGACATCTTCAAAGGGCGTCTTGTCCTTCGTCACAGCCACCGTATTCGCATAGTTGGGTACACGAAAAGTTTACAGGGAATCGGTAGGAAGATGATAGAATTGATCTCTTGCGAAGCGTGAAAGACTAGGAGGACAAGTTGCATCAAGGAATCGAACACGCAAACGTCCATTTACCTGATACTCGCTCTTAAACTCCATAAAGATCAGCCTACGGAGCTCACAAGTGAGCTCGAACGTCATGAGAAGGACTAGGATTTTCATGACTAAGCATATTTTTTTGGTAAGGGTGATGTGTTCCCTAAACGCATACCGTCAAACGGGGTAACTTCGTACAGATCTTGGTATATTCTAATGTGCCCTGCAAAATTCGTGGCGAATGACGACATGAAAATTATACGCGAGTGAGTGAAACTTTGTCCTTTATAAATGTACTGAAGGAATACCAAAGAAATTCCAAATTATTAGGAGGGGACAAAGACGTCAACATTTTCGTGACGAAGTTACCCCAGCAAATGGGGTAACTTCGTCATCCTGCATCTCTGCAGGTCAACATTCTCGTCACGCAAAATAGTATGAATTGCAAAATGTATCCTCTTGTCATACTAGTGACGTTTGTGTGTATTTTATTCTTATTTTATTTTATTTTTTTATTGGTTTTTAAACATTGCAATCTTACAACATGTTTGAAAACAAAACTAGTTCAGGACATGTATCATAAGGATACAAAGAGCAAGGTGTTTCGGTACTAAATAGAGACAATACAATCAGTCATCATCTTCACATGCCTCAAACATGTAAAATTTGTCTTTGGATCTCTTGTTACACACACCACATATCCATTTCCTATATGAAACGCACCGAAGCCAATCAGGTCCCCTGTGCGTGCTGTATTCACATTTGCACACAACACACTTCCTTCCTTGATGTCCGCTCCACAACTGCACGTGTGTGACTCCTACCGACATCTATTGGTCTCATGACGAAGTTACCCTCAAAAACGAAGTTGCCCCGTTTGACGGTAGAAATTCATATTATGAAGAAACTAATTAGATTAAGCCACTTTTAAGGGCATATTTGGCATATATGGCTCTTTTTACGTGACAGAGCATATTTTGGTGGATTTTCGATCATATTCAGCATATTTTCGCTTTTCAAAAAATATACAGTCCTTTTAGAAGTGGATTCTTTCTTACTCCCATCTTCATTCCAGGTTGTTGTTTTTATTACAGCATTTTTTTTTAAGTTTTATTTGAAAATTCACAGAAAGTAATCGTTGTGGATTGCAACTCATGGCTCATAAAGTCAACTAAGAAAAGTACGTATGCGAAAATATTTCAGCATATGTTTCATACCGATGTTTGAAACAGTCCAGTTATCAACGATTATTTTTAAAAGTATAGTGCATATTTTGTAAAATTTTAGGTTATAAGAGCATATTTAATTTTGTATATTTTAGTGATTGTTAGGTCATAAAAATCCTAACCTTATACTCTGTCCCAGCTAACTGTGAAGCAGGCAAACAAAAACAAGTTTCTGCGCACGTAGTGACGCGAGACGGCTCCACCAATGAGCACGTGAGAAAAACGGAATTGCGTGTTGTGGGGTAAAGCGACTGCAGTTACCAGCCTTCCCAACAGCGTGTACTGCTTTTCGAGCGTTTTGGTCTTTCGCAGGATCCGCAAAATACCACGTGATACTTTTCAGGAGTGTAATTACTAATTATGATTCAGAATTTGAAGTTCCATATATTCGGCAACAATATTGAGCAGAATTGTGTTTTTTGTGTTATGTAAGAAGTACTTTAATGTTCTGAATTTACTGCTGAATATTTTGAAGGAAAACTCTGATCAATCGATGCTTCTAATTGGGCTTCAATACTCACCCAATAATATTAATCAGTATTTTAAACAATTTGTAATTGTTCCAATTTTCAAGCATTGCACAGTGATCTAGAATGACAAAAAGTCGGCAAAAATATAAAATTTGACTTTTCGATAAGGGGATATAACATAAACACTTCTGTAAACAATTAAATGGGGCATGAAACTCCCAGAGATATTTCTCTCTAAATTGATTTTGTTCTTGTTTTCGGCCCCCAAAATGGCGGTTCCTGAAAATGGAATTTTTGGACTCTATATTTGTACTTATTTGTAAGACTTGTTGTAGCAATATATTTTCGTCGGGCAATAACATTGTGCTATCTAGACTCAGAACTTCTCAGTAATTCACAGGAAAAGAACACTTATTTGAATTAAAGTAAAATATATAGAGTTTTTATTTTTGACTCGAAAATATAAAAGTTATCTTGAGTTAACATAGCTCTTACAGCTATTTCCCCCGACGATTCCTAAAGCTAAGAATACTTTAAAGTATTTCGAAAACTGTACGGTAGAAAAGTTTTGCTATTTTTTGGTATATTTGACAAGTTTAGCTTATTTGTGAACGTGTGCTCCGTTTTTAATGGGTCAGCTGGCAACCATGAATCAAACGTGGTCACGTGTGCTCGCGCTGTGTAACGGGAGGTTTCCAATTTCGCTATCAGCTGATGCTTAATACATATAGCAGTAATGCAGTGTAACAGAAATTTATTCAAACGTCCCCAACAACCCCAAAAACTTTCATCAACACTTTCCCTAAAATTTTCCCCAAAGACTCGGCTGTGTAAATATTACCCAGAAGAAAAATTACTTCGTAAATCCGAATTATAATTACATTAAAGCATTTAATTAACAATACCTTTATTGGTTAAACAATTGTATTAATTTTGAACATCTTTATGTATTTCACAATTAATAAAAATGATAGAAAAGATCATGTGTAAATACCAAGCTGAAACGCAAGAACGCACGTGTGGGTGAAATTACACAGGCGATGTTTCTACGGCCCTGTGAAGGGAACTAATGAAGCCTCATAGCTGATTTAAGGTCATGACATTCGAATGTGTTTACTTGAAAGGTACTGAGAAGGGCCTCCTCAGGCACATTCATTGGTAAAGATGAAAAAATATTTCAAAATTGCTAGGGTCATTTAACCCATTCACGGGTCCTTGCGGATTAATGGTGGTTGTGTGTCATAGAAATCCACAAAACATTATTCCTGAAAAATCTGATGAAGATAGAAATGATCAGATTAATCATTTGCTCCATTCGTGTTAGATTCTATAAATATTGACAATACCGCTGATTATTGAGTTTAAAAAAATGTGTTGATGTGTCGCGATGCTGCAGCAATGTATTTTAAGGATATGAAAACTGTTGCCGAAAAGTAGATATCTTTCTTAGAAATAATTTCAGTTGACTTTTTAAAAAATGTGGTGTTTGTAGTTGCTTTATCTTCACTCTGTGCAATCTAAAAAACAGATTATTAGTTTTGAAGAAAGTAGCTACAGAAATAAAAGGCGATAAAATGAAGAACTTCGCCGGGGAAAACATTTATTGTGCATAAATTTATTTTAACGATACTTCTCACAATTATTATTAGTAGTAGTAGTATTGTTATTATTTTATTACTATCATTATTATAATTATTTTTGTTACTATTTAATATATTTCTGGAAATGGATTTCGGTCTTCCAAGTATATTCTTTAGTTTTACTGTGGTCCCCTGTGTGTATTGAAATAGGTCAAAATTATATTTTTTATATAAAAATCAAAATAATCAATCTCATGTGAATTCTGTGGACCCAAAGTGTGAATTATTCCTTAAAATTGCTAATCTTACACATTTGTATTGATTTAGGGGTCAAATTGCGAGCTCCTAATTTTTGACGATTTTTTTGGTTTGGTTGATTGATTGATTTAGTTTATTTTACTTCTCGTTTTGAGCCTCTTGGCTAATTTGCGAAGATGAGGATGAGTGATGAAATGATGAAATTTATGAATGGACATTCACAAACAACCAAGCCCTACCGGGATTCGAACCCGGGACCCTTGGCGTCGCAGCGCGATGTGATAACCACTCGGCCACAGGGTCGGGCTCTTTCGGTTTGGAACCCGACTTAGTAACGGTACACAAAATATCGCAACTATGACAATAAACAAGCGCCCACGTCACAACATCAGAGAAAATACTTAACTAGCACTCCATTCATATACGATAATTTATATTTTAAACTGAATTTGCATTGGTGAGTGGTGGTAAGGTTAGTAAAATAAGTTAAAATTCTCCCCAAAAGAAAACATTTATCTTTGTCCAAAGTGAGACATTTTGTCTGTTGATCTACGACATGGGACAGTGACACCTTGCCTACTGTTCGCACGCTGTTGCTCTCTAACGGCGTAAAAAAGAATTAGCATCCGAGAAAGGCCTGTACCCAGGTTTTTTTTTTGAGGGGGTGGGGCAAACCTGAAGCCTTGGTTATATTTATATATATATATATATATATATATATATATATGAAAATTGTTATGAAGTACACTAGACTCTCGCCTAATCCAGCCCTCAATAGTCCGCCCTCTCACTAGTCCGGCCCACATCCGGCCTGTAGTCACTCAAGCAGAGTCTAGTGTATAAGTCAATTATTAAATAATTAGTTAATTTATTTGTTTATATATATTTATATTTATAAACATATATAAACAAATTAATTTGCTACATTCATAAACTAGCAAATTAATTCCTTTAACGACTGTTCAAAATGTCAAAAAATTAGAAGATAGGTGAAATGTTTTTAATAAGTGTTAGATATTATTTAATTATGGCTTTTTAATAAAAATGATAATTCAATGTTCATACTTTTATTGTGTTATGTTTTTTATAATGGTTTAAATCTATTAATGGTCTCTCGAAACGAAATATTTCCTTATCTTAGTTGGACGAGAATGATTTTCGCACCCCCCCCCCCCTTACCTAGATGTAGTTGGCATACTTAGACATTGTAGAAATTTTATGTCCGTTGAATCCGAGGGGAAAAAAAACTTAGCATTCAGGAAATGTGGCTAATAAAAGGACATTCGGTTGTGCATCTCACACCATGTTCATTGAAGCAGTGTGTGTTCACATATGCAAAATCGAAGGGACAAAAAATAAAAAACTTTAAGAAGACATTAGTTTCCTATTAAATTAACATGTAAGTGCTATGTTTTATTTCTGGCGAAATGAGGCGAGAAATGGAGGAGAAATAACAGGTCGGTTTAATTTCTATGTTCCAGGGGCTTATGGTGACAATGACAACCACCTTCGCAGCTACGGCTCCATTTCCTACTAGTCCAATTTGATATAATTTTAAAATATTATCTATGACTGTAGACGTACGTCTTTGCCCCATGCTGTTACCAGCCCTGAAGAGAGAGAGAGAGAGAGAACAAAAGATGTATGCAACATTCATGAACAGGCAGACATCATTCTTTGTTATTCCTTCTTTGTATGTGTTTATGATGTTATTCTTAGTAAAGTATGTTTGAAGATCAAACTAATTGCTTATCTCTGTTGTTATAACACAAACTCTTACCCTCGGAAAATTTCAATGGGGAAAACATTTTTAATAGAACAAGATCGTTGGTGAGAAGGTGAGAGATCCCCCTTCCACCATGGGAATTCGTACCCTGCATGTGACCACCAACGCTATGAAATTATCCTTATAATGAAGCTTTTCATAAATGGTTATAAAACTAAAATTACTAAATGTACTAGATTGCAGACTTCTGGAGTGGGCGTCTCTCCAGAGACAACCCATTCATTTAACAGTTGGGCTGAAAAGTTCATAGGCTGACTCATAGATGGCGTTACTAGAATTAAATCCATGTGATTTTTACTTAGTACTAATCTTCAAAAGATACGTGTATAAATTTCACAGCTGCCGGATAATTAGTTCGTGAGATATAGCATTGTGAGTGAAGCAGCTTTTGTTATTGTGAAAAAATGGATAAAAAAGAATTTCGTGTATTAATAAAGCATTGCTTTTTGGCGAAAAAAAATACTGTTGAAGCCAAGGCTTGGCTTGATAAACATTATTCGGACTCTGCACCAGGAAAATCAACCGTTGAGAAGTGGTTTGCTAAATTTAAACGAGGCGAAATGAGCATCGAAGACGATGCACGCAGTGGACGCCCCAAAGAGGCTGTTACCGACGAAAACATCAAGATCGTAAAGTGAAGTTGATCAAGATAGCTGAGACTTTAAAAATATCAAAGGAACGTGTTGGACATATTGTGCATGAATATTTGAACATGCGAAAGCTGTGTGCAAAATGGGTGCCACGTGTGCTCACAATCGATCAAAAGCAACAACGTTTTGATGATTCGGAGCGATGTTTAGCGATATTCAACCGTAATAAACATGAATTTTTCCGTCGATATATTACAATGGATGAAACATGGCTCCATAACTACACTCCAGAGTCCAATCGACAGTCAGCCGAGTGGACTGCACGTGATGAACCGAATCCAAAGCGTGGAAAGACGCAACAGGTGGCTGGCAAGGTTATGGCATCAGTATTCTGGGATGCGCATGGTATTATATTCATCGATTACCTCAAAAAGGGCCAGACCATCGACAGCGATTATTACATAGCGTTGTTGGAGCGTTTAAAGGATGAAATCACGAAAAAACGGCCCCATTTGAAGAAGAAAAAAGTGCTGTTTCATCAAGACAATGCACCGTGTCACAAATCAATGAAAACGATGGCAAAATTATATGAATTAGACTACGAATTGCTTCCCCATCCACCATATTCTCCAGATCTGGCCCCCAGTGACTTTTTCCTGTTTGCAGACCTTAAAAGAATGCTTGCTGGAAAGAAATTTAGCACTGATGAAGAGGTAATCGCCGAAACTGAGGCCTATTTTGAGGCTAAAGAGAAATCGTACTATAAAAATGGCATTGAAAAATTGTATGACCGCTATAATCGTTGTATCGCCCTCGAAGGCAACTATATTGAATAATAAAATCGAATTTTGTCAAAAAAATATTTTTTACTATGTTAGCCTACGAACTTTTCAGCCCAACTGTTATACAAGAAGAAAATCTAAATTCTTGCAAAATCTTAAAAATTATCCATGTTATTTTCGTAGGTTTGCATCAAAATATTTCATGGCCTCCTGCCCCCCCCCCTATTTCATAACCCATGTAGATAGTGCTTCTAAATACCCTGTAGCATTAAAATTTATACATTACCATGAATTGCTTATTAATATTATAACATACTAAAATTATACGTTCTTTATTGTAAAGAAGAAATGTGAGCTTTATTAAATTTGCAACCATGTATATATTGTATCTATTTTTATCATAAAGGTGACACTCAACATCAACACAATACCATTTAATTTTCATGAGATGATGTGCAGATCGCCTGTTTCTCAATGCGAATGCCCGTTAAGCAATGGACAAAATATAAATAATATTAGCCGCCGCTAGCCCCCCGAAGTAGACGGACGAAACTTCGCCTATGACAGATACATATGTAAGGTTGTTTGTTGCGGTTTGCAACAACAAGTTATATACTCGTAAAGAAAAGGAATGGTGTGTTACGTGTATTGCCTATGATTTTACGATAAATATTACCTAGCAACACGACTTCACCATTCTTTTACTTCTGCTTAAATAGATTTTTAAAATTATATAATAATGACGCGTACTAGCCTAAAGTAGTGTGACCAGACATACTCTTTTTAAGAGTATTATACTCTTTTAGAGGTTCATATACTCTATACTCTTTTCAATTTGCAAAAATCCCCAAATATACTCTTTTCCTTGCTATTGAATTTCATTCATTATTTTACGCGTAAAAATGCCTTAAAATCCACAGAACGGAAAACGTCAAGATGTCAACAAACTGAAGTATTTACTCCTTGACTCAAGAATTTCCTGTGAACAATTTCAAGAGTAATTTTCATATTCCATCAACAAGCAAAACATATTTCAAATTAATTGGAATTTAACGATAATGATTAGGGCTGAGCCGATACGACTTTGAACCAATATCGATACCAATACTCTTACAGATTCCCACCGATACCGATACCGATACTTAAAAATTGCAATAATTAAAATTTGTACAAAATATTGATCAATATTGGTGTGTAAATAATCTCCTCCAATTATATGCATCAACATACCAAGAAACTTGCTTTAGAATATTCAAGAATTGCATCAGAATATTAAAATAGATATTATGTAGTCACAAAATATAGTTTTTCGTGCAAAATTAGTGTAAAATAAAAAGGATGTTTTAATTTTGCATGATTTCCAGGATAATTAGACTGTCAAGAAGTCACGCGGGATTTTTGAGGACCCCGTGAAAGACCAAAATGCCGGAAAGTATCGGTAGCTGAATTCCAACCGATACTTTCCGATACCGATACATCGGCATCGGTATCGGCTCAGCCCTAATAATTATATTTTTGAAACTTACTGTGCAATTTCAAAAGCCGTTGATAAACATCTTGAAGATTTGGGGGGAAGAGAAGAATCAATGATGAGTAAGTGAGGTCAGTGTGCAAAGATTTAGTACAGGCTGGGTCAAATTTAAAAGTGATTGTTCCTCTTATAAAATTCTTGTTTACTCTGCCTGGTACAAATGTTGGTTGTGATAGACTCTTCAGTGTTATTAAAACTTACTGGAGAGAGGAAAAAGTACACTCCTGGTGTCAACACTCGAACAAGTAATGAAAGTGAAATTCAATGTGGACATGACCTGTGAAGAGTTTGGACTGGCAATAAAGAACGATTTAAACATACTCAAGAAAGCAAAATCATCCCAGAAGTATGAGCGATGGTTCCATTGGTGAGTAAGTATTTGTAATTAGCTAATTACATTAGACCCATAAGTAATTTGGATCTGTAGAGTGTAGGTCTATTTTATAGGGGCTATAATAGAAGCAATAACAAATAGCGACCCTTATTTTCCTTTTCTTTTTATGTTTTGTGCATGCGAACCTTCAACCTATAGACTATACTCTTTTCGGTCAACAAATATATGGTCACCCTACCTAAAGGCCACAACGCCCCTCAAAGCAAGGCAGCTGCCTAGTTTACCTAGGAGTAAACATTCCCCTCGTTCTTCTTCACACAGGGTGCACGGCGGGGAGGGGGGAAGAGAGAGCAGTTGCCCCTCCTACGAGGGCCACTATTTATATTTTGAGCCTTGGCAACACTGATTGAAGTTAGGCGCTATTTGACGTTTGCACGGAATCGTCTGGCATTATTGACCATAACGTACTTCAAATGTTTTGTCAATAGCTTCATTTGTGTTGTTTATGTTCCCTTGGAGATTGCGCGACAACAATAAAATGGAATTAACTCGTGAACATTTTCGTGCGATGATTTTTTACGATTTTCGACGTGGATTATCAAGACAAGATTGCATCGATCAACTTACTTCCACATTTGGCGATGAAGCCCCATCCTTTGCCACTGTGAAACGCTGGTATAACGAATTTAATCGTGGCCGCCATTCGCTCACCGACGAGATTCGCGAAGGTCGTCCAAAATCAGTTGTTGTTCAAGAAAACATTGATGCTGTGCAAAACCTAATACTGCAAGATCGTCATGTGACATACTGTGAGATTGAGGCAACCATAGGCATTAGTTCCACCAGCATATATAAAATATTACATGATCATTTGGCTGCGAGAAAGCTATGTTCTCGTTGGATCCCACACAATTTGACAAAAACTCAAAAAGACGCTCGCGTCAATTGGTGCAAACAAATGCTCAATAAATACGATCGTGGTGCTTCAAAAGACGTATATAAGATTGTAACAGGTGACGAATCATGGATATATGCATATGAGCCGGAACGTAAACAGCAGTCGACTGTATGGGTGTTTCAAGATGAACCCAATCCAACAAAAGTTGTTCGCGCTCGAAGCACATCGAAACAAATGGTCGCCTGTTTTTCTCGGGAAAACTGGTCATGTGGAAACTGTGCCTTTAGAGGAACGTAGAACGGTCAACTCTGAATGGTACGCAACAATTTGTTTGCCAGAGGTCTTCGGTCAAATACGGAAAACAAATAAACGCCGTCGGATCATTCTTCATCAAGACAATGCCAGCTGTCACACATCTCGTCTGACAACCGACTTTATGAACAGTCAAAAAATCGAATTGATGGGTCATCCGCCGTACAGTCCTGATTTGGCACCAAATGACTTCTTCTTGTTCCCGAATGTGAAGAATAAATTGCATGGACAACTTTTTTCGTCGGCGGAAGACGCCGTTGATGCGTTCAAAAACCATATTATGGAGGTGTCTCAAGAAGATTGGAAAAACTGCTTTGACAAATGGTTCGAACGAATGCAAAAGTGTATTGACCATAAAGGAGAATACTTCGAAAAACAATAAAGCAGTTTTCAATGCCAAATTCCTGTTTTTCCATTGTTAGGCTCAAAATATAAATAGTGACCCTCGTAATACTCTCATCTAGTGTAGAGTATTATATTTTAAAAAAATAATAAAATATTTTGAAGCCGGCGAAAGTTCCAACCAACTACGGCGGGTTTATTTCCCATGTAATTGAACTATCTCACTTCGTTCTCCAGTAAATTACTTATCATTAAGACTTAGCCTAGTTTTGTTACATCTATGTGGTCGCAGAATAAATTGGTTACCCATTGGAAATGAATAAATTACGTGTAGATGTTTTGAATCTGCTGTACGAAATTATGTTTGTATGTAAATTAGTCTGAACCACAGAGAAGGAAACCAAAGGGGGAACTTTTGTGCCACGGAAGCTGGAGTTCTTAGAGTGATTTTCGGTGGGTCCGGACACACACTATATATATATATATACACACACCTGTTTACTATCCATCAATGCAATAAAACAGTAAGATGGAATGAAGTTTGGCTTTTGCCCTTTAATCAGAGGGTCTGTGCACGCCTAGGCTCTCACATCAACAACATTTCCAAAGACCCGGTGGAGACACGTTGCACACTAGTTCGGATCCTACTTAATACTGTACATCGCGCTACGATGCCAGGGGTCCCGAGTTCGAATTCCGGACTAGACATGGGTGTTTTTGAGTGTCCATTTATCAATTTCATGACATCATCACTTATCCCATCTTGAAAAGTGGCATAAAATCGAAGTAAAATAAAGCAAATCAATCAATCAATCAAGAACCCACTTTAAACTGTAGGTCTAGTCACTATTAGCCTATTTCTACATATAAGGGGCATTCCAAGAAAAGTGGCCCTTCTCTATGTAAGTAAGAAAATGAATGAATTATTATTTTCCCTAATTGTATTACGGTTTAGATGTTTGTGAATGCATGTAATTTCACCAATGAAAGTTACTAACATAAGCAGCCTATATGCTTCACAGACAAATAAAGTTAAAATTTGCAACATTTTTAAAGCGTCACACATAACGCACTTTTGTTCATGCTTTTAATGCATTCAGCCTTTGCCATCATACTCAAGTTTTTTTTTGTTTTCGTTTTTGTATTTTCATTTGTTAGCAGACACCACAAAGCACTTCATAATTCTATGAAATCACCTCACTATGACTATTTTAATCAAATCTCTTGTCTAGAAATTTATATTTTATGTGTGAAATGTCACACGCGTAACGCTGGAATGCACCAAAAACATTTCCAGAGGAACTAAACATTGACTCCAAACGTATAAACACGTGAACTATCTATGCATAACAAGAAACTGGCCGTTCTAAAACTTATTATGATGATAAATATGAGGGATTCAAATCACAAGTGGTATAACTCCATTTTTCGTTCACATGGAGTTACATGCATAACTTAGAACTGTGAACTCGTGTCAACATTTCAGTGCTAGATGTAAGTATCTCCTAAGTTTCAAATTCTTGCTTGAGAGGCACCACTATGTATGTTCTCCAACAGCTAAACATTATACGGGGGCCTCCTGGGTGGCGGAGTGGTAGCGTCATTGTATTGTAATGAAGGGGTCCTGGGTTCGATACCCGGTGGAGACACATATGGTTCGGATCCCACTTTAAACTGTAGTTCCAGTCCCGATTAGCCTTAATGTGCATAAAGTGGACTTATAACTCCAACTCACGCAAAAACTCAATCAAAAGCTAAACATAGTAACTAAGCTATTACATGTGTCTTTTTCTCAAAACTGCCTTGAATGGAGATACGCCAGTAGCGGCTTCTGCCTATTCGCACATTTGCACGTGCACACCCAAATAAATCTGCAATGCAAATCATTATTATTATACATATTTAATGAACTGTCTCCTTCGAAACATCAAGTGTTCCCACGCCGATTCACCAAGAGAGATGGTGGAGAAGTCTGCGATCCGTGATATCAACCTGCGTAGACCAGGCCGCTATCGGGACATGAACACAATGGTAGTTTCGCTCGCTATGACGCTGTTGCAGCAGTCGCGTAGAGGACGCTGATTGGGTGTTTTGGCTTGAGCGCCGTGTGAGGGAAGGTTGCTTCATTTAGGAATGCTGTAAACGCAGCGATCTGTGTGCGAGGAAATGTAGTTTTGCAAACCCATTCCATTGGAGATCGTGTGACGGAGTCGATGCAACCCATACAACATCGCAAATTGAGGGATTTTTTTTTATGAAAGGGAAATTTCGATGGTAAATTGTCCCGAGCATAACAGGGGAAGAAAAGGAGGAGAGGGGGAAGGGCAACTGAAACCATAAGGGTGTTTTAAGCATGCCTTTGCTTCGTGCATCTTGGTCAAAATAAGCGGTCTCTGTGGCGCAGTAGCCGAATTATGTATCAACCCGCGGGTTGGAAGCGTGCATCAAGTAGTCCGCTGTTTTGCATTGTGTGGCTGTTACTGCGTTACAAAATTATTTAACGCTGTCAAAAGGTTGTTCCTGTTTCAGTGCAAAGTGTTTGATTTCATGATGAATAGGGAAACTGTACATAGCGAAAGCAGACTTAATATTTAACGTTATTGAATTTTTGGAGGGAAGTTAGCTACAAAGCCTGTAGCAACTGCAGTAATATATGGATGCGGCGGAAGAGAAGGAAAATTCTGAAGTACGATTACGAAGCAGGGCAGTGTGAACTTAGTGAGTACTGTCATTTCTTTAATATTTATTATTCTCTGGATTTCGCTCTGATTTGCTTGGTTTGATCAGTCTGTCATTAGAAATAAACAACGGCTAGATAGATTACAACTGATTTTCTCCATGTGGTCGTTGGTTCGGCTTCTTTGGTGTACGCCAATGTTATCATTCTCCTTGTTCATTAATATCAGCAGAGCCGGGGAGAAAGTTTTTACGAAATATTTTGTAAATCGACAATAGTAGAGGAAAAGGCCTAAATTTGGGCCCCCCCTTTTATTTTGTCATTTTCGGAGGAGACAAATTAATATATCAAGCATCTGCCTTTAAAATGCATATCTATGAAATATATACTTAAATGTAATAGCATGCTAAAGTATAGAAGGTCTCCTTTTTTTTTAAAAAAAAAGCAATTTCCAAAAAATGGTAAAAATGATGTATTTCAAAATTGTGGTCTAAATATGGGCTACTAGTGGCAATATCACAAAATGTAATTAATTTTTTTTAAAAAAAAACAGTCATTTATAGCTAAATCATTATAAAATTCATATTTATGAATAATCTGTTGTTTTGAAAATCACGCGGAATGGGAAAAGTCGAAATTAAGAAAAACATCCAAATATTTGTTGAAAATGTGATCTCAGCATTAGACCTCATTTCATAGCCCATATTTAGACCATCACGCTATTGTTCTTCTTCAATTTATTTTCGCTCTCTGTGGTACATATTTCACAAACAAATCATGGCATTATAAAAGCCCACATTTGTTTTATGTACCGCTAATATGATAACCTATACAAAGCAGATGAGAATTCAAAAAACGCGGAGTTAAAACATACCTGCAACAAGTTTTCGGAGGTCGCAATTCTATAACAGCGTCCAAGACCGAAACTAACCACCACTTTCTCTTGCGAATTGGCACCGCAACCTTTGTCCTTGACAGAAAACCAGTTCCCATAGCCTCTGCCAGGCTGCAGCACCCGAGAGCGCTGATAACTCCAAAACCCATATTTAAACCTTCTCCCATATTAAGACCATCTCTTCTATTGATATTGTAGATCGATATTTCTGTTTTGAGTGATTTTGTCAGGTTATCGAATGCTGAATTACATACTGCACAATAACATCGCTCTTCTCGTGATTGGCTGGAAAATTTCCGAAATATTTGAAATTTGTAGAAAAAATTCGTGTCAAAAAAATCATGAAATACGTATAACTCTGTCATAGCCCCATTTTCAGTGAAAGGCGATCAAAACTTGAGTTGCCAATACATTAAGATTCATTATGTACGCAAAAACGGTTGTGAGTATTTCACAGGGGTGGTATAACACTTCTGGACGATAGATTGAAGTGCACACCCATAGAGCCAGACCAGGAGCCACCACTGAGTTACGCCATTTGCGCTCTGAACCGCTCGCATAAGAATGAAGATACGAGGCCAGTTTAAAAAGTATCGAATCCGTGCTCGTAGTGGGGGGGGGGACGCTGAAGATGCTATTCCCCCACTTAAGATTTTTTTTGTAAGACGTCTCCCACTTGGAAGCAATGATGTTATCATCATGGTGGAAGCATTCATTCTCGCAGGTGTCATATGATATCTGCCGTGGCGTCTTATTGGTTCAATCCCGCCGTGACATATGTCAAGGTTTTCTTGACTGAAACTGAAATGTTACCTCCAATGCAGAGTGTCAAACCCGCCGAGTGTAGGAATGAATAGCTTTCCAGAAATACAAAATTCACCACATTTGCTTAACAAACATGTTTTTTTTTTTACCTATTTCAAATTACATTACACAGGAATGCTTGTATCAATTTTATTTCTTCGGTAAATAAAATATATATATGCATTTATTCACAATATAAAATAGTTTTTAAAACTAAGCCCAACGTTATTTAAAGTCTTCAAGCATTCTATAAGTACTAAATATATATACAACATTTGAATAAAGTAGCTAAAATCTAGTTTAAAGTCAGCAATATAAACACGGGCTTAACGAAACTGGATCTCTAGCGTAGATTCACTAAGACACGTAGATTCACACGTCTCTGGGCGTGGACACAATATTTGTAATGTAACATATATTTTCTACCAGGTACAAAAATTTATAAAGGAAATTGTTTACCCAAACTCTAAACTCATCTGGATCCCACTTTAAACTGTAGATCCAGTCCCAATTAGCCTTACTGTGCATAAAGTGGACTTAAAACAACAAATCAACCAAATCTAAACTCATCTTTCTTCTTTTTCCCACATTCTTGACTTTCGTAAACAAGATAAGGCCTCCGTATGAGTTGTTTCTATAATTCATGTCACGGAGGAAATAACGCGGACTCTCCTCGCCCAGGTGAAAAAGAGTAAGACAGGTGGAAAAATGATCAAAGGATAATGATTTTGACTGCTGTGGTATTGTGCGCTACGAGTGCGCACCAGAAAGACAAACAGTTAGTAATGAGTGCTATCAGGAAGTACTCCGTTGTCTTTGTGATACAGTTCGCCGCATGAGACAGGGACTTTTGGCTTCACAAAACAGTAGCTGCATCACGATAACACTCCTGCACATTAGCCGCATTTGGTCCACTGTTTCCTGGCAGAAAAAAATCATTACGATCATTCGTTAGACTTGATTCGATCTGGCTTCTTGGTGATCTCCAAAATAAATTTCAATTCATTTTCCATTTTACATGTTAGAAATAATAGGTATTTTATATCACAATACGATCTTAGTATGCTGGATGCTGATGACCTTTTATTATATAAATAACATGTATAATTTTACTATTTAAGTGTGTTTTAGTACAAGTGATTGTATTGCAATTTTTAATTTTTTTAAATTTGTAATTATTTTATTTCAACGTAAATTAGTCTCCTTAGTATGTTTTATCGTGTAGTATACTAATTTAATTCTTTATTGTGTATGTGTCATTTATCTCTTGTAATAAACTATTGTATCAGGCTTGTATGCTGTTTGTCAGTATTATAATCCAATACTTATAAATAAAACGTAACTGAAAGACTCCCGGTTTGTTAGCCAAGAGGACATCATACTGAAGACGATAGCTATCTGGAAGCCGTTCCGAAAAAGATCTTCTAGAAATTTCCTCAGGTGTTCGAGCTGAGTGGATGGAAGCACAAGGGACCTCCTTTGAAGAGGATTAAGGAAATAACGTTTTCCCGGCATAAGGTCGAATACTTTTCAAACAGACCTCGTAGATTATGCACTTCAGTATCACGCAATCCTCTGCACTCTCCAATCATGTATTTCATCTCTTTTACGTTAGGCCTCCTCAATGACTTCATGGTAAGTAACATCGTCGGCTTGTAATCCGGGGCTCGATACCCGGTGGAGGCACATATTTGTTCTGATCCCACTCTTAAACTGTAGGTCCCGTCCCTAATAGCCCATCTGCGCACAAAGTGAGTTTAAAACAATAAAAAAATCTATTTTATGTACAAATATGTTCCTTTTTCTTTTATAGAAAGAAATATCATTGTTCAGCTATTAAGTCCATCATTGGTGCATGACGTTCCTCGTCCCGTCCCTCTCGTCAAGAAGAGGGTCTTCTTACCAGACTTCGTATTGGGCACAGCCATCTAATGCATGGCCACTTGATGCAAGGACTGGACCCTCCGATGTGTCATGTTTGTAATGTTATTTTAAGTGTTCCGTATATTCTTATCGAATGTGTCTACTTAGCTTTCCTCGGACAGACTTTTAATGCCAGCTGTTTGTCATCAAAACTGGGAGATGACTACAGTGTTTAATCAAGTGTTCTTAGCTTTTTGAGAAGAGCTGGTCTCTTCCACCGTCTGTGAGGAAGCTTTTAATACATTCTGACTTTTTAGTGCGTTGTGTTTTTCTTCTGCAGGTCTTTTCACAACCTTGCACTTTTAATTTTTCCCAAAGGGCTTTTTTACACCCCTTCTTTTAACACTTTTAGTCAGAATTTTAGATAAGGGGATATTTCCCCGTATACATAGAAGGCTGCAAAATTGCTGTAAGTGCCGACGCACCCAAAACGTTTAATTCAATCATCTAGGCCTGTTTATAGCTCCACCAACATTTTAGAATGTACTGCATATGCAGAGTATTCTACGCGTACTTAGATGCACAGGCATAACCAACACAATTCTCAGGTTAGAGTTCTAAAATCTTCGCATCCCGTCACCGCTCAAGTTGCGAACTCCAACCCCCACCCCCACTACAACCACACAGAGATTCTCAAATTCCCCTACCCTTAAACGCATAGCGTTACTATATGGTAACGCTCAACATTCGCACACTTTCGTGCTAGAGACTTGTCTATAGGGTCAATCCATATGAATTCATACAACCTGGTTGCTTGACCATTTTTAAAAAAGTTCATCTTTCCTTGAACTGGTCCAAGTTTCCGCAGCATAGGTCAATACAGGTCTTATCAGTGTCTTGTATAGTGTTAACTTAGTTGTTCTGGACAATATGGTGTTCTTAAAATGTTTCTGTAGTCCATAATAGGCCCTATTCGCTGCTATAAGTCGTGCCTTTACTTCCTCCTGTGAATCATTTTCATATGTCACAACAGAACCCAGGTAGATAAAGGCATCCACTCTATCAAAGGTATAATTAGCCATTGTTATGGTCGGTGATGTATTATATCCGTGTGCTTTACCTGCTGCCATGTACTTAGTCTTCCCTTCATTCACCACCAATCCCATCTTCTCTCCTTCCCTTTCTATGGCTAGAAATGCTTCTTCTACTGCAGGTAGAGATCTTCCTACTATGTCCACATCATCCGCATATGCTAGTATCTGGATTGACTTATAATATATGGTACCCCTAATTTGCACCCGAGCTTCCCGTATAACCTTCTCTAAGGCAATGTTAAACAACAAACAGGACAGCACATCGCCTTGTCTTAGTCCATTTTCTATTTCAACAGGTTCTGAGAGTTGTCCTCCTACTCTTATCTTACTATTAGAGCCCTCCATAGTTATCCTCACCATTCTTATTAATCCTATTGGAATTCCGAGATCTTTCATTGCCAGATATAGTTGCGTCCTGTTTATACTATCGTATGCAGATTTAAAATCAAGAAATAGATGGTGCGTTCCTATCCCAAACTCCAGAGTTTTCTCCAGTATTTGCCTTAAGGTGAATATCTGGTTAATTGTAGATTTTTCTGGCCTGAACCGACATTGATATGGTCCAATGCACTTTTCTACATATGGTAGTAGTCTTTTATATATAATTCTTGCAAGTACTTTATATGCAACGTTCAACAATGTAATTCCACGAAGTTTGCACACTCCATCATATCCCCCTTCTTGTGGATAGGTACTATGATACCCGTCCTCCATTCACTTGGCATCTTGCCCTTTTTCCAGATTATGTTTATTATTTCCTTCAAGCCTCTAATGACACTCTCGCCTCCATGCTTAAGCAGCTCTGCTTGCAAGTTATCTATCCCAGGTGCTTTACTATTTTTCAATATCTTGACTGCCTCCCATACTTCATCTCACTTTGAACTTTCTATGCCCTCTTCTCCTTCCTCTTCTTCATTTAATCCTTCTTCAATGTGTTCAATTTGCTAAAATTGGTTATGTTATGTCCGTTTCTTTAGTAATGACTGTTCTTATTCCCCTCACTTCCATCTTCCAATGCATCTAAAACTAATAATAAATCCCCAATTGAAGTAAGTAAATGGCTATTGCAACCGACGCCGATGCGATAAAAATCTACTAATAACTATTTATATGTTGCGTGACATCTACAAAATGCAATACTTGAGAATGATCATTAATTCGCCTATGCTTTATATACAAAATACTTGTCAAATTTCAACAAAATATTTGCGTTATTTCAACAGAAAGTATATCTAACGAACTTTCCACCAAATTCGCAATATTCAAAACAACCACCCTCAGACTTTCCTATACGTTACTTGATTCTGCCATTCCACGTGGCACGTGATTGCGTAATATCATTGAAATTGTTTCCGGAAATGCTAAACGCTTCATCATTACTTCCACGAATCAAATTCGGTTGATTGGCAATATTTTAGGCAAGAAACTTGTTATTTCATTCAGCTATGCGTCATAAGTTGCGTTAACACACATTATGAGTCAATAATAATAAGTTAAGAAATTGACAAGACGTTTCTGGACTGAAGGTAACTAGGAATTGTTTTCTTGTAACGTCGTTGCTGTGTCCAACTCGGTCTTGTGATTTAAAAAAAAATTCTATATGTACAGTGAAGTAAAAAGTGTTTGGACACCATTGATGGTACGTAAACAAGGGATCCGCTCAGGGTTGTGGGTGCAGGTAGGCGAGTGGAATGAAAACCACATCATTCTACCTCATATACTTGTTTATCTGATACAACAGGAAAATATAAAATATAGAAAATAAACCATCTATAAACAATAATAACGAAAATATCACATATTTTGAACACAAAAAGTCTTTGGACACTTGCCATTCTTGTCCATATTTTATGCAAAAACAAAAGCATTTAATATTTTGTTGGATTTCCTTTGGCACGATTCACTGCCCGGAGCCTGTCTGGTACAGATTTAACCAGATCTGCAGTAATCTGAGGTGAAATGGCGTTCCATTCTTCCTGCAATACTAATTTTAGGTCGGATCTTATTTTCTACTGTTTTTCTTTCGCCAAAGCGATTTACGATCACGTGCACTGTTGATTTAGGAATTCCGGATAAGCGTTATATTTCCCTTAATGAATTGCACTGATTGTGAAGCCGTATAACTTGCCGACGTTCAAAAACGGTGAACTCTCTCCATCTGGGACCCATGCTGCACTATCGTGTTCAATGAGGCAGACCTACTTCCGGTACTGAAACTTGCGAACTGACAGCTGCGAGCCCAGAGGTTGAAGGGGTCAGTGGTACGTGTATGGCAGTCCAGGTTTATTGATCGTGTTTCACAGAGGTCCTTTTTAATGTTTTTTACTAAGTGTCCAAAGACTTTCTGTGCCCATAATTTGTGGCATTTTTGTTATAATTGTTCATGGATTGTTTATGTTTTGATAGTTTTTTTCGTTGTTGTGCCAAGAAAGAAAAATTTGAGGTAGAACCATTACACTTTTATCCCGCTCATCTACCATCATCCAGAACTCCAAGATAATCCATTATTAAAGTAACTACTGAAGTGTCCAAACACTTTTTACACTCACTGTATGTTCACTTTCCTCTTACATCAGTTTTTCTTTCGCGAAAACATTGTTCCATACTTTCCAGTTGTTAACATATATTTCTATGAAGTGTTGAATATATTTCTAGACTGCTTTCCACAAGCTACACAACTTCTTACTCTCTCTCTCTCTCTCTCTCTCTCTCTCTCTCTCTCTCTCTCTCTCTCACAGAGGTGAAATGTGACATAATTTAACAAGGCAATTGCACAGACGATAAACGGACACGTGTTAAAGTCGGTAGGAGAAGCAGGTAAGGGAGGCTCGATTTTAGCTGCAAATCAGTGGTTTCGTTACAGGAAAATCCCCAACAAAGCAAGGAAATAACTAATGAATGACTGTGCTTTACGATCTTTATGGTTAAAATTAGTGAACGAAACTCTTTCGATCTAAATCTTTAAAAGAAAACCGTTTTCCAGATGGAATAGGTAGGTTTATGCATGAATAGCAAACAAAAAGTAAGATATCGTATTAGCTGTGGAGTTCACTCTGTTGTAGCTTTGTGGCATTTCCAGTTCCACTTGTGTCTGTGATAAGGATTCGACCCTCACTTCATCTGGATATTTTCATTTATATTAAGGCCTATAAGACAATAATATGAAAGGTTCCGAAATATTTCTTACTTGTTTGTATTTTTTTAAAATTTGTTAATACTGAAAAGGAATGTTTGGGAAAATGAACATTTGTTTAATATCTTGTCCAGTAGCCACTTGCATCTATGACATGTCACAGGCGTCGAGGAACGGATTGCACAAGATGTCGAATATACCTGTGTCAAGTGCACACGTCATTCCAGGCATTGTTGACGTGGTCAAATAGTTCTTAACTTCTTCGAGGTGGTGGATCAGACCAGTTTTCTTTCAAACACCGAACGACTTCGGCCCACATATTTTTCAATGGGGTTGATATCACATCACATGGGTGGCCAGTCAATTAGATTTATGTCGTTTCGTTCAGAAAACCAACGCTGAACAGTGGCTGAATCATGGATGGGGGAGTGGTCTTGCTGGAAGTCAATAGTTACTTCGGGATACAAAGCTCGCACGCCAGGAACCATAACATGCTCCAAAATGTGCACATACTGTATCCCGTTGGGACGTCCTATGTGGTGTAGGTCACCTCCGCCACCGAGAGATATCCAACCCCAGACAGGCACGCTCACGTGACGTGAGTTAGCAACAAAACGGGGATCAAATCGTTGTCCTTGACGTCGGTAGACCAGAACCGGACATCATTTGCAATAGAAAATACTTTCTCGTCTGAGAAGATTACTCTATTCCACACTCGATCAATACAGCTAAACGAGGTGGCAATCCAGGAAATGTTGCATGCCTCTGTTTAGAGCGTACTTCAAGCGAAATAAGGTCCTCTATTGGCATAGTTAATCACGTTATGTTGACGTTGGTTCAAAGACAACATCCAATAACATTCAACCATGAAAAGTTTCGTACGAATTCATACCAGAAAAGAATAATAAAATAAATTAACCATTATTTACAATTACATTAGTTTAATTTAATGAACAAATAAAGAATAATTATGACAAATGTGCTACAACGAGTAGTTCTCTTTACGTCCATGTGTAAAAGTATTTGGTATTACTAAACACGCACACACGCTCAGAACATCTGAAGCGTAGTGGTAACGTGTCAGACGATCATACCTCTTCTTACGTTCATCTTTTCTCTTTGAGGTGTTGGTTCAATCCCGGGTCAGCTTCCTCTTTTTTTATGTATCACCTAATGTAAATTTCTTATCACAATTTTTTCGTCCACAACAAACAAGAAAAGCAATAATTATACGATCTTTTCCCCAAGACAATGATTGAAACATCATATTTATTCACATAAAATCTATTCCACTCACAAAATTCCTTCCTTCGGCTCTCAATGCAACATCACCAAAACATTCATGTTTCAATGTTCATGTTGGAAATTGAACGATAAACAGTTTTGGGGACACAATGCTATATATGCAACCTCATGTTATTATAGAAATATGCATAAGAAGTCGAATGAAAGTATTCGTAAGGATTACTCTTGAAACTCTAGAGTTGTAATCTTGCGATTTGTTTTTCGCAGAGTAATCTGTTATAATCAAGGTTAAATTATTTCAAAGTTCTTGTATTCAGTAAATATCGTACTTCTGTGTTCACTTCTACAGAAAAGAAATGGAGCGGCTGGGATTTGAACTTGTGATCTTTCATTTTAGATTTTAAAAAAAAGAAAAACGTTTACGCCTCTTACTAACTGTTCTACAAGGAAATGGACGAAAAGTCTCCTAACACGGTTGCGGCAACAACCACCTGCCAGTGTTCCAAACATTTATTTGCAACAGATTGTGGATAAGTTGCTCTCTACAGAAATGGCCGGTATTGTGCAGTGTATTTTAGTTCAAATTTTGCTTAAACTTATGCGAACTTTGATGAAGAGGATTTACCGGGATATCAACCAGGTTATTTCCGGATAGGCTTCCGAGATTTCGAGAGCTCTTTTATTTTCAACAGGACAACGATCCTAAGCATACCGAGAATAATACAAAATTGTGGCTATTATATAACACCCCAAAACAACTTAACATCCCCTTAATCCCCACATATAAACCCCATAGAAAATTTATGGAGTGTATGATAGAAACAGATAATGAAAAGAAACATATCCAGCAAATCCGACCTAAAATTAGTATTGCAGGAAGAATGGAACGCCATTTCACCTCAGATTACTGCAGATCTGGTTAAATCTGTACCAGACAGGCTCCGGGCAGTGAATCGTGCCAAAGGAAATCCAACAAAATATTAAATGCTTTTGTTTTTGCATAAAATATGGACAAGAATGGCAAGTGTCCAAAGACTTTTTGTGTTCAAAATATGTGATATTTTCGTTATTATTGTTTATAGATGGTTTATTTTCTATATTTTATATTTTCCTGTTGTATCAGATAAACAAGTATATGAGGTAGAATGATGTGGTTTTCATTCCACTCGCCTACCTGCACCCACAACCCTGAGCGGATCCCTTGTTTACGTACCATCAATGGCGTCCAAACACTTTTTACATTCACTGTACATATAGAATTTTTTTTTAAATCACAAGACCGAGTTGGACACAGCAACGACGTTACAAGAAAACAATTCCTAGTTACCTTCAGTCCAGAAACGTCTTGTCAATTTCTTAACTTATTATTATTGACTCGTAATGTGTGTTAACGCAACTTATGACGCATAGCTAAATGAAATAACAAGTGAAGGGCCAGGGGGAAAAACGATGAATGTCGATTTTTCGCCCATTTTGAGATCGCAGCGCCATCTGATAGTTCAGAAGCTGTACTATAAGAATGAGAACGGCCTTGGTTGGGAAACGATGAGAAGTGCCCGAAAAACGCATTATTGTTTTGGCATATATTAACGTACTTATGGAAAGAAATACTTTGTTTTTCATTTCCTGGCAAATCGTCTCGAATGAACATTCATCGTTTTTCCCCCTGGCCCTTCAAGTGTCTTGCCTAAAATATTGACAATCAACCTGTGTTATAATTTATCCTCTGTAATTCATCCAAGTTCTGCCCTTATATACACAAAAAATACGCTTTAGAAACGATGTTAAGAGCCACAGATAATAAAACATTTTAATCATAGTTTTGACCAGTAACGTCCTGCTTAAGTTTATATTCTTGTAAGAGTTTTGTGCCGATGGGGATCGTTTGGAGGTTTCGAATGTGCAACACTGTATAAAGATTACGCTGTAGACGAAACCGTTAAAAGTCAAATGTGTTTGTGAGCTTCCTTGCAAATCCGAAATCTCCGAGCTCGAGTTTTTTTGTTCCTTCGCGACAGAGCTGTGAATGAATATAGTGGCGAGCAGATCTAAACCAAGAGCGTGTTAATTTCGTACTGTGCGCAAGAGTATTATTATTGGTTACTTGCCGTTACTTCTTTGTGTTATTGCAGTGTGTATATGTGTTGTGTCAGTGAGAGGATTGGAATGCCAGCCGCAAGGTTCACGTTACGAGGGGGGCTGATAAGTTCTCGGCCCGACCCAGAAGGACTTTAGCTACAGGCATGAAAGTTTCAGGCTATTCAACGTATTCTCCCCGAAAGTCTACACACTTGGCACTTGGTGGATATCAGTTTGAACAACTCTTATAACACAGGTTAGTGCTCGTTTTGCAATATTTATATAAATGTCTGCATATGTCCATAAAAATAAGCGGGCATTACAGGCCGCAAATGTCAGCATCTCCGTCAGCGCCGCCCGCCACGCTTCTTCCGATCTCTCGGCTGAAGATCGAAATGGACGCACGGTATAATAACCCATGGTGCGACATCCCTCGAAGGGCCTTGGCCTTTCTCCCAACTGCCGGTTTCCCTCCCGCAATCCTACCTATACCGCGTTTGGTAGAACCTGTCCCGCTTCCCGCGCTAGGGAGCGCTCAACAGTTTCGGTGTCAATGAGAAACGAGGAAAAAATCGTCTGCTGGGCAGCGAGGAGCGAATGAAAGCCAGAAGAGAGGCGTTTACGTAGACGCTGTTGCGACGTTGCGTATTTTAATTGGCTGCCTGGCTTTGACTTTCCCCAGCACGGAAACTGTTGAGCGCTCCCTAGCGCGGGAAGCGGGACAGGTTCTACCAAACGCGGTATAGTGATGTGGAGTTCTTCAAACGGTAATGAGGTGACGTGGGGTCAGCACGTCGAACCCTCAGCTGTCATAGGAGATTTCCATGACCGGGTTACGCTACTCACTCGTAACTTCCTAATTTCCTCACGTTGGTGTGTTGCCATATACACAGGCCGAATACCCAGGGACTGAACCCAGGCGGACTCAAACCCATGTGTGAAGTTAAAACAATGCAAAATCTTCCGTTCCCCCACCTACAATTTTCCACTTTACACTACATCTCTACAGAAATGTATATGTCTTCGTCTCTCGAACAGAGTACTTAAAATAACCTGAGCATGTCGGCGTGGTGTAGGAGGATCGTGTTTGTTTGTGGAATCAAAGGTCGTTGATTCAAACTTCTTGCTTCTTTGCGGAGACTTTTTCAGAAAGTAAACGGCCTTGGACGAGAATACTTATCTACATTTCTGAGAAATTTCCGTTTATATTTATGCAATTTACTTCCAACATTTCATGAAGACATTTTAATCGTAGTAAGCAAGATGCAGCGTGGAATGGGAAGAAACATGTGATGTTAATTCTGAGGTGGGTAGTTTCAAACGCAAAATATAGCATAAAATTTGTGGTTGTATCATAGAAAACAAATTGAAGAACGCAAGCAAACAACATTCTATTCGTATATATATTTGTATTTTTTATTAAAACTACTTTATGCACATACAGACTTATCGGGACTCAACCTACATTATAAACTGGAATCCGAACCGATGTGTAATGCGACTCCACCGGGTGTCGAGCCCGGAACCCATTGATTACAACATCCTGTCAAGAACAGATGTTAATAACATGTAAGTTCTTAATATGTGCTAACTTATGACAGGTGTATGAAAGGAAAAGTTTTTTCCTGAAATCCTGCCAATCACTGAAAGATTAAGAACATTAGTAGAAGTATTACTTGAGGCGTGCGCAGTGGCGACGATTAGGGAGGTGTGGAGGGGCAGTTGCCCCCGTACTATGCTAAACCTTATCTACCAAGGGAAGAAAGTAAACTGTCCTTGCCCCCCACCAGTTTTGGCACCTTACCCCATGAGTTTTGGAACTCAATCGCCGCCACTGAGCATGCATCGCATAAATATATACAGTAATATCATATAATCTTATATGTGTTATTACAACACTTCGTACTCGGTAAATAAAAAGGAAAAAATAATCAGGAAAGGGTGGGATTTGAACCTACGATGTTTCGATCTTGACAAAAACAGTAAAAAAAAATGCTGTCATCTAACCAACTACTCCAGGAGATTACTAACGGAAAAATCAGTAAAGCACGTTGATCTCAGTTGAAGCAACCTTGTGCCGGAGTTTCGAACCATTTTTCGCCAAGAACCAAGGAAAAGACACACTTTGCAGAATCGTTGGGTGTTGTGCAAGGTATCTTTACTACAGATTTCGTATAAATCATCAGAAATTTGCCTCTTTGCATTTAAATGTGACGGCAATTCTTTCCAGGTGGATGAGAACCTGTTCAGTGTTTCAAAATGCACATAAATTTCCCTATTCAAATTCAGAGCGAAGAATAGTGAAATATTTTCACCATTTGTATTTCTCCTTAAGTTTTTTGTCTACTCATATATTTTATTACTGCTTTGGGGTGTCTTAACTTCATGGAATATGAAAGAATGAAAAAAAATCACAAGAGCGTTTCCATTTAGGAAGAAGAAATGTTGCAAAGTTGGCTACTTTTAGTTGGCTATGAAGCGCTATGCTGCCAAATTTACGAATTCCGGACTTTGAAATTTTTCAGGGCGGTCAAATAAGATGTTGCGAAGTGTACAGTCACGGACACTGCCGGCTTGTAACGATTCCATTGAAAGTCAATGTATTCATTACAAGCCGGCAGTGTCCGTGACTGTACAACACCTGTACGTCGTATCTCGCCTCAACTCGGGCTCACACTCCACATGCGCAGACTGCATGGCAACACGACCATTATTAATGACAATTCGTCTGAACACCGCCCCTCCCCCCTCCTGCGTCTTGCACTTGCCTACAATTATTTCCAGATTTGAATGCACTTTCATACGGTTACCATACGGCCCTTTTTTACCGGGAAAGTCCCGTTTCAGAGGCAAATTTCGTCCCGGCGATATTGTATAAAAATAAACACTATTTGTCCCGTTTTATGAAACTCTAGCAGCTGGCTTGAAAACCTGGTCTAAATTTGAGACAAATTTCATGCTAAAAAAATGCTGATGGAATTTTTAAGCTAGCGTTCATTGCAACATTGTGGTAAACACATCATAGCAATCAAAATGTTCCATTTTCATGAAGAAACATTAGAACAGACAAAAGTTTACTGTTTAAGTTAGCTCGCGTCGCGGGTTGTGTTGTGTGTGTGTGTGTGTGTGTGTTCTGTTATTTGTAGAGCAGTGAATAAGCATAGCCAAGGAGTGTACATACAAACCTGTAACAAGAATTTAAATTCTAACGTCTTGACACAAACTCAAACAAAGATATGTGGGGTAAGGTTTTCGGGGAGTTTTATAAACGGTTGATGAAGAATAAAGCTCGGGCGCGTCAAGTATCTGAGCGCTCAGCGAGCAACGTGATCGCTCAGCTACTTGACGGCCAAATGGGCGTTGCTTCGCGAGCGCTGCTCACTTGATCGTTGAGCGAACTTGAACCTTGCTCGCCACAAGTTTCAGCCACAGAATATAGAGTTTTTGTGTTTCGATATCGTGAGGCAAAGGGAAGAAGAGGAAAACTGTATGAGAATGGCGGGGTGGCGTGGCGACCAATGAGGAAATATTTATGATGAACGGCTTTCAATATAGCGTAATTAGAGAGGAAGTTCAAGTAACAGAAGGTGATGTAATATTCCAGTTTTTGTAAATGTATTAAAATGAAAGTGTTGTTTATTCCATTCCAAGTAATAAATATTAAATATAAATATACACCGCAGTTTTGGAAAGTTGTGCAAGGGTGTGAAAATGAAAATTTCGACAGTTTTGTTTACATCAACTAATTATTCTATTTCCATAATTAACAGCTTTTCAAACACAGAAATCTTGTCCACTCGACGCAGCCACATTGATCACAGATTATTCAAAGGCACTGATATTTTGATCAATGAGCAAACAGTGTCAAGCAATCTGTCTGCTCAAAGAGCGAAAATCTTGCTCAGGTAGCGTCGCTCAGATACATGACGGGCCCCTGTTCTCCAGAAGATTGGTTCTTCTGATGGATACTTCTGGCATTCCTCAACTTCAGCGTGGGACTAACATCAAAAGGTGATGAGAAGGGACCAGAAACACTATGTAAGCCATATCGAGATTTTTGACAACACGGGAGATCAAGTTTAATGTATTGCTTACGGTGTATGATTTATGTAATCCATACTTCAATAGTAGACTCCACTAGAGTTTAGACCTAACAATAGACCCGTTAATTGACATTAATGGGTTTTTTATTCATTATCGAGGGGTGACGCTATTGTTAATTAATCTAGCGCCACGTGTCGTGGGTGGAGGAGGAGATGAGTCATCGATGACTCATGCACACGTGTGAGTTTGAAATTAATGGTTTTCCATTAGTGCACAAAAGATACTATTATGTATTCCGTTTTCGGCCTAAGCTAACACTATTGTTGTATTTTATTAATGCGTTTCTGCCGGATATGAGTCATGGGTGCTTTATGCACACGTGGGAACTTGGAATTAATGGTTTTTCCATTAAGGTACAAAAGACACTATTATGGAGTTCGTTTTCGGACTATTCTAACACTATTGTTGTATTTTATTAATGCGTTTCTGCCGGATATGAGTCATGGGTGCTTTATACAGACGTGGGAACTTGGAATTAATGGTTTTTTCATTAATGTACAAAATACATTTTCGGCCTATTCTAAGGCGTCACGTCCGGCCATTTTGGCGTCGGTGGTGAGTCATATTTGGTATAATTAAGGATCCGGATTTACCCGTATTCAACCGGTGCCGACGCGTTCGATCGGAGGTAGAAGATATTATAACACATGTTCGCTTTAAAGGCGAAGAAATTGAACGATGTATCCTATATGAAAACGAAGTATGCGAGCAGAATCCATGTTATTAATATTAACCTGTTACGGAAGAACCTGTTATGTGGTTGCATTCATCGGCACCCCCAAACCGCGCGCGTTCATGGACACGTGAGGGGAAGAAAGGTTCTCTATTGTTACGGGCCCCATCGCTTGGTCTTCTTCCGAAGTTGAATGGAAGTCAAGTGTCGCCAAATTTTTACACACGAGTATTGATTTTCTTTGAGGTTCCAATTTTATTTGGTGGAAGTAATCTACGCGGTATTTCTGTCGCCTTTCGTAACATTGCAAAGACTATTTAACCTAAGGCGTAACGAATTTGGCTGAACTAGGAACATTCAGTTCCAGTATCTACAAGTTAAAGTGGATGCGATCCACTATTTGCCCTTATTTCGGGGTTGCGAACCACAGTCCATTTGATTATTGCCTTATAAACATCAGGATTCACGTAAAATTGACCAGATGTTTTTACTGTTAGAGACAATATTTCGCATTTTTTGTGTATTTTTACTCAGAAAACGCTATTTGAACGATTCAAGCAAGAGTTCGCATGGGAATTTAGACACACAAACTGTGTTTCTTCAACTTTAGCTGAAATTTAGGTTTATTTTTTTTACTCTAATATCACAATTTCTTCTATTCAGGCAACATTTTTTATTAAATTTTGGACTCACAAAGACATTTTTCAACTTTTAACTTGTTATTTTAAAAGTTTATTTCCATTTTTTACTCTAATATCACAATTTCATCTATTCTTGCAGAAGTGTTTATTGCAATTTTGACTTGCAAAGATAATTTTTTCAACTTCTTTTATTATTTTTTCTATTTATTGCCTTTTGTATCTTATATTTTTAATTCTTAACTTTGAGTTTTGTTCTTTATTTAAAAAAATTCTCTAATCACTAAGGAAGAAGTACTTTTAAGTAAAACTGTACCCACAAAGTTTATTATTACTATTATTATTAGTATTATTATTATTATTGTTGTTGTTTTTGTTTTGATGTAGTTGTTGAATCTTGTTGTTGTTGTTAGGGTTTATTGACTTCCACTACGCTATTTTTGGTTTGCTTCGTAGGAAAGTTTGTTTATTTTAGAGTTTCCTCGGTATTTTCTTACTGTTAGGGTAGGTAAAGTTTCCTAAATATATGAGTAGGGTTCCATATATTCTTGTTCTTGCATGTTTTTCATATGATGTGATCACCACAACTCTCCAAGTGCTTTTACTGCATGTTTCCATTTTTATTGAGGCTTAGTGATTCCTAGAGCCACTTTATGCATGAGAGAAAGCTTGAAAATTTTGATCTCAGATAGCCGTCAACCTTATGTCAGAGTATTTTCGAGTATATTTTAGTCTTATTATGGCCCACTAGAATATCATGGCTTGCTTATTTTTTAAGTATGTTGCGCAGTTATTGTATTTTTGCTTTTGCTTTCTAGATAAACTGTATGAAATGTTTAATATTTGTACTTTTTGCACTTATAAGAGGCCAAACTTTTACTGTAACTAAAATTATTATGTCTCTAAGCACTGAAATCCCTTTACCAAGAGTACTATAACTGAATGTTTATTAATATTGTTTCTTTCATCCCTTAAATATAACTATTTAACAATATAATGACAAATCACAGGACAAGACGATGTTAGCAGATGACTACGTGGCTCTTAAGTCCACCTGCCAAACTTTTCTTACCATGCTATTTACCCTTATAGTCTTTTATTCGGGGTACGTTTCAAGTACTACTTGACTTTTTGAGTGTTTGATTAACACCAGGGGTTATTTGTATCTGTTATGCTGTATTATTTGAGGCTTCTAATTTTTATTCTACAATCACTATATGTCCATGAGAACTAAATTCCACTGACTGAAGCTTAAAGCTTAGGCTCTGCAGCATGTTGAATGGTTAAGCACTGGTCAATATGAATTTTACAGAGGCTAGTAGGAGGCATAGGAACACACGCCAGAGCATTATTAGCGTGCAAGAAGCACTTTCAGGGAGTACTACGAGGAAACGAAGTTGATTTTTTTGAGGGCTTTACCAGTTACACAGCCAATATTTGCTATTTCAAGTAACTACATGTACCAAAACATTTTACAGCCCAACACTAACTAGACTTCAATTTATATTTTATTAGGTGCTAAATGTAGCAAGAACACTGATTGTACATACTTTTGAGAATCCAACTATTTCAGGATTTTTCCTATGTACGCATATTTTTATTGATTACTAACTTTAACAGACCAATCAGGAAGACGCCAAAATTCACTAAACTTAGTACTATAGTGTATGTGATTGCATGAAAAGTAGAAATTATAACAACCACAAGATTTCGCTTTTTTTGCTTTTGGGACTAATCGTGACGCTGAGGATGAATGGATGGCCAAAAATTTTAAGGACTGGATGTATTTTACCACTACAGACGCCTATGTAGAAACACTAGAGTACTGTTAGCTTTCAAAATTGAGGTTATACTGTACTGTTTTTTAAATATTTCGTATTTGGCACGCTTAACAAGTTACATTTATATCCATTTCAGGTCAAATATTGCTAAAACTCTCAAATTAATGTGTACAACTTTATATTTCTGCTATCAAAGGAATTAACAACCCTATTTTACAAACAAAGGGTATTGTTTACACTTTATTTACTTCAATCTGAGACTAATATTTTACAGTAATTGAATCATTCAGCCCTAGTCAATATTTTACTGCATCAGAAAGTTTGTTATTAATCTAATAAGTATCCTATTTTGTGCTATTCTAACGAAAACGTTGTTTAATTCACTGGTTATAATGCAAACTTTTGCACAAATTCGATATATTCACTACCTTCAAACCAAACAATTGTACTTATTTAGCGCATTTCATTTATATTTCTTGTAATTAACTTATGTTTCTTATAATTAACAATCTAAACTAATTACTTTGGCATGTTAAAAACCTTATTTTTTACTATTTCCTATTCTATCAGGTTCTATATTGCTGTTTTTATCAATTTATGTAAGACCACACTCTGGTAAATGCCTATATATTCTCTTTTATACACACGCACGCACGCTACACACACACTCACACACACACATTTACACACTTATACGAACATACATCTGACGTTTTTCAATATTTTACTATGAAGTTTGCATCCACGCTATTCAATCAAGGGCAGGCAATGTAGTATTTATGAGTATTAGTAATCCAAAAGTGGTGTTTTTGGTGTCCAAGTTCAGATGAGAGTCTGCTATGTGCCTTTTGCAGGGGATTGCATGTGAAGTGTATCCATATTGAGCATTATTGAGTGTGTATGCTTCTAAGTTTTGCTGTTATTTTCCTATAATTCTGTGAGACTGTAGAGAGTTCTCCCTTTTCAACCAGTTTTCTTTCATTGATTGGATACTTTTTGGGAACTTAGCAGTTTTTTATGTTATGAAGCAGATTGTTGTAGAATATTTTGCATGGTCTTTTGTGATATTGAGTGGCTGCTGTAACGGTAGTAAGTATCTTTCCTTCTTGTGTTGATGTTCTTGTGTAGGTTTCCTATTTTCGGTCAAGTTGCAGTAGGGAACTTAGCAGTTTTTTATGTTATGAAGCAGATTGTTGTAGAATATTTTGCATGGTCTTTTGTGATATTGAGTGGGTGCTGTAATGGTAGTAAGTATCTTTCCTTTTTGTGTTGATGTTCTTGTGTAGGTTTCCTATTTTCGGTCAAGTTGCAGTACTTAGAATAATCGCTATTGTCTTATTGATCTACGAAGCTCCTTTGAATAATCATTTGCATGTGACCCTATACTCCACGCTGTACTTTGTTCTGGGAGCTATCTTTTGAAGCCTTGGCATTCTGCTAGTACAGCATTATTATCGTAGAGGTAAATTAGTTCGTGAAAATATGTATTTTTCTGATTAACTATAGTCGCTTAGTTGTTCTAGCAGGTATAAGTAGTTACTGGTGATGTTGTTAATTTTCTATTCGCACAGGCTATGTATGATGTAGCGTATTTGTGTTGCCTGTCCCTTTTTTATTCCTATGTTGTTGAGTTTCTCCATAAGCATGTCCTGTTTTACTCTATTCTATGCCTTGTTGCTGCTAGATATCTGAGGTATGTTCCTGGTTCATATCTGACTTAGCTTGTTTGACTATATATTATTTTTGTTATGGCTGTGGCTATTGATGTCCCTTTCTGAATTCCATGTTGGTTTCTGTTTATCCTTGTTGCTGCTTGTTATCTGAGTTAGGTTGTTTGACTTCAGGACTATCCTTTTTTAACTTTATTGTTGATTGCTTTTTTGTTTATTTCCTTATTTGTTTTTATTTGTTTACTGAATCTATTTGTTTTGTGTCTTGTAATATTATTCACTATAGTAACAAAATTATTTTTAAAAATTGATATTTATCAACAAGCTTGTATATTTCTTGTTCAGTATTTGTGAAAGTTTAACTTATTTTGACTGCTATCTTTAGCAAGTAACACTATTTTGAATTTTAATATATAAATTCATGAAAATTTACTGTAATTTTATATCAACTAACATATTTATTTTAACAACAATAACAAAATTGTACAAAAGTTCAAATAGCAGAAGAATTGTACTCTTAAATTATTAACTTTGAAAACATTGTACTTTTAAATTATTAACTTTGAAAAAATTGTACTCTTAAAACATGAACTTTGAAAGAATTGTACTTTTTAAACATTAACTTTGAAAAATTGTACTTTTAAAACATTAACTTTGTAATAATTGTACTTTTAAAACATTCACTTTGAAAAAATGTACTTTTACACCAGAAGTAATCAAATATATGGGAAAGAAGGAGAAGTTCTGTTGCTCAGAATAATAAATGTGGGATGGAAGGAAAATAATTTTGTTACTATAGTAAATAATATTACAAGACACAAAACAAATAGATTCAGTAAACAAATAAAAACAAATAAGGAAATAAACAAAAAAGCAATCAACAATAAATTTAAAAAAGGATAGTCCTGAAGTCAAACAACCTAACTCAGATAACAAGCAGCAACAAGGATAAACAGAAACCAACATGGAATTCAGAAAGGGACATCAATAGCCACAGCCATAGCAAAAATAATAGATAGTCAAACGAGCTAAGTCAGATATGAACCAGGAACATACCTCAGATATCTAGCAGCAACAAGGCATAGAATAGAGTAAAACAGGACATGCTTATGGAGAAACTCAACAACATAGGAATAAAAAAGGGACAGGCAACACAAATACGCTACATCATACATAGCCTGTGCGAATAGAAAATTAACAACATCACCAGTAACTACTTATACCTGCTAGAACAACTAAGCGACTATAGTTAATCAGAAAAATACATATTTTCACGAACTAATTTACCTCTACGATAATAATGCTGTACTAGCAGAATGCCAAGGCTTCAAAAGATAGCTCCCAGAACAAAGTACAGCGTGGAGTATAGGGTCACATGCAAATGATTATTCAAAGGAGCTTCGTAGATCAATAAGACAATAGCGATTATTCTAAGTACTGCAACTTGACCGAAAATAGGAAACCTACACAAGAACATCAACACAAAAAGGAAAGATACTTACTACCATTACAGCACCCACTCAATATCACAAAAGACCATGCAAAATATTCTACAACAATCTGCTTCATAACATAAAAAACTGCTAAGTTCCCTACTGCAACTTGACCGAAAATAGGAAACCTACACAAGAACATCAACACAAGAAGGAAAGATACTTACTACCGTTACAGCAGCCACTCAATATCACAAAAGACCATGCAAAATATTCTACAACAATCTGCTTCATAACATAAAAAACTGCTAAGTTCCCAAAAAGTATCCAATCAATGAAAGAAAACTGGTTGAAAAGGGAGAACTCTCTACAGTCTCACAGAATTATAGGAAAATAACAGCAAAACTTAGAAGCATACACACTCAATAATGCTCAATATGGATACACTTCACATGCAATCCCCTGCAAAAGGCACATAGCAGACTCTCATCTGAACTTGGACACCAAAAACACCACTTTTGGATTACTAATACTCATAAATACTACATTGCCTGCCCTTGATTGAATAGCGTGGATGCAAACTTCATAGTAAAATATTGAAAAACGTCAGATGTATGTTCGTATAAGTGTGTAAATGTGTGTGTGTGAGTGTGTGTGTAGCGTGCGTGCGTGTGTATAAAAGAGAATATATAGGCATTTACCAGAGTGTGGTCTTACATAAATTGATAAAAACAGCAATATAGAACCTGATAGAATAGGAAATAGTAAAAAATAAGGTTTTTAACATGCCAAAGTAATTAGTTTAGATTGTTAATTATAAGAAACATAAGTTAATTACAAGAAATATAAATGAAATGCGCTAAATAAGTACAATTGTTTGGTTTGAAGGTAGTGAATATATCGAATTTGTGCAAAAGTTTGCATTATAACCAGTGAATTAAACAACGTTTTCGTTAGAATAGCACAAAATAGGATACTTATTAGATTAATAACAAACTTTCTGATGCAGTAAAATATTGACTAGGGCTGAATGATTCAATTACTGTAAAATATTAGTCTCAGATTGAAGTAAATAAAGTGTAAACAATACCCTTTGTTTGTAAAATAGGGTTGTTAATTCCTTTGATAGCAGAAATATAAAGTTGTACACATTAATTTGAGAGTTTTAGCAATATTTGACCTGAAATGGATATAAATGTAACTTGTTAAGCGTGCCAAATACGAAATATTTAAAAAACAGTACAGTATAACCTCAATTTTGAAAGCTAACAGTACTCTAGTGTTTCTACATAGGCGTCTGTAGTGGTAAAATACATCCAGTCCTTAAAATTTTTGGCCATCCATTCATCCTCAGCGTCACGATTAGTCCCAAAAGCAAAAAAAGCGAAATCTTGTGGTTGTTATAATTTCTACTTTTCATGCAATCACATACACTATAGTACTAAGTTTAGTGAATTTTGGCGTCTTCCTGATTAGTCTGTTAAAGTTAGTAATCAATAAAAATATGCGTACATAGAAAAAATCCTGAAATAGTTGGATTCTCAAAAGTATGTACAATCAGTGTTCTTGCTACATTTAGCACCTAATAAAATATAAATTGAAGTCTAGTTAGTGTTGGGCTGTAAAATGTTTTGGTACATGTAGTTACTTGAAATAGCAAATATTGGCTGTGTAACTGGTAAAGCCCTCAAAAAAATCAACTTCGTTTCCTCGTAGTACTCCCTGAAAGTGCTTCTTGCACGCTAATAATGCTCTGGCGTGTGTTCCTATGCCTCCTACTAGCCTCTGTAAAATTCATATTGACCAGTGCTTAACCATTCAACATGCTGCAGAGCCTAAGCTTTAAGCTTCAGTCAGTGGAATTTAGTTCTCATGGACATATAGTGATTGTAGAATAAAAATTAGAAGCCTCAAATAATACAGCATAACAGATACAAATAACCCCTGGTGTTAATCAAACACTCAAAAAGTCAAGTAGTACTTGAAACGTACCCCGAATAAAAGACTATAAGGGTAAATAGCATGGTAAGAAAAGTTTGGCAGGTGGACTTAAGAGCCACGTAGCCATCTGCTAACATCGTCTTGTCCTGTGATTTGTCATTATATTGTTAAATAGTTATATTTAAGGGATGAAAGAAACAATATTAATAAACATTCAGTTATAGTACTCTTGGTAAAGGGATTTCAGTGCTTAGAGACATAATAATTTTAGTTACAGTAAAAGTTTGGCCTCTTATAAGTGCAAAAAGTACAAATATTAAACATTTCATACAGTTTATCTAGAAAGCAAAAGCAAAAATACAATAACTGCGCAACATACTTAAAAAATAAGCAAGCCATGATATTCTAGTGGGCCATAATAAGACTAAAATATACTCGAAAATACTCTGACATAAGGTTGACGGCTATCTGAGATCAAAATTTTCAAGCTTTCTCTCATGCATAAAGTGGCTCTAGGAATCACTAAGCCTCAATAAAAATGGAAACATGCAGTAAAAGCACTTGGAGAGTTGTGGTGATCACATCATATGAAAAACATGCAAGAACAAGAATATATGGAACCCTACTCATATATTTAGGAAACTTTACCTACCCTAACAGTAAGAAAATACCGAGGAAACTCTAAAATAAACAAACTTTCCTACGAAGCAAACCAAAAATAGCGTAGTGGAAGTCAATAAACCCTAACAACAACAACAAGATTCAACAACTACATCAAAACAAAAACAACAACAATAATAATAATAATACTAATAATAATAGTAATAATAAACTTTGTGGGTACAGTTTTACTTAAAAGTACTTCTTCCTTAGTGATTAGAGAATTTTTTTAAATAAAGAACAAAACTCAAAGTTAAGAATTAAAAATATAAGATACAAAAGGCAATAAATAGAAAAAATAATAAAAGAAGTTGAAAAAATTATCTTTGCAAGTCAAAATTGCAATAAACACTTCTGCAAGAATAGATGAAATTGTGATATTAGAGTAAAAAATGGAAATAAACTTTTAAAATAACAAGTTAAAAGTTGAAAAATGTCTTTGTGAGTCCAAAATTTAATAAAAAATGTTGCCTGAATAGAAGAAATTGTGATATTAGAGTAAAAAAAATAAACCTAAATTTCAGCTAAAGTTGAAGAAACACAGTTTGTGTGTCTAAATTCCCATGCGAACTCTTGCTTGAATCGTTCAAATAGCGTTTTCTGAGTAAAAATACACAAAAAATGCGAAATATTGTCTCTAACAGTAAAAACATCTGGTCAATTTTACGTGAATCCTGATGTTTATAAGGCAATAATCAAATGGACTGTGGTTCGCAACCCCGAAATAAGGGCAAATAGTGGATCGCATCCACTTTAACTTGTAGATACTGGAACTGAATGTTCCTAGTTCAGCCAAATTCGTTACGCCTTAGGTTAAATAGTCTTTGCAATGTTACGAAAGGCGACAGAAATACCGCGTAGATTACTTCCACCAAATAAAATTGGAACCTCAAAGAAAATCAATACTCGTGTGTAAAAATTTGGCGACACTTGACTTCCATTCAACTTCGGAAGAAGACCAAGCGATGGGGCCCGTAACAATAGAGAACCTTTCTTCCCCTCACGTGTCCATGAACGCGCGCGGTTTGGGGGTGCCGATGAATGCAACCACATAACAGGTTCTTCCGTAACAGGTTAATATTAATAACATGGATTCTGCTCGCATACTTCGTTTTCATATAGGATACATCGTTCAATTTCTTCGCCTTTAAAGCGAACATGTGTTATAATATCTTCTACCTCCGATCGAACGCGTCGGCACCGGTTGAATACGGGTAAATCCGGATCCTTAATTATACCAAATATGACTCACCACCGACGCCAAAATGGCCGGACGTGACGCCTTAGAATAGGCCGAAAATGTATTTTGTACATTAATGAAAAAACCATTAATTCCAAGTTCCCACGTCTGTATAAAGCACCCATGACTCATATCCGGCAGAAACGCATTAATAAAATACAACAATAGTGTTAGAATAGTCCGAAAACGAACTCCATAATAGTGTCTTTTGTACCTTAATGGAAAAACCATTAATTCCAAGTTCCCACGTGTGCATAAAGCACCCATGACTCATATCCGGCAGAAACGCATTAATAAAATACAACAATAGTGTTAGCTTAGGCCGAAAACGGAATACATAATAGTATCTTTTGTGCACTAATGGAAAACCATTAATTTCAAACTCACACGTGTGCATGAGTCATCGATGACTCATCTCCTCCTCCACCCACGACACGTGGCGCTAGATTAATTAACAATAGCGTCACCCCTCGATAATGAATAAAAAACCCATTAATGTCAATTAACGGGTCTATTGTTAGGTCTAAACTCTAGTGGAGTCTACTTTCAATAAATAATATGTTGATTGTATAATTAGGCCTAACCGATTTTTCAGGAGAGGGGTAAACTGACTTCCTTCGAATGTCCAGTTTTGGAGTCAAAATATTATGGTCACCCTAAATTTACATGTATTGTTACGTGTAAAAGAAGAACTTTATTCGGAATGCATTTATCGTACATTTTCTGTCTTTCAAAAACATAGTTTGTGTGTTGTTTTCCATTATTAAAGTGAAATTGAACGTTTTGAAAATAATATTCAAATCGTATGTGCCAACACAAATGCTTTAACACCGACTTCTACACCCTTTTTACGTGATTTACGAGGATAATAACGTATTTGATACTGCTGCTACTACTACTACTATAATAATAAAAATATATTATTATTATTATTGTATAATATTATATAGCTAATAATAATAATAATATATTATTATTATTATTATTAATATTGGTACGTTTGTCCTAGTAGCAACTTGCCCCCCTCCCGACAAAAATTCGTGGTTGCGTCTCTGCATGTACCCACATTCATTGCAGCAATCTTACATATCTGATTCACGTAACATTTTATTTATTTATAAATGTTACATCTACTTCTTATTTTGCCGACCCAAAAACTTGCGTTCAAATAAGATGTAATAATCCTATTTGGAGCTCTTATGACATATGAAACGTATTTCCACGCTTATTAAAATGCTTGCATTTTTTGTTAAGAAAAGAAAATAGTTACTATATTTATCGAAAATACCATATTTTAGTGCATACGTAGCTAGGTTGATCAGTTTGGGGGGCCAAAGGTAAGATTATTCTATCAAACTATTATAAATTAACAAACTATTTATACACCATGTAGGCCTATACTGTATACATACATTATATATGTATATGTGTGTTTATATATATATATATAGTCTTGGAAAGAAAAGGAGCAAAGGCCTCCTCGGTGGCGCATGGTGGCATCGTCGCCTTGTAATCAAGGGGTTCCTGGTTCGATACCCGGTGGAGGCACATAGTGGTTCGGGTCCCCGATTAGCCTTACTGTGCATACAGTGGACTTAAAACACGAACTCGATAATTGGAAGGTTTTAGAAGAACTAAACATGGCCTTTTATGCATCGTACAACTTTGCTTCTTTTCACCCTACTTTTACAGTTTTTCTTCCTAAGAATTCCACTGAGTACAACACGCTACGAAACCAGAGGTCCAAGGTTCGGACATTGGACATGTGTGGTTGTATCATGTTTGTCCCATCGCCATTCCTTCAGCTCATCATTCATCCTCATCGTCGCATTTAACACAAGAGGTAGAAAAGCGGCGTAATATGGAAATATATAAATGATTGATTTGGTTTACTTTACTTCGCTTTTCTGACACTTTTTGGCTAATCGTGAAGATGAAGATGAAAATGAGTGATGTGAAATTGATGAGAGGCCATCATATACAACACACAGGTCCAGTCCGGGACTCGAACCCAGGACCCCTGACATCGTAATGCACCTTGTTAACCACTGCACAACAAATAGAAACAGAAAATGCTTGATAAGTTATTTGCTTCTCCATAAGTCATGATTATATTAAGTATTATTCGCTGTATGACTAGGGATTAATTTGTATGGCTAGCCAACCTAACCGTCTAAGCAGCAGCAGCTTCCGCATTTGTAGATGGAGGCTACATGGAGAAAATCACAGGAAGTCAGAAAGATATACAAATTTTGTAACATAATACTTATAGAGCATGCAGACGGGTGTAAAACAATTGCTACATACCTAGTTTCCTTCCTTAATTGAAACGTGGTTTATTCTTCATTATACATGAGATCAACTACCCTGGGAGTCGAACACAGGATCTTGTGTGGTAGTCAGACTCTCTTTTCGAATGCCAATATGTTGGATATTTGGTCGATCCTGATCCATTTTCTCCAGAGGAAGACAATCTGGCAGCTTCTCATTCGACATTTTACTCGCGATGTAGGAAAACGAGATCACAAACACTTCGTGGTGCTATCTTCTCGCGTTTACAGAAGTTTACCACCGCTCGGACCACAAATCCTACTTCAAACTATCTGACAGATATCAAATGTCCACCAAATCAACAGATGAACCGACCGCTTCAATGTTTCTCCGAATTTTCAGAAAGTGGCCTTTCCCCTCCTTTGCAGGGAAGGTCATTAGCAGGAGGGTTGAGTGCAAGTGAGAAGAACCGTAATGTCATTCATTCCCGCGCCGAAAAAGGACAAGCAATTGAATTCTGTTCTTGGAATTTGAAACGCATGGGGATATCTTTTCTGAACCATAAAATAATTAACCCAGAAAGTTCTAGCCACCCGTAGCTAAATCTTCCTGTTTGTGTCATCCTTCCGGCGCCCATGGTGCCAGTGCAGGGCCAGATGAAGCGAGAGTGTGAGTTTTGGGGGGATCCTGGATCTGGTGTGCAGCAGGGAGGAAAAGTGCATTTTCAATAGGTCTCAGATGTCCCTGACCGTGGCGGACCACAAAACCATTAACTGCACCCCCTCCCAATACATCTGTTTGTGTTAAACAAGCAAGAAACAGGGAAATAAGATAGAAATGCCTTGCTTGGGTTCGTGCTACTGAAAATTGAAGCAGTGTTTCAGACTGCAAGCAAAATTTACTGAAGAATTATTTTGCATTATTTGTCATCAAAGTAAAATTTCCAGCAAATACAGAACAGTTTCCCGGGGCCACGTGGACGTTTGCCGGGGCCAGTGCTCCCGCGTGCCCCCCTTAACGACGTCCCTGATACTCGTCCACCTTGTGTTTTTTCAGTCCAAAAAATAGTTTTTAACCTTCTATCGTGCACAGGGGACTTCAAGCTACAATCTGTGTAAGTTTTGCTTTGATCTGTTTATTATTATAGTTGCGGTAACTTTTTAAGTAAACCTCGTACACACACACACACACACTTATACTACATACTGTCTCCCAGAAAAAAAATGGATCCGCCTGTGACCGTCTGTTAAAATAATTATAAATTGGCCTACCATCTTTATATTATCTTCATAGTGTTATTGTTTTGCTAAGTTGCTATACTTTCTTATTGTTTCTTTCCAGTACACAATTGCTACTGTTACCAAATAATGTTTCTAAATAGCGCGGAAAGTAATTTTTTAGATCTACGTGTTACGAATCTTACGTTTTTTATGAAATTAAAATTCCTTGCGTAACGTCAAAAAGGTTTTTCAGAACTTTATGATGGCGAATGATGCATTCATGTCACAGGCGCAAGTCTGAAGATTTCGGATCATCGATTTATGTCACAGGCGCACGTCTGATTTTCTTCTTTTTCTTCTTATGATTGACTTGTGCAATAGGAACATTTGCGATTGCGATATGTTATTTGTGTGATATATTGGCGGATTGGACATTTCAGACATTCGATTTCATTTATGCGACTTCAGAAATTGGAAATAATAATTTTTATTAAAATTTCAGTAACCACCAAACGTCTCTAATTCCCTTATTTTTGTATTTTTCACATTGATACCATTGATACTTACGTATTCTGCATTCCTAAGAGTTTTTCAAGTTCGCGTTTCGTTTTTTGGACGCAAATAATCTCAATTTTCGAAATATCGAGTATTTTTATTTTGTTCGCTTTCGCTTGCGTTACACGCGATATGGCGGAGAAATCTTGACTAGCGTAGTTCATGATCAGTGGTTGTGCAGTGTTGTAGCCCCACGAACCATTCACGGATAGCCCCACGAACCATTCATAAATAGCCCCACGAACCATTCACGGATAGCCCCACGGACCATTAATGGCAAGGTTAGGTTGGGTTCTGTTAGGTTAGGCAAACATAGTTAAATTTGTTTTTCAAAATTAGATTTTTTTCGGGTTCGAAAACTCCACGAATCATGCACGAATAGCCCTACGAACCAATCATAAATAGCCCCCCAAACCATTCACGGATAGCCCCACGAACCATACATAAATAGCCCCACGAACCATTCACGGATCCACGAACCATTCATAAATAGCCCCACGAACCATTCACGGATAGCCCCACGAACCATTCATAAATAGCCCCACGAACCATTCACGGATAGCCCCACGAACCATTCATATATAGCCCCACGAACCATTCATAAATAACCCCACGAACCATTCACGGATCCACGAACCATTCATAAATAGCCCCACGAACCATTCACGGATAGCCCCACGGACCATTAATGGCAAGGTTAGGTTGGGTTCTGTTAGGTTAGGCAAACATAGTTAAATTTGTTTTTCAAAATTAGATTTTTTTCGGGTTCGAAAACTCCACGAACCATGCACGAATAGCCCTACGAACCATTCATAAATAGCCCCCCAAACCATTCACGGATAGCCCCACGAACCATACATAAATAGCCCCACGAACCATTCACGGATCCACGAACCATTCATAAATAGCCCCACGAACCATTCACGGATAGCCCCACGAACCATTCATAAATAGCCCCACGAACCATTCACGGATAGCCCCACGAACCATTCATATATAGCCCCACGAACCATTCATAAATAACCCCACGAACCATTCATAAATAGCCCCACAAACCATTCACGGATAGCCCCACAAACCATTCATAAATAGCCCCACGAACCATTCATAAATAGCCCCACGAACCATTTACGGATAGCCACACGAACCATTCATAAACAGCCCCACGAACCATTCATAAATAGCCTTAGAGATACTGAGCGAAAGGGGGGGGGGGTTATAACCCCCATCAACCTCACATTGACCACGCCGCTGATTCTGTGCACGTCATGTTGTCGCAAGTTCGTAATCAGAAATGATGAACAGTAACTCACGTTTATTTACGTTCTACAAAACCGCGTATTTGGAAACAGTGACCGGTTGTTACGTCATGAAACGCTCGCAAATATTTGGTTCACGTAGTAGACGGACATCAAGGGAACAGCTTTCGTGCATCGGAGTGACATTAATGTCGAAAATTACATGATTTACCGGCAAAAAAATTTCAACGAGGTGAAAACAAACTTCCAAGACCTTCCTAAAGTATAAATAAACCCATTTCGGTAAGTACTTTCTCCTGTAAAATTGAAGAAATACGTTTTGGGGATACGAAAATTTTACCTTTTTTTTTGGCATCTTCATGCCGTAAAGGGGAGGGTTGTTTTTTCTAAATGACTTGTGGGATGGGATAATTTGCGACTTCTGATTTTTATGATGGGAAGGGAGTGGAGGTTGGTATTCTGTGGAAAAGGACAACAAGGACTTTCAACGTAGGAGTTACTTCATTTTTGGACTTACAAATTGAACTTCGACCCACAATTCAATACCTGGCCTTGGTAAAAAGAGGTAAGTTACCTTCTTTGGTTTAATTTTAGCCTTCATTTTTTGTATCTTCATGTGTCAATGCGGAAAACAGTGAGAAATAGTGTTGGGAGCAGGTGACTTCGGCCAGTTTCTAACATGCCTTTAAAAGGGACTCTATAGATAAAGGCGTGGCCGCGGTAGCGGTAGGGGGCGGTAAGTCAATTACCCCAGGGGCGGAGCCCGGAATCGGTGGGAAATTTTGACTCAACAATTTCAAACGACAAATTCGCAACTTTAAACGGCTGTACAGTCGTAAATACTTATTTCAGCGCTCCATTTTTTTTATTCACAAATAGGATCACATAACCTTCATAATGAAAAAAATTATTTTCAAAATTCGAGGGTGTAGAATAGGGTACCCGACCTTTTTTTAAAAAAAAATCGATTGTAGAGCGATTGTAGAAGAGCGAACTAATTCATGAGATGGAACGATAGTGAAAAGTATCGTCTCAGTAGTATTCCTTATCACTGTCTCGCATGGACGTCCGGAAGGGGGGCAGGGGGCACCCCCACCTGGAAAATGAATGTCACAGTAATTTATGTTATTTATTTGAGGGGCGTTAAAGGAACAATATAATTTCAGACTGAAGCAGTGTTTTTTGAGGAGGAAACTCTATGACGGGAAAAAGTATGCCTCCTTTGCCCCCCACCCTGGAAAAATTATCTTGCTTGACCCTCGCTGGAAAAAAATCCTGCAGACGTCCATGCTCTCTCGTAAGGTATTGATATCATATCTAATAAGTAATGTTGAAGCTCCTACTTACCTATGATGATGCTGCGACTGGCTGAGTGGTATCCATCTTTGCCGGTCTTCCACGTCCGCGACTCTAAGAAGGCCGTCCCTCCTGTTAACCCGCTACTGGCTGCCTGGCCGCTAGGTGAAGCGGGACAGGCCAGGAACAGCCTAACCCGCGAACGAGCGGCCCTTCTAAGGACCACCATCACTCCACGTGAAGGCAATTCGCCCAACGAAACTCTCTAAATCGTCTGCAGTTTCTCCTTAGGCCATTGCCTCGATTTCGCTGTTGCAGTGCGCTTTGCCTACCAAGTGAGGTAGAACAGAGCTCGGACACTACTCCTGTCTACTTCGAAACTTTATACATATTTATGATTCGACTTTACTTCAGTTCATTTCACGAAACTTTAAAATTAATGTTTCCATGGAAATAACAAGGAAAATCGACAAGAACGAAGGCCTGGCAATTTTGTATTTGTTGTAGATGCTTTAACAGCCTTCATGCGAGATTTAAGATACACAAAAATACAGGTATTGGACAAAATAATAGAAACACGAGTCAGAAGTGGGACATTTTCAATGTGCCTGGTAATACTGAGCACGGCGGAAATCAACCTTCTCTTGTTTGTTGCAGGTAGTATGGACTGTGCACTGACAGTAGAGTGAGGCAGTGTGGCAGTGCACGTTGTTCAGGTGTAGTGAGTGACCAGTATAGCCGGGCTGACGGAGTTTGAAAGAGGTCGAATTGTTGGTGCCCGTTTCACTGGAGCATCTGTGAGCAAAACAGCGAAGTTATGCGGTGTAACACGAGGCACGGTCTCGAAAGTCATGACCGCATACACAGTGCACGGTGAAACAGGGTCTGCTAAGCACAATAGTGGTTGAAAGACAAAGCTACAGAAAAGGGACCGCCGGGCCTTGAATCGTATTGTGACATTGCAGAAGAAAACAATGGCCTCCAAAGTGACTACAGAACTTAATCAGCACCTAAACACCCCGTGTCCTGCAAAACAGTGAGGCGGGAACTGCATCAAATGGGTATCCATGGGCGTGTTGCTATTGCCAAGCCCCTAATAACTGAGACGAGTGCTCGAAGGTGACGTGCATGATGCAATGACCACAAAACTTGGACGTTGGAGGACTGGAAACATGTCATTTGCTCAGACGAGTCCACCTTTACCCTCTTCGCCACTACTAGACGCGTGTTTGTATGGCGAACACCCTCGGCAGCATACGATGTGGACTGTCACCGCCAGACTGTCAAACATGGTGGCAGCTTTATTATAGTCTCGGACATTATATCATGGTATTCGGCAGCCCCCTTGTCACATTACACAGTCGGGTTTCGTTAGCAGTGTATAGAGAACTCTTGGGTAACCAGATCCACCTAATGGTGCGTACCTTATTTCCAAACCGGAATGCCATCTTCCAGGATGATAATGCCCCCATTCATACTGCTGGCACTGTTCAACAGTGGTTTCCAGAGCATGCTGATGAGGTTCAACATCTTCCCTGGCCCACCCAGTCCCCAGACCTGAATATCATCGAGCCTCTGTGAGGTGTTTTTGAATCCAGGGTTCGGCGTCGAGTTCCACCTCCTTCGTCTCTACCTGAGCTGGAGGCTGTGCTGCATGAAGAATGGCTTCAAATTCCACTCACCACCATTCAGGACTTGTATTGGTCTATTCTGTCCCGAATCCAAGCTGTATTGCATGCTAAAGGTGGCCCAACACCGTATTAATACATGATGTTCCGACTTCCACAGGTGTTTCCATTATTTTGTCCAATACCTGTAAGTATTTTAAGAAGTTAGTCAAGCGTTTACTTTATAACTAGGAGCTTGGATTATTAACAGATTCTTTATTAATCATTATTCTTTAAAAAATAAGTCTTCTTGGCGTTATGTTTTAAACGTTTTATTTCTTTAAAACATGTTTTTTTCGGTTCTTGTTTAAGACACTGTTTAAAACATTAAAAACAAAATAAACTGTTTGTTTTGGTTTCTTTTTTTCGAAAAAAATATTGCCAACTCTGACTTCAAGACCACACTGCAACACCATACTCGGAGGATGCTCGCTTGAAGTATGGTCTTGCACCCAGTGACGGCGCCAGCCTGAAATAAGTGAGTGGGCTTAAGATTTCGGAGTCAAATTCTCGGGGGGCTAACTTATAGGGGTTAAAGGTACTTACGTAATGCTTTTCTACGGTATAATTTTACCAGTGACATATTTTATAGTCAGATCCAAAGATAAATCACTGCATTTTGTTCCATCATATACGCAAGTACTTTTAGGCACAAGTATGCATTTTGAAACTTTTTATCTGCTTCACTGCAAGTAAGAACTGATTTACATAAACTTATGTGTGCTGAATTCAGATCTCCTTTCAGTTTTCTCCAATCACGTCATTTTCTTTTGTAATATCATTTTAAAATTAATGTACATTAATCAAGTTTGGAGTATTTTCAATGAAACTGAAGTATTACAACAGTTCATAGGAATTAACATTTTATCTGGTTCACTGCAAGTAACAACTGATTTACATAAACTTATTATGTGTGCTGAATTCAGATCTGCTTTCAGTTTTCTCCTATCACGTCATTTTCTTTTGTAATATGGTTTTTAAATTAATGTACATTAATCAAGTTTGGAGTATTTTCAATGAAACTGAAGTATTACAACAAGTCATAGGAATTACATATTTTATACAAGTTTTGTTATTGATGTCATTGCACCATCATCATAAAGAGAAGTTCATAGAGTGTGAGTGAACCGTAACAGATCAAACAGAAGATATTTTGCGCCGTTTCACTGAGCTTCTACTGTAATTGACTGTATCTCTCTTGAGGCACCATCAGTAATCAGCCATCATGGCCTCATTCCACCGCCCTTGTTATCTTGTTTCCATGATTCTGATATCTTTGTGGAATCTTTCACCTTGCTCATCACTTTTTTGCACCAAGATTCTCAGGGAAGTAATCAATATGGCTATTCAAGAAATGCAATTAACACTCATTCTGCACCCTAACAATTTCAAGTTTTGTAGCATTTCGTCAACAATCTCTTCGTAGTTTTCTGATTTCTTGTTGCCCAGAAAGTTTTCACATACACTTTTGAATGACATCCACGCTGATATTTCCACTTCATTCATGCAGTTAGGGAAATGGTCTTTCATAAGAATGTGTATCTGTGGGCCACCTGCCTGAATTTTGTCTTCAGATTTATTTTGAAACTATGTCCTCAGATATTGGTGGACATTGCTTTCCTGGCTTAGACTTGTTATGAATTGCTTCATGATGCCTAACTTAATATGGAGTGGAGGAAGGACAGCTTTATCTCTAGGAATCAAATATTTACTCACAACATTTTTCTGTCCTTGTAAAAGATCAGTACGTTTTGGCCAGTGTCTTCTCGTCCAGTGTTCATTTCGTGCTCTGCTATCCCAGAAACACATAAAGCAGGGTACTTAGTAAAACCAGTTTGTTGACCAAGAACAATTGTTAACACTTTTAAATCAGAGCAAACAATCCAGTTATGCTCGTTGTACTTTATCTTTTCCAACATGAACCTCAAGTTTATGTACGTTTCCTTCAAAACTACTGAATATCCTAGAGGTATTGAGGGCAGCAAGTTGCCGTTATGAAGCAGTACTGCTTTCATGCTCCAATCCGAACTGTCAACAAATAACCTCCAATCAGCAGGATTATACTCGACTCTAAGGGCTTCAATCAAACCTACCACGTTATTGCAGTACACCAGTTTGTCCACCTTTGAAAAAAAAAGTACAAGTTCATTTTTCCTATGTCTATACTACCAAGCAAACGTAGTTCCCGGAGCAAGTAAATTATTTTCTTTGTGTCGCGATCCAAGAAGTTCAGCACTAATTTTGGGTAAATACACGTTTCTAACTAAATCGTTTAACTCACCTTGTGTGAACAGACGACGAGAAGAAAGTCCACTTGTTTGAAATGAAGGATCATGTTCGTGTTCAGAGGTCTCTTCTGATTCAACACTGTTATCCTCCAGCTGCTTAGGTGCAGGGATTGGCAATTCATCACTGTGTGGAAGGGGGAGGATGGTTGATCTAAGATTGGGATATTTCACGGATTTCTTGTTCTTCTTGTTTATGCCTTGCACGTTACATAAACAGAAGTAACAATCACTTGTGTGATCTCGTGGTTCCAATCACACCATTGGACAACCAAACTGCAGTGAAGCGCGTTTTCCTTTCACCCACTGATTCATGTTCACTGAACACGTACTACATACGTAATGAGGTGCCCAGGCTTTGTCTTGATTGCCTAGACGAACACCAAAATATGCCAAGTAGGCCTTTTTGTAGAAAGAAGTAATATTTCTCCTCTGTGTTGGCAACATATAACTTCCACAAGTGTAACAGAAACTATCGGGGTGATTTCTACACGCCCGGTGAGACATTTTTCAGCACCACTTCACACTACAATCTCAAAACTAGGTTTCCTCGATAAGCTCACACACAAACACATATAGACCACCTGAAAGCAGTTAAATCCAAGACAGAAAAACTGTTCAACAAGTGAGCAGCATTTCCCAAATGAAACTAACAAACACCAGTGAAGAAATGGGTATTTTCTTGACGTGCATTTTGAAACAATAGGTAGACATTGTTGTAGCAGCAATACTCGGGCATTGTTGGAAGCCAATATCAGGGCATTATTGAAAGTCAATATCAGGCCATTGTTGGACGCCAAGTTTCTTAAAACAAAATTGAAATTAACTGCCAATTACTTAACGCGATGGATCAAGGAGACGAGTTTGCCAGCCTTACGTCTGAGACATCTGGTGGTGAAATTTCCGAATTACTAGCAGCCACCGACGATAGTTTCGCGAGCGGGCCCAACGCAAGAGTGTGGCTTATTCCGCGATGGAATATAGTTCCCCGTTTCATTTGCATTTTTCTCCGTCGCTGCAGTTCTTCCTCTACAATTTACCCATCCTTAGTGCAGCACACGAGACGTAGATGTACTTTGGCAGTATGTTATGCGTTAGACTAGACAGATGCGAAAGGTTATTTTATATTTCAATTTAATTTAGCGAAAATAAAAATAAAATGTATAGTTGAATGTTCGTAAACTACTACAAGGAAGTGTTATGGTGTTCTCTGTGTGCAATGTCACCATTTGATTTCTTTTCTAAAATATAAGTTACTCACTCTGTATTTTACTTACAAACAGTAAAAAATGGTATACGCAAAAATATAACTCGCGCCCACAAAATACGAAACACGCGCCGACCCTCGCCCAAGCTCCCCTCCCCATCCATCCGGGACTGAACATTCAAGGAACACCCAACCCCCTCAGACTGCTTTGTTTTGATTTCTGTCTGACCCTGAGGCAAGGTTGACCGCTGAACCTGTCTGTGTAGTACTAGCCCTTAGCCAGCGACTCAGGATGGGTTGGGATTTCCTATGTGCAATTGTTTTGGTATTGATTATTCCGTGTTGTTACCAATAGATTCCAAAATCTGTATTCTGTTTTTTAACGCCACTTTTCAGGCCTCCCCGATAGCGTAGTGGATAAAGCTGTCGCCTTCTGATCAAGGGAACCGGGTTCGATTTCCGGCGGTGGCTCGGAAACTCCACTGTACTCCAGTTCCGATTTGCCTATGTGGGCAACTAGTGAACCAAAAACTTTACGTCACTTTTCACGGCGAAGATAAATGGTGATCCGATGAAGCAGGGAATAGAACAAAATATCCAAACCATGGCCATAATTCGAACCTGGAGCCCTTAGAACAGCAGTTGGTGCTGCGACACCGAGGAGGTAGCTTTGGAATAATAATCCTCATGGTGAAAATGTCGTCTGAGGTTCGATACCTGCCGAGTGGCATATCTTTGGATAACACCTGGCCGAATGGTTAGCACAGCACGCTACGACCCCGGGTTCCCGGGTTCGAATCCAGGCTAGGATACGCGTGTTCTTTGTGAGTGTTCTTTCATCAATTTCATAATATCATATCACTCATTCTCATCTTCGCGATTAGCCGAAAGTGGCAGAAAAACGAAGGAAAATAAACCAAGTAAATAAATAAATCAAACTAATTGTCGCTGTTATTTGGCTTTCTAGGCGAAGCCTTCTCCTTTTCAATGAACTCGCCATTATCCTCACGATGTTTGGCTATCACCGACATTTCAGACTCTTATTGGGTATCGAAGGCCAGACAGTTCACACCGAAAGCAACATTTGGCTACCTGGGACTGCATATGAATTAATAATTCATTTCGTAATATTGGTATGAATATTATAAATTCACTCACACATAAGAGATCGCTATTAAAAGTCGTAATTAAAATTATGTTTCAATCTGAAAAAAAATGAACATAAAAATATATTGAAGGCCCAAATAAATACAACGTCAAGGCAAAAGCAAAATATCTCACCAGGAAATAAGTGTTATTTTTACGAACAACATAATAAATTACAGTATTTGAAGAATGAGAACAATAAAATAATACTAATTATATTAAATAATACAACCTCAGAAAGTGGAATATATCTGACTTCACTGTTTCACTCATTCTAGTTACTTTCCTACTTTTTCTCGTCTATTGTGTTAAATCAATATAATTTTTTATTTGCAAATAATAGGATTTAGTAAAAATGGTCTCGATCGCTCTACTAGGAGTTGAAACTTTTAAATAGGTAAGTCAATTCAAATATTTCTTTCCCTTGAAAAATTATTCCAGCATAAATAAAAGTATGCTGAAATAAGTGCACGACACACCGAATTCTATTCCCACCCAGGGGTCAGAAATCTCTCAACCAGTGGCGTGACGAAATATCCTAGCAAGGCCTGTCTTCCAACGATCACTTCAGAATTCGTCCCTTCCCTCCCGGCTTTCTTCACCTGTTCAAAATGTTCCTACACAAGTCAAGCTCCTATCACGTCTTATTGAACTACAGTGTCTAAGCAAATGAACAAAGTGAGAAATCATCTTAATAAATTTCAATTTCGGCCGAGGAAGCTATAATAGCCCAAAGCCTCCCGAAATAAGTTTGAACCACCCTTGAGCCCACCCCAAAAAAAATTACTGGTGACGCCACTGCTTATCTCCAGTGGGGCGGTTACTTCTCGAGAAAATAGGACCAACCGCCTCCCTCCCCCATTGAGATAAGCAGAGACGTCACCAGTAATTGGGTGGGCTCAAGGGTGGTTGAAACATTTTTCGTGGGCTCTGGTTCAGTTGTCGTGGCCAAATTAGCGATTAAATTTTCACCCAAATCAAGTGGCATCAGCGTGATGGAAACGCGATTATCAATTTTTATACACATATCCCCCTCCTTATCTTTCTCTCTTCAAACACGCACACACGAACGAACGGAGACTCAGGCAAGGCAGTATTCTCTCACGACAGTAATTCTAAAAATCGAGCATATACAAGGGAAATGTAACTGAACTACAACAATATTTCAAAACTTCCATAGCGAAATTTTTCATTTCATGCGCAAAATCTTCGACTTTAGCATTTACAGATATCTCTTTCTGTAGCAAAGTGTGTACCAGAATTTTTATTTCCTGCGGGGGGAGAATCGCTTGTCAATACTGATATCTAGAGGGGCCGAAGAAAATCATAATGCACTGTTGTTGTTATTATACACATGCAAATATAACACGTTACTTCTAGTTTCTGTGGTAAAATGTGTTCCCGGAATTTTTTTCCCGGCGGGGGAGGGGGAAGTGTATTGCTAGTCAATACTGATTTATACAAGCTTAGCATCTTCCTATTAATGTGTACCATGGACGCCGACTTTCGAGGGGCAAAGCACTTATTGCCCCCCCAATTCACATGGAGGGACAGATTTAATGTATATTTACATATTTATTATTGTTTATGCCAACCTTGCCGCCCCCAAAATTATCTTAAGTTGGCGCCTCTGATGTGTCCTGTTGTTCAAATAGAACACGTCTCCTAGTTTCTATTGGCACACATACGAAGCATTTGATTCATACTTGTACACTGAGCAGTAGGAGAAAAAAATACGTATCATGTGACGTCAATGTTTCCCACAGTTTTTCTACGACTTGTTCAGATTATAATGCACCGTGTACGGAGGGCTTTACTCACTTTCTTCTTCCTCCTCTTTTCTAATTACAGGAATCGATAGTTTTTTTCATCTCTTCTACTGCACTCTCTTTTTCAGTAGTAGTGACGATATTACACGTTTCTTCATGCCATCGTTATCCTTGATTTGTTTACTCTGAGGTTACTACGCAGGTGATATCTACCTCTTGTGTGTTACAAGTCCAACGACGAGGGCGCCGTTACCTCGGGACAACTGGCCCTCCCAATATCTTTTCTCCCTTAGGAGGAGACGGGTAGCAAGGTTATAGCCCCCTGCACTGGCTCCCTGTTTGGTCCACGGGTTCTTATTTGCTATTCGAACCACCCCTTAGTACTAAAGGGGGCCCCTCATCCGCCACCCGAGGGACGCGCCGTTACGCAGTTACAGGGTCTGCGCACGGTACAGGATACAAATACAAACATTCTTAGAATTAAAATAAAACAAACCCTTTGAAACACAATAACACAAGAAATGACACATTAATAATAACATATAGATGATTCATAAGGAACAAAGACATTAGAATTAAAACAACATATGCAAATACAGAAACACCAAACTATTAGAAAACACACACACACATACAAAACAAGGACGTTATGAAACACATAATACACAATACATAATAACTTTTGTTGATTAATTTACGAAGTATTATCCAAGAAATATTCCAATAACAAGCATGATGGGAAATTGAAAGTACACATAAGCCACGGAAACATTACATAACACAATACATAAAACTTATTACTAGACAATAATTGACAACTACATCTAAACATATATTAAAATTTTAAACAATATAACTATGTACACAATAGAATTATGGTGCAGAACTAACTTTTGACGATGACTGTGTTCTGCTCCTATTACTTCGGAGGGCATCAAGGATGTACTGGGGTTCTCTGATTTCCATACTTCTTGTATGGCGTGGATCGACCAATTCTGGAAGAAGACACTGCATGTAAAATTGTTGTAGCTTCACTTCCATTTTCTCTCTCCAGAATTTGTCATCCCGCACTATTTTCTGCACCAACATACCTTTAGGTGTCCAAAATACAAAATAGCAGAAGAGACGGCGTGTAATATGGAGTTATCCCTGCACCTGATACATATAATTGTGGTTTACCTTCAACTGCATCTGTCCGTCTGAGGTAATGGTACAAAAATTAACCTTTTTGTTGACTACAGCTTCTACTGGTGTCATGTCTTTAGCTGTAGCGGGACATTTCACTTCCAGCAAAGAATCGTCACCAATGAGACCATCAGGACTTGCTCCCAAGTAACAGCGGTCACTATCAACAAACAATCCACAAGGACTGACTGATACATGATGCTGTTCCTCAAATTGTTGCACAGCAAAAGGTTCCTTTTCTATACCATACGTCATGGCAGCAGTCCTAGTGTTGTCGGTGTAAAGGAGAGCTTTGACTGTGTTGGAGCATAAAGTTGTTGGACGCATTTTACAGACTTTGCCGAATGTTGATGCCGTAAGTCTCTTTATTCTCTCCTGTCGCCACAGTTGACACTGACTTTGGCCTATTGTTTTTAATTGCAGCTCTGTCAAGTCCTTTTCAGCCAAACGAAGGGAGTCTAAAAATTTCTTCTTTTCCTCCTCGTACTTTGGAGGTGGCATGTCCGCTTGTTGACAGAGGGATCCATAATCTTTATCTGGGCCAGTTTCCACAGAACAATTGAAGCGTTTTCTTTTCTGCTGGCCGCTTTGATACTCTAGCCTCCTCTTTCTAGTCGTATCAGTTCTCTTTTTCACAAATTTCTTCGTGAAAGCACCTGGACTTTCTGTCACCATGGCTTTGTGTACATAGCGATGGAATTCTCCCCCTGTGTTGAACGAAGTTACGGCTGCCTCACACCTCACTTGATAAGAGCCTCTAAATGAGAAATTTATTCTTTTTCCCCCAACAAATTTCGCCACACAAGAGTTGTAGGACTCAGCAGTGTTCGTGTTCACGTTGTGTATCAGACATGAAGAATGATACGCAACCCGATGCACAGCAGACATGATCTCTTGGTAAATTCCACATTCAGCAAGAGAAGGAATGTAGTTGTTTTCTCCATCCTTGATGCCCTCACAAAAGTATCCTCTTTCCCGGCAGTGTTTGTGCTCGCCAAACACATGACTAGGTCCATTGACAATGTCTTTCCTTAGCTCCTCAATCCTCGTGGCTCTCGATAATTCCCGCTGCTGCGATCGAAACTCTATTGCTTTCGTCACAGCATAACGAAGACGCAACAGCCTCTGACGAACAATCGAGCGCAAACCAACACTTCCCAACTTGCTCTTTAATACAATGTCTTTTAATTTGTTGGAATAATTACGCAAAATGTGATTTTTGCACTCAATTTTCTCAATCAACAAGTTAGGGCCATATGGTAGAGCATCCGTCAATTTGCTATGCACGCTGCTATCGCCATCACCTATAAGCCGTGCATATTTCACACCGTGCATAGCAACACTGCTTCGAAACCCTTCAAGTATAATGTCAGATTCCATTCCTGTGGAGCTATCAGTCCAGTTCCTGTAGCACTTGTGGTCACTAGCATTCTTCTCAAGGGCTTCAGCTCGGGCACACACGGAACAGTATTTGTTTCTTATCCCAATGAATAAGACCTTTTTTGTTCTGTGGCCAATAATACAAGCCTGAAAAGAAAAAGAACAAACTGAGTTTTCGGTATTCACAATTTATAAATATCACAAACACTTCCTGCATTATTTCACGTTTAGCTTTTCCGAACTTATTGTTTATTTATTTATTTACTGCACTCGCTCGTTTTGTATCAGCGCCCAAGTTACGGGTTTCGCCAACGGTAAAACATTATCTCAGCTTTTCGTGCATCGAACTTTTATGTCTTTTAAGAAAGTTTACCAACCTTTCATTCGTAAAATGCCTTCCCCCTACCCCACGATACAATAATATCATTCGATTCTCCTTCATTTGTACTGTTATGGTTCAGGAGTAATCGCAAATGGAATTTGGGGGCTGTGTGATGCTGGGCCCCAATTTCGATTGACTTACTTCCCTGTTCTGCGACTTTTTGGCTAATCGCGAAGATGAGGATGAGTGATGATGATGATGAAATTCTTGAAAGGACACCCATAAATAAAATAACTCAATACCGAGGCCGGGATTAGAACCCGGGACCCCTGGCTTCGTAGTGCGCTGTGCTAACTACTACGCCACGGAGGCCGGCTTAATTTTAATTTGGAATTACTCCAGAACCGTAACTATAGAAACGAATGTAAAAACAGAACAGTACAAACGAAGGAGAATCGTCTCATTCGTTTTTGTTTTATTTGTTTTTTGGGGGGGGGGTGAGGCACTTCAAAAGAGCCACTACCTTTCATACCCGAACCTGACACATCAATACTACGATGCCAGGGGTCCCGGGTTCGAATCTTGGCCTGGCCATAGATATTTGAGTGTGTTCACTCATGAATTTCATCATATCATCACTCATCCCCATCTTTTATTTATTTATTTACTCAGAGTTTCAGATACAGTCTTATTTGGCCATTTTACACTGAAACAACATAAAGTAGAAACAAAAAATAACAAAAGATAAAAACAATAAGAAGATGGGATAGATTTACATGTTCATGGTCAGTAATATTTAAAAATTACGTTCTGGAAGGAAAATATCTACAAATTAGCCAAAAAGTGGCACAAAAAGCGAAGTAAAATAAAGCAAATCAAAATTTAAAGAAAATCTGACCCGTTATGGGGAGTGAAAAAATAAAGAAACAGCCAAAAGAATAATGTTTTTGAACTTACCACTCAAGACAATGCATTATATTTGGTCTTGTAAGACCTTTTGGACCATGCTCCGTCAGCCACTACAGTAATCAGTGGAGTGCCATCTTTGTCGACGTCTCCCGCTTCTCTTGCAAGCCTGGCCTCCTCTTGTCCTGCTTCTTCCATCTGTGCCCACGCTGCTTTACTTGTGGCTGTACCAAGTTTTCTGTGATATTTGGCGTAAGTGTTCTTAGCCATGCACGGAATATCAAGAGAAGCAGTGAACTCTTCCAGCTGAGAAAAGCCTCCCCCGGTTGAAAGGATCCCAGACACTGCTGCTGCATTCACGGACATGTATTTATCTGTCTTGCTTGGATCTTCCGTGGATACCTCTTCAGACACACCGCACATTTCACACTGAAGAAAAATTATGCTGGACAACCCATTTCTTTGTTCATTCACAATTTTCATGTCAGCAACGCCACACTGAAATGGATCATGACGTATGCTCATGATTCTCTGCAGCAAATAGCCAATGTCCACAATCCGCCTTCCCTGGAGAACTTCATTTGGCTTTGGTGTATTTTCACCTGATGTTGATCCTTCAGGTGGATCGTTTGCTTCCATAGTTCTAAAAAATTAGTGAAACATTAAAACAATATTACAACAAAAGGACTCATACTCTCTCTCTCTCACACACACACACACATACACAATGATGGCGTAGTTGTAACATCGTCGCCTTGTAATCAAGGGGTCCCGGGTTCGATACCCGGTGGACGCCCATTGCATAGTGGTTCGGATCCCACTTTCAACTATATGTCCAATCCCGATTAGCCTATTTGTGCATAAAGTAGACTTAAAGAATTAACAATATATACCGTATTTACCGGCGAATAACACTAACTCCCTATTTTGTACATATTTTTGAGGCAAAAGCTTTATCACTGAATATTATAATTAATTTACAGTATTTCAACTATAAAGTAATATGTAGATCTACTTTCAACAAATAACAGATGCAGATTTTTATTCAGCGCAGTAAAGATGACGTGGCAACACGACACAGCGATATCCTTTAAATCATGGAAACTGCAGGCTGTCACCAAAATACCAAAATGTCATCACGATCGGACAAACAGTTTTTTATTTAGAGAATTTCAAAAAGAGCGATCGTTTGCAAAACTAAAAAAACGGCCCTTTTTTCGTTCTCACGACTACTCGAAAAAAAAAATTGGTCATAGATTAACGCAGAATTGAAAAAGCTAAATTTTGATGTAACTCGTTTTATTGTAGGTCTACTGGTTAATTTTTAATTGCAGTCTAAACTCGAGTATCTATAATTTTTAATCCGATCATAGGCCGAAATTCGAATGATAATTCTTGAACATATCAGGAGGCAAAGTGCCTACCATAATTTTCACAAAGTCCTCAAGTCCTCAGCTCTATTAACTAATAGATGACATTAATTTTCATTTTTTAAACCCCACAGTGAGTAAAATAGAATTTACTTGCTTTCTTTCCTTTTCTTTTTTTTTTTTGGCGGCGAACTATACTCAGACAATACTATTATCGAATTTAGTGATAATATGTTAGGGAATATATTTCAAGAAAACAAGAACAATTAGCATATATTCAGACAATCATATAATAAAAACATTACTGTTACTATTTTTACTCTTGTTATGTCGTCTTCCTAACTATTGGAGTAATCGCGTCTAGGGGATAGTTGCCACTAAGCCATCCTAGGCTATAACCTAGGCGCCGCACAAAAATTAGACGCTAAAGAGGAAATAGTGACAAATTCCTTAATATTGTGAAATTAGCAAAATAAAACATGTCAAGATCTTTTAGTTGCTTATTTCATGAATGAAGATGGAAGGAGTTTAAATAATTACATATTAACCCTATTTTCAGTACTGTATTTTAATCGGAGTGCCACAAGTCCGTGTGGCAGCCTGCAAAGGAAGGTCACGTAACAATGCTCGAATATAAATTGTTCCTCGAAGAAACTAATGTAAAATAGAATTGAATGTCAACAATTGAAAGTCAAGTGGAGGCATATTGGCGGTGGAAATCAACATCCTTGTTTCTCTGTTTGGCTACCGTAATATAGTGTCAGTTTCTTTCCCTTTGATGTGTGTGTGGGTGTGCGTTATTAGTGTTGTGTGGCGAAATGTATCGTGAAAATGACACTTTTAAAAGAAAACAAAGTTCAAGGAATATTTTTTCATCAGATGCGTTTACATTTTCAAGTTTACAAGTGTTATTATTAGAGAGCATGCAATTAGTGGAAGTGTCACGATAAGAGAACCGTTGTCAATAATTGTAGTAATAATAATGTCGGCAGGGTCCAAAGCAAAGAATCGCCTAGCGACCCAAATTTTATAACACCCCCCTCTCCCGATAGCGTCTCGAACGACAATGATGAAAGATGAAGGGATGAAATAGACGATGGGAGAAACACACATGCACGGTTTACCTGAAATTCGAACCAAGAACAACTGGATCATACCTCGATCACAGAGGCCGATTATTATCCGTGTCGCCAATTTACATGGGCCCGTGCTCACCCAATAATATGTCATATTATTATTATTATTATTATTGTCACCTTGATTTATGGATTGCATATTGAAATAAACAACTAACACATTTAAAAAATAAGTGAGGATGATTGTTGGCGTGCACACTTTATTCGTCTCTCCTACTATCGCTAATCATGTGGCTTGTGTTTGTCATTTTCGAGAAGCCAGCCTAGTCTGTCTTGTCTAGTTCATCTGGCGCGCGGAGCGGCTGCGACAACAATGAACAAGTGTCGATCAACTCACAAGGAACGAATCACTTGGAGAAAGTGGAGAATTAAAAATAGTGGTGCTATGTAAAGTATGCAAGGAAGCTAATGATAAACTACCAAGTATTTCCATCAAAGGGGAACATTCTTTAATTTTTTCTGTTTTCTTTTTCAACTTCAGGAAAATTCAGTTCCCATGAAACCTCTCAGTGTCGCTGTTAGGAAGTGAGGATCATTTATGTAAGATATTTTGTTTGAGTTATAAATGTTAATAAAGTGTCGACGCCCATATTATTAGTATAGCATATGATCAACAAACATAAATGTGTAACAAAAGCTTAATAGACACGTGTATAATAATGCTGGATCAGGACATTATAGCATTACACGTAATACTAAAACAAAAAAAAAAGACCGCCCTGTTTCCAGAAGAAGATGAAAAGGTTTCTGGCTTTGGCTCTAGAGGACCTGTTTCCAATACCATTCATTCTGAAGTTTGGCCTTGACCATTGGCGGTGACAAACACAGAGGTATTTGAGGGAGAGTCAAGGAACGGTAACAGTCCCCCTCCCGGCTATTTTGAGGCGAAGATTTCGCGGACCTATGAATTTGCGGTCGGAAATTTTAGCGTGACAATTACACTTTCTTAGGAAACTGCTAAAAGATACAGTTTTACTTACCTAGACTGCTTTTGTTGTTCTCGCCAAACTTTCAAGTGATTTGCTCGCCTCTTCTTTCTTCTCTCTGATAGAAACAACCCTCTCTTCTTTCTTGGCGGTGACATAATTTCTTATTCTATGTTTACAACACAACACTCCAGCGAGACTCGACAAATTTTTAGCTAGCAGAAGCTGTCCAACTCAAATATCCCTCCGCCTGCTGGAAGTTCCAGGCGGTATGGTAGGTGGCAGCACAATTTGCCATGGAAAAAAAATCATTGCAGACATAGAATATTATTATGATTGCGTAATAATATGCAAATTTTCCAGTAACCAAAGTATAGCAATCGCTGCATAAATGTTTCATCTAGTGAACCATTTTGTCGGTTTTCTCATATTTTTCTTGTGAAATAAGAAAATTAATTAGAAAGGTGTGTCAGCTGTATTTTCTGATATTTTTATTATTTTACGCGTAATATAATTATGCAAGTTACTCTTCGAAGTAATAGCACGCACGGGACGAGTACGTAGAAAAAGGTTCTAAAAGCAGTTGATCGAAATTCTATTCCATGGCAACGCAATCACTGTAACAATTTCCCATGTAAATGAATGGGACGATTTTTCAAGATGGCGGCCGTAGTCCATCCCGCTCCCTGCTAAGTCAGCGTTGCCAACTACTATAAAAGGAACCATAGCACGAGTAAGAGTACGAGCAGCAAGAATCGCGGTGCAAACTACCAATCTTCAATTTAATGTTAGCACTGCTAGATGTTTATTTTATGTTTGTTTATTTTAATTATTTCATATAATTCGGCTTTCAGCAAACCTTCTGCATGCGGAATATTGTGAGATGATAGCCACGACTTCATTTCATCCTTCTGCTGTTTGATGTTGGGATTTTTTTCAGTAACTTGTTGTGGTATGGAGGATTGTCACACACAATAACAAGTTTGGGGGCAGATTGGAAAGAAGCTGTTCTTCGAACCACAACATAAAATGGTTAGCGTTCATCTCCCCATGATAGTCACCAGAAGTTGTTTTTGAAAGGAACACTAACTTCGCCCCTCCACAAATCCACTTTCACCACCGGCATGCACAATAATAAACCTGGGACCCTTTCCTGTTGGCACTTTTAACCCCCCCCCCCCGAATCTTTGGAATCCAGCCAAACTTTGGGGACAGTGTGGTGTGTGTTCACGAAACTTTCATCCATATAAATGAAAGACCGGCGGTTTGCTCTGTGCGCAGTTCTTTAACTTCACGCAAAAATGATCGCCGCAACGCAACGATACTGTTTCGTTCAAGGAGTAGCTTCCTGCTGTTTACGCTGTGCTTTTTTAAATCTGAATCCTAATTTTCTTATGATCATACGCAACGACCAACGCGAAACCTTAAAATTAACATTTTCTTGCAGTTCCTTCATCAGTTTATGTATGGTGACAACAATGCCTTTCGTGTATTAAACAATGGATTGTTTGGTGCACGACTGCTTCATCAAAAGAATCCAGATTTGTGACACGTTGCTGGGCGTTCGGTCGGTTTTTGCCCGCCGTTGAAAAAGATTTCCCGCTCGCTATCGCAACACTCTTGTGTTTCTTCTTCAAAATTCTCCACACAGATCTTTCACTGACACCTGTCGCCACGGGCGTTCTGTGAACAGCTGTGGTTTTGTTTTCATCGCAATCAAAGTACTTATACACATTGAAAACTATTTCTCTTGTATCGCTGTGCAAGGGCTTACCTTTCTTTACTCCACTGCTCATTGTACAACAATGACAAAACCAACCAAAAAAACCTCCCTAACAAAGAAACAAAATAGCCTGCAATCCCTCGCTCGTAGCTGCGGTTTGTTAGACTAATTAGCAGTGTGGGGGTTTGCACGCCTGCATCACCCCTCTCGGAATGATTTCGATTGGTTTGCACGCCACCTTGTCGTCCGCTCTAGCGAATGAGCCTTCGCTTCTGGAAGGAGAGGTGAAGGTGGGAGATGACGTCACTGCCAAGCTATTTCTTCTGCGCTGTAATTGTCTTATACTAGCAAAAAGGCGGTTTCGTTAGAAATTGAAAAAGCGTAAAAAAATCCTGACGTGATGAAAAGGAACGAAATGTCATTTCTGTCATCACTGATGGTAAGCTTTCTGAAAATGTAATTACTTTCGTTGAAGCAAATTGGTTCAAATAAAGCGCAATATTGTTTTCTCTTCCAAAACCACCATTCAGTGGAATAATATCACACACATATTTATTTATTACTATTCATATGAACAGTACAAAATATACAAGGTCGTTCAATGTTGACCGGGACTTTTATTTCTACAGAGGAAATAGGTAGCAGAAGAAACACCAAACTATGTCAGTTTTTCAAAGTATTCTCCGTGCGCGCCGAGGCACCGTTGCCATCGTTCTGGCAGCTCCCGAATTCCTTTGGCGTAGAAAGAAATTGGTTGTTGTCGTAGCCACTGGAGGACATCGCTCCGCAGTGCTTCGTCTGTCGTGAATTTCTTCCCTCCCAGATGGTCTTTAAGGGGTGAAAACAAATGATAATCACTGGGGGCTAAATCCGGACTGTAGGGGGGATGGGGCAGAACTTCCCAGCGCATGTCGGCCAGAGTTGTTGTCACATTGGCCGTGTGAGGGTGGGCATTGTCATGGAGAAGAATGACATTTCCAGACAACATCCCAGGTCTTTTCTTGCGAATAGACTTTCGTACAGCACCACTCAACAATGTGGAGTAATACTGGGCATTAATCGTGCTCCCTTTGTTCAGAAAATCCACATGGATAACGCCCTTCATGTCCCAGAAGACACTTGCCATGATCTTTCCAGCGGACGGCTGCGTTTTGCTTTTCTTGGGGGGGGGGACCTTTATGCCGCCACTCCATGCTGCGTCTTTTGGTCTCTGGGGTTGAATTGTGCAACCATGTTTCATCACACGTGATGATGGATTGCAACAATTCATCACCTTCTGCTCGAAACCGATTCAGAAGCTGTTCACAGACCGTCCTGCGTGTCCACTTCTGATCGAATGTCAGCTGGCGGGGAACCCACCTTGCACAGATTTTGCGGAAGCGTAAGTGGTCGTGAATGATTGTCTCAACACTCCCGACACTAATATTCACCTCGGCAGCAATATCCCGCACTGTTACTCGCCGGTTCTCAAGAATAATTTGCTCAACACGTGCGATATTCACTGGTGTGACTGCAGTCGGGCGAATGTGTCCATGCGCTTCATTTGTCACCAGCTCTCGTCCTTCGCGAAACTGCTTACACCATTCGTACACTCTTGTCCGCGACATCGTTTGTTCACCATACTGTGCTTGCAATCGTCTGAAAATCTCAGCTGGTTTCACTTTCTCCTTTACGAGAAATTTGATTACACACCGCTGCTCCACAGCCACAGACACACTGCTTGCCGCCATGTTCGCTGCAACTGCTGCGCATGCGCGAAATACGTCATGCCGGGCGCTAGTTACTCGCGAAGGAATACATTACGTCACCCGCACGTTTCATCATGATCCGGCTATTCATCGATTTTTTACGTACGAAAATCCCGGTCAACCTTGAACGACCCTTGTACCATAAAAGCTAGGGATATACGTATAATTATACACATAACACTATTTCTATGCTCTGTCCCAGGTATGTCTGGAGGAAGGCCGCGCATAAAGACAGAGTAGAGGAGAAAGCGAGTGGGCGGAGCGAAGCAGTACACGCTGCTGGAAAGTCTGATAATTACAGTCACTCTTTACCCTCCACGCAATCCCGTTCCTTTGCACGTGTTGATTTGTCAGTCCTCCGGAATCACTACTTGCGCAGAGACTTGCTTTCGTTCGCTTGCTCCAGATATGCGTGAGACAGAGTATATGTAAAGAGTTTGAGTACTTTTTTGGTAAAATGAGAAAATGAACCACATCAAGAAACTACGATAAAATACGAACCTTGTTTAAATCCAACGATTTAGCAATATGTTTCTCAAAGAGAATAAATGCACCAATTCGATTGAAGGTAAAACTTGATTTGCCGCAAGACAGCCGTTGATGGGGGTATGCATATTTCAATAACACAAACCTTATAAAGATCGTAAAAGACAGTTTCGAATGTTTCAACCATTGCAAGGAGGTGCTGAAAGGCCTTTATTTATATGAAAAACTCAAACTAAACGTAACGTTTCAACCTTCTAGCAAGGTCTTCTTCAGACTCTGCACCAAGTACAAATTTTTATTTTTAGTTCCTTCCTGCATCATAGTGTGCCATTCTATATTGTCTAAATCACAACAACAGGGAGAGGCAAAAGATTGTAGCTTTTAGTGCTTCAGAAAAGCGGGGACCGCCTTTATGGCAATGACCCTGTGTTGCAGTGTTTACCTAGGAAGGAACTTGTGGTCAAACAGCCAATTAGACCTACGGCTACCTCCCCCCCCCCTACCTTGTGCAACAAGCGGCAATCTTTCAAACACTCCTCCCCGAAGCAGCCAGCAGGGAAGAAGGATTTGTCAAAATAGCCGTTCTTTGATGCAGTAACAAAAAGTGATAAATATGACTTACAAAGTTAGAATTTACATTTTTATTTTAGTACTACTTCAAGTAATTCTATTGCTAACACCAATATCTTATGCTTGGGATCTAAAAGATGTGTTTCAAGAAATGAGTGTTAATGTAACTAAGCCTGGCTCATATGAGACCCAAGCAGCTGGTTATTATGCTACAGGAGGACTATCAATGCGAACAAGTAAAACAGCTTTTAATCCAATCTCTATAACTCCACCAACAATGACAATAAGCTGTAGTGGCATTGATTCTTATCTTGGTAGTTATTCAATTATTTCAGGAGATGAGCTAGTCCAGCTGATGAAAAGTATTGGTACGCAAGCAAAAGCTTGTGCATTTTCATTGGGTCTGAAAACTTTTGCTCCACAAATTTAAAATGCCTTAAAAAATTTACGAAATCTTGCTATGAAAATGAATCAATTTGCCAAAGGTGATTGTGAGATGACTAAAGCTATATTTGCTTGGGATATTGATTGGAATCGGTTCGCACGGCGGCACTACTTTAATAAAGTAGGCATCAAATAGACAACACCAACCTTGATTCTTGAATAATAAATGTATAAATGGTAGGGGAACCTGAAAAAATTCTGTAGCAAGTGTATTAATTGCAACTCTTTGTTTATTTTTTACATATTAAGAACTCAAAGCATTACCTTTTATATGGTACAGTTAAAAATAATATATGTTATGTTATATGCTCTTTACAAAGGTTTTTTTTGAAAATGCAGCAGTGTGTCATTTTACCTGAGGTACTTAGATAAAATGACATACCGATTTATAACACGTAATTGAATCTTACATACCCATTCATATAACACGTAATTGAAACTTTTTACTTGCATAAATCGCAAGTAAATGTCCTTGATGTCTTTGGTACACCAGCACACTAATTGTGCGCCCACATTGCAGTTACAGATGTGGTACCACAAGGTGATGGCATTGCAGATGGCGGAGGAAAAGATTGTGCAATTTCGGTTACAGGAGTCAAAGCTGGAGATGATGATGATTCGGCCGCAGTTTCAGGTGTATCAATTCCTGGCTGGGTCCCACCTTCCCACCGACGAAAAAGTTGTTTGGTAACGACCCAATCCTTTATCAACTCCAACCACCTGCTTGTTTTTCCTCTGCACTCTCCTCCGCAGCGTAGCCTGAGGAACGCAGAATGTCTTGGATGCACGTTGCCAACCCATTTCTCCATTGTTTGTTGCATTTATAGAACGTTGCATAGTGTCCTTATGCCATGACTGTCTGTCAGTTTTTTTTACGTACTCTCCAAGCATTATTTCTGTAGCCTAAAATAATAATAAAAGAAAACATTTTCAGTCTGCTTTCCATAATATCTACAATAATTCAGTTGCAATAGTGATTTATTTAATTAACTGTAGCCATTACTGGTATTATTTGCACATTGAACAACTTTCAACACTTACATATTTTACGCCTTGGCAATAATATAATTCCTATTAAATGTGTAGGTCCACAAAATATTTACTCTGGTAAAATGACATACTATGTCATTTTATCCTAGTTAAGAGTATGTCATTTTACCCTCTGTCATAACCTCAAACAGGTGTGTAAATGCTCGCGTTTATGAATACTTGCAAGATTTTACAATGGGTTTATAATATGCACAATATAACTAATTCCTTACCTTATTTATACAAATGTTGATCCGCTTATTGTAATTGTAGAAATCTGGCATCAAACAATGATCGATCACCTCAAACTTGTACAACTCGATATTTAAGGATTACGCTCCTATTCCGAAATCCTTTACACAATGACACCGCCACTCACACAAGTTCTTTGTTGTCTACTACAGTACACAATCAGAGACTGAAAAGTACTGCCCCTTGCGGTAGTAACGAGAAATTCAAGGTATGTCATTTTATCTGAGTATGTCATTTTAGGACAGGTTCCCCTATTATTTTTTCTACATCTTACGTTTTCTTGTTCAACAACTAGAATTCAGAACTTGGGGCTAAAAATGGGGAGGATACGAGAAATACCGTTCACTTAGGAGGTGCTACACTCAAGGAACAAACATATTTTCAATACAAATTCACCACCACTAGGAGACAAATATATTGACATAAAAGTAATGAATATATGTAGTTGCAACTCTCTCCCTGGTCATTTTGATTAGTGAAAATAACTGTTCAAGATTATAATTTTAATTCTGAATATATTTTGCTCTAAATACTGAACAGAATTGGATCAAAGATTGTTTCTCTTGCACGGATACTGCAGAAATTATTTTCTAGCCTCACAAATGATAATTAATTAACATGCTGGATAGGACTGGGAACAACGGGGCCTCCCCGATGGCGCAGTGGTAGCGTCGTTGTCTTGTAATCAAGGGGTCCCGGGTTCGATACCCGGTGGAGGCACATTGTGGTACGGATCCCACTCAAAACTGTAGGTCCAGTCCCGATTAGCCTTACTGCGCATAAAGTGGACTTAAAACACCAAATCAATCCAATCAATCCAAGGACTGGGAACAATAAAATTGCCCAAGCATGCTGATTGCAATGATTAGTTGATTGGATTTGTATTAAGATCCACACAGACCTACAGTATGGACGAGAGCTACAGTTTCAATTGAAATTCGAACCACTTAATGAAATGTTACCATGTTATGTCGCTCCATGTTGCATATGTGTAAAACATATGAAAGTTATACATGTTATATGTACAAAAAAAAATATCTTCGGTATGCATTTATCATTCATTTTCTGCCATTCAAAAATACAGTTTGTGTGCTTGTTTTCAATTATTAGCTAATGTAAAATTTCTGGTGTTGAAAAAATATTTCAAATCGTTTGTTCCAAATAAATGCTTTAACACATACATCTACCTCCCTTTTGCGTAATTTATGAGGATATTAACGTCTTTGATACTACTACTACTATACCACTAGTAATAATAATGCCATTATTAATGTTATTATTATTATTACTATTATTATTACTATTATTATTACTATTGTTATTACTATTATTATTATTATTGGTACGTTTATTCTGGTACTTGACCCCTCGAGACAAAAATTAGTGGTTGCACCTCTGGCCTTACTTCCACACTCGCCTTCCGTATCATCACGTACGCAACTTTCAAAATACATTTCACAATCGGAACTCAAGAAAGTGTGGGGCGTTACCCCCCACACCCCCTATACGCCTTCATGGCGTGGTGCTATGCACAGGGGAGCACTTTACTTTTTCTTTTTTTTTTACTTTTTTAATCGGAACTCAGTTTCTAAGTATTGCTTCATTGAATATTGAGTGCAAGATAAGATTTATTAGCTTTGAAGTTGAAACATCGCCCGCGAAAATAATACTTTGAACATCTCGAAGGTAGCCAACACTAAAGCCCGCATCACACGGAACTGGATTTCCAGTAGGTATGCCCTAGTTGGCGCTGGACTGGCTACCAATTTGCTAGTTTTCGCCTCACACGATACTTATCAGTGTACTTGTCGATAGACTTTTGTTTCCATACGAGGGAAGTTGTAATGGCGGCCGCGTGAGATGTAAACAATGTATCACTTCACATTTTTAAAAGCTGATAACTATTCAACCGAGAGGAATAACGTTTCGCGTAAAACGTTATTAGGTACAAAACAATGGCGCTGCTTAAATACACACTTTACAACGTTTACAACGTATGGAAAAATATTTTAGATGTTTCAAATGTAAACACCGTGCACTCAGCATAGATGGTGTAACTCAACGCGCCTTTCATGCTGTATACGTTATGCATTGCTGTAGTAACACTCGGAAACCACAGACAAAAACGCTCCTCTGCACACTCACAGATTATCTTCACATGGCGAAACTTTGCTCTGATTGGCTGTTCCACAGAATCCAGTCGAGGAAAGCAAGTAGCAATTAGAACATGTCATATTCCTCCAAACCAGTCAAGCAGTCAGCCAGGCGGCCATGATTGCTACCTAGAAAGTTAGTTCAGCGCTAACTAGGGTATTCCTACTAGAAATCCAGTTCCGTGTGATAGGGGCTTTAGAACATGTCCTATTCCTCCAAACCAGTCAAGCACTCAGCAAGGCGGCCATGATTGATACCTATAAAGTTAGTTCAGTGCCAACTAGGGCATTCCTACCATATATCCAGTTCCGTGAGATAGGGGCTTAATTAACAATTTCACTGTGTTACTTTACTTTACTTTATGTGCGTTTGTTGAGAAATTGTGCTGAAAATATAATGTACGTATGACTTACAGGACAGAAGTTTCTCCCCTGCACATCCTTTCAATCTTCTCGTCAATCAATGAGAACAGCTGTCATGTAAATAATGCCCAAAGAAGCTATTCGATGGAAAGCATACTTATCAAAGCAAGGAAAATTGTATCAATGATTTTTGTATTATCAATATAATATGTTGTATACACGTCTATTATATTATAATTTAAAGATATCGTAAAAATATAATACTATTTTGCTGGCTTTGATTTATTTTATATGTGCTTTAAAAAGCCTCGTTGGTTCAGTCGGTAAATAATCTGACTGTCACGCTGAAGACGAGGATTGTGTTCCCAGGGTGGTTGGTCTCGAGGGGGATTTTCTCAGCAACGTCCTCTCATGAAAACTGCTTTAAGGTTCAACAGGGGTCTAAAAAAAATAGTATTTTGGGGGCCCGAACGTGATGCTAACACCACCTTCATAAATGGCCGAGATTGTGAATCATAATCCCTATATTCATTCATGGTATGTTGCAACGCGCAGAAGGTACCTTTGCTTTTAAGTGCATATTTAGTTGCACACCGTGGCCGTTCGGTCTAAGACGTCATGCTTTAGGCTCTGGCTACGAAACGCGCAGGTTCGAGTCTCCTAGGGGAAGCGTAACAACTTTCCTTCTGAGGTTTCGGACTGTGTATGGGACCGGTGACCACCCAACATTGGGAGGAAATTGGAGAGTACGAATGAGTAGCGTAATCCGGTCATGGGAACTTACAAAAATGACTGGAGGGTCGGCGTGCTGACCACACGCCACCTCGTAACAGGTTGGATGATCTCCCTCCCGCCTCGGCAGGTGAAAGTGAGGCCGGTAGTCGGTAGGTAGGCCTTAGCCCTGTACAGTGGCGAAGCGTGCTGTCTCTGGAGGGTAGGCACAGGACGGAGCAGGGATTGGTGGGAGGGGAAGATGTGTTTTTTTTTTAACAGTAGTATGTTAAAATATAGCCCCTAGAAAATAAAAGATAACATATTGCCTGAATATCGTCTACTACTGTTCGAAAAAGTCGGGATAGTGATTGTAAAGGATAATGTAGTGATTAACGCTCTCGCCTTATAATCAAGAAGTAGAAGGTTCGATTCCCACTGGAGGCATTGGTTCAGATTCTACTTTAATCTAGTCTCGATTGGATATCTGAGAATAAAGGCGCTTCTGTCTCGAAGGTCAGAAAACAGTGACAATGGGACTCGATGTTCTGACCACGCGTCACCCAATGAAAAAGCCGTTCTGTCAGGCCCTAGCCTTCTTACATTTGTTAGATTAAAGCTGCTCATAAAAATTATTTGCTACTTCAATAACAGTATTGTAAATGTTTCTCTCATTACAGAAATGGTTGGTTCACTTGATCGTCACTTAGCGTTTATTTCTTTTTAATGCTGACCTCCGCGGCGGATTGGTTATAACAGCGTGCTACGACAAGGGCCTCAGGTTCGAATCCCCACCTGGGCATAGGTGTTCTTTGTGAGTGTCCCTTCGTCAATATCATCATATTATCATATTGTCCCTCATTCTCATCTTCCCAATTAACCAAAAATGGCACAAAGCCAAGTAAAATAAAATAAATCTATCAATCAATTATTTCTTTTTAACTCTTTTATGCATATAATTCTTCTTCAACAGGCGACTTTTAAAAAAAATATATAATATGATTTAGAAAATGATGAAATGCTAAATGAGAACACGGACACCTTTCTGTGTAACACACCGACCAGAAAATTTCAGTAACATGGATTTTCTCTATACGTTTTCCGTGTACGTACTTTGCCCCATTTTAAAAGTAGCGCGTTTTCAGTTATGTCACTAATCATGAAAGGAAATTTCGCCTCAATATCCCTTTCCTCAAAGAAATAAAATACTTTCCCTCTCTGAATCGAGATTGGTGTGGGGCACATCCAGCAGCTAACACTTCCCGAAAAGCGGCTCCTCAAAAGAGCTGAAAGCACCAAACTTAACACCGGTAACCAACTTGCATGCATTATTTGCAGTTAGAATTCTAATAATGCCTACTTTGATAGGTTAGGAGGCCAGGCTTAGAGGTGTTAGCAACACATTTTCGCTACATGTTAGCAGCTGGGTGTGCTCCGCTCCCGGCACAGCTCTGAATCTTGCATGGAAACGCTGCTTCAACAAGCTCTGTGCGTCCACTGCCTGCTTCGTTACGCACTCGTACACGATCGACAATCTTCGGAAGTCAGGGAGAGAGGGTGAAAGAGAGAAAAGAGGCCGGCCTCTCAGATTACATTGCAGGCGAACGCGCCCCTGAAATTATGCTTTCCCGCACGAATCACATAGGTTATTATGGGACCAGCTGAGGCACTCTCAGGCGGGCCTCGCTGAATGCGCAGATACGGTTCCAGGCAGGGTTGCAAACTTGCGGTAATTATCGGAAGACCTAGAATTTCAGTTTTCTTTTATTAAGCGTCGTTTAATGAAATTTATAAGTAATAAAATAATCCGTAATAGACAAATATGTTTGGGTAGGCCCGGCCTTCGGGCCTCATAGGACGCTTCGGCACTGGCCCTGTATTAGTACACATTTGAATACATGCCGCGAGAACAACTCAAACATACTGCAGAAACTCTTTCCATGTAGTTTTAATAGCCGGCATCCGTGGCAGAGTTGTTAGCACATCGCGCTACGACGCCAAGGGTCCCAGGTTCGAATCCTGGCCTGGGTATGGATGTTTGTGAGTGTCCATTCATCAATGTAAATTAACAACTTTGGTGTATAATATCAAAAGATGCATGAAAACACAGCGTTTCATGAGCCATCTCCTACATTCTACGCATAGCTTTCTTCCGCTCGTATCCTCTTGATGACGTCCAGTGGCGCAGGAACGTTTTTCATTTAGGGGGGTACAAAATTCAGCCTCCCATATACTATATATATATACACACACACACACACACTCATATATTATATACACACTACAGCACGTATTTAGAAATACATTTTGGGGGGTCAAACCAAGTGTCGCAATAATAATACATAATAATAATTAGAATAATTATATTAAATTAAAATATTAATTAAATAAAAACTAAAAAACCCACAATGCTACAGCCCTTGAAGGGCCTTGGCTTACCTACCGACTGCTGGTCTCCCTCCCACACTGTTCCTCCGTCACCTGTTATAGCGTGGAGGTCTTAGACCAGTATTAATTAAATATGTAAGTTAATTAATGTTAATTATTATTACATGAACAGGTAAAAGATCGTGAAAGAATAGATATATAACAGCACGTACTCATTATATAGCTTTCATGTAGTTAAGATCGCCAAGATTTGCATAGAAACAACTGCCTTGGTAAGCATTTAATGTCAATTAGAAAAATAATTGAATATTTATTGAATAACAAAAAAGGGGTTAGATCCAATTAACGAAAAGTAAAGTTGCTGATCAATATTTTATGGATATCATCATAAGTACTGTGCATAAATATTTGGAACCCTTAAAAACCGTATGAGTGAAATTCATTGCCTTCCAATAAGTTGAGCGGAAATAGCCATCGATTATATATTTAATGCGACACAATTATATTTTGATTATTTACTTTCACTACATGAAAAGTCTTTCGGGGGGTGGGTCCGGACCCCTTGGACCCCCTCCAAATACGTCCATGATACCTAGGTATAATGTGAAGCCATGGGAAACATTCTATTTTAGAACAGCACACGCGAATGTCCTGTTATTTAATGCAAAATTTGCATAAATATATTTTTCTTTTGTTTTTCTTAGATTTTTTTAAACAGATTTTAAAACCTGATAACAATTGTGAAACATATAAAGCTCTGGACCACTTTCTGGGCTTATTTGGATACGGAACGGAAAATCAGGTGTTCGAAATGTGAAAATTGCGAACAAAGATACATCTTTTCATTTTAATGCAGGTTGAGATTAAAGGGGCTGAGGAGTATCTTGAGCCACCCCAACCAAGAATAATAATCTTCCACCCACTGAATCAGTTTATCATCCAATTCAGATCAGTTCATTCTAATTTTAAAGTCCCATAGCTACGCATAAAAATATCTTTAAACAATTTATGGCAAACGTATACCACATCCAATGCCTTTTAGAAGCCATGTAGCCTATTTGGTATTTTCTCAGACATCTATAGGGCGTTGTATTAAAAAAGAAAAAAACTGCGTTGAGATGGTTCCCGATGAAGTCTAACTTCGAAATATTTGTGAAACATTTGACAAAGCATTTATTTGTTATATATTTAGTTAATGACACTCTTCAAGCACTGAAAGTACTATCATTACATATACAAAATCTAAATTCTTCAGATCTCAGAAGAAGCAAGGAAAGCCATACGCTCATTTTTTTTTTTTTTTGGACAATTTGAAGAGCCGGCCAAGGTTTATTTTCATATGGAATAGTATTAAATGCAGATACATGCGTGTGTTTTAAGGTGACATGTAAATTTCTTGTTTATGTGAAAAAGTGAACTTAAATGTAAACAAAAGCATGCGCTTCACAGATTTTTGAATCTAAAAAGAAAATCCAAAAAACATTCCCGCCTCGCCGGTCTCCGTGGCAGAAGGGTTAGCATAGTGCGCTATGACGCCAGAGGTCCCAGGTTCGAAACCCGGCCTGGGCATAGGGTGTTATTTGTGAGTGTCCATCAATTCCATCATATCATCACTCATCCTCATCTTCGCGATTAGCTAAAAGTGGCAGAAATGCGAAGTAAAATAAACCAAATAAATCTATCAAACATTCCTATTACTCCAAAGACCTAGCGAATCCAATCCAAAACCTACCAATAGAACCTGCAGTGAGTCTCATTTATCTCGTGCATTCATCTGGCTAATGAAATTTTCTTACAGTTTGACTTTAGTGTTTAACTTAAAATGGCGTTGTGTTTGTGTTGCATTAGATAACAAAATCAGATTTTAAGCAATTAATGTCCAATTATAAGTATACCTAGTGGTTGCAGGACCTTGTAGTTGGTGGTGGGGCTTGCGTGCTCTGATGATTCACTAGGCTATACCGGCGGTAGCATAGCTACTGGCAGGGTCTCCCAGGCCGGGCAGGCTAGTGAAGAGGAGCCAGACTAAGAAGCAACCTATTAGTCAACGGCTCCAAAGGCGGAAGAAGATGGACGATCATCTCAACGGCGGAGGAGGCGGATGAACCAAGAGGAGTAACACCTCTTTAAAAAACCATGGTTCAGCTGGCTCCGGCTGATAGTACCATGTAAGGGCCCCTTGCCAGGGTTACGGCGAAGTCCTCAACGGCAGATGCGGCGAAGGAATCCTTCGGTACGGCGCAAACGGCGGAAGAGGCAACCCATTCTCTTGGGAGTAATGAAGAGAAAACCACTGCCTTGTGGTGAAGAGAGATCTTCAAAGGTTAAGGGAGAAAACCCCTACAGAAAATCGTCCTGCTTGGAGGTCTAGGTAGCAGCCCTATCACCAAGATCGGGTGCTGTGGGTTAATAACCCGCACACCTTAAATTTCACTATTAAAGAAACATCCGCGAAGAATAGCCGGACTGACTCTAAGATGACGACTTTTGGCATGAAAGGGAAAACGAGAATTGGGTGTTGGAATGTGAGAACTTTAAGAGAGAGTGGTAGACTTCAGCAAGCAGTAGCCCAAATGCAGGCCTACAGGTTGGACATATTGGGGATCAGTGAGACAAGATGGAAACGATTTGGAGAGATGAGAACTAAAGACGGATTTACATTCCTATATTCAGGAAGAGAAGAGGAGGACAACATCGGGATGGTGTAGGTATTCTCTTGAGTAAGATAGCAAAGAAAAGCTTATTGGAATGGAACCCTGTTTCTGAAAGAATTATAACTGCGAAGTTCAAAGCAAAGGTGAGAAGCATTAAAATAGTACAATGCTATGCCCCAACAGAAGTTTCAGACATAACTGAAAAAAGGGATTTTTATTCAAAATTGCACCAAGTACTAGTTCATAATAAGAAAGACATATGCATCTTGATGGGAGATATAAATGCAAAAATTGGATCAGATAATGAAGGAATAGAGCATATTATGGGTAGACATGGACTGGGGGAAATGAATGAAAATGGCCAGTTATTTGTTGACCTTTGTGCAGAAAATGGCCTGATCATAGGTGGAACTGTTTTTCCCCACAAAGATATCCATAAAGTGACATGGGTATCACCTGATCATGTGACAGAAAATCAAATTGACCATGTTTGCATTACCCGTAAGTGGAGAAGATACCTTCTAGATGTAAGAAGTAAAAGAGGAGCCGATATTGGTAGTGATCACCACTTGGTAATTGCAGTCTTTAAACTTCGTATAATGGCAGCATGTAAAAAGTTTTTAAAAATGGGAAAGAAATTTGATTTGAAAAAGTTAAATGATAAAGATACAAGAAATACATTTGTATTGGAACTTAGGAACAGGTTTGAAGGTTTATAAATGGAGCAAGGTGAAGATATAGAAGAAAGAGAAGAGGATACAATAGAGAGAAAATAAAAGATCAAAACTAATTTGATAGAAATAAGTGAAAACATTTTAGGATATAGGGAAAGTAATCAGAAAGACTGGATGTCAACGAGCACATGGGATAAAATTAAAGCTAGAAAAATGAAGAAGGAAGAATTAAACACTGCAAAAACAAGAACCCAAAAGAGTTCGCTACAAAGACAATATAAAGATCTTGATAGAAAAGTGAAGAAGAGTGCTCGAAATGATAAACGCAATTGGATAGAACAGCAAGCAAGAGTAGCAGAGGAAGCAGCAAGTAAGGGTGATTTAAAACAACTTTATCAAACAACACGCTTACTATCAAAGCGACAATTTAAGAAAAATATACCAGTCAAGGATAAGAATGGCAGGCTGTTAACGGATAAACAAGAACAAATGAAGAGATGGAAAGAGCACTTTGAAGAGGTATTAAATAGGAACATCAGAGAAAATGACAGAACGAGAGAAATAGAGAGTAAGGCTGAAGAAACTGAAGAAAATGAAGAGCGTACAGAGATGAGAATTTCAGACCTTCCTCCTTCAATTCAGGAAATCAAACTAGCACTTAAGCAACAAAAGAATGGGAAAGCATCTGGAATAGACAAAATTCCACCAGAGATTTTGAAGGTAAATATGAACTTGACGGCAGAAATATTATATGAAGTGTTCGAGGCAATTTGGGAAAAAGAGAAAATGCCAGAAGATTGGAAAAGGGGTCTTATAATAAAAATTCCAAAAAAGGCGATATGACAAATTGTAATAACTGGAGAGGAATCACGCTGTTTTCGGTCCCAAGTAAAATACTAACTAGGGTTATATTAAATCGTATTCAAGATAAAGTAGAAGCCAAGATTAGGAGAGAGCAAGCAGGATTTTGTTCTAGTAGATCCTGCACAGATCAAATCTGTACATTAAGGATAATCATTGAGCAATGTATAGAATGGAATACTAGATTGTATACCATCTTTGTAGATTTTGAGAAAGCCTTTGATTCTATAACAAGGGAAAAAATGTGGCAAATATTACAGAAATTTGGAATACCACTTAAGATAATAAGGATAATCCAGGAGTCATATCGACAATACAAGAGTCAAGTTATTCATGAAGGAGATGTCACAGAACCCTTTGAAACAGAATCTGGAGTGAGGCAGGGATGTATTCTGTCGCCTCTTATTTTTCTTCTCGTAATAGATACAGTAATGAGGGAAACCGTAAAGGGAAAAAGAAGAGGAATGCAATGGGGCCTTATGGATAGATTAGAAGATTTAGATTTTGCCGATGATGTGTGTCTGTTGTCAGAATCTTATAGAGATGCAAAAACTAAATTGGAAGATCTGGTTGTAGAAGCTAAAAAATTCGGACTGACATTAAATAAATCAAAGACTAAAACAATGCGAATAAATGCAAGAATCCAAGATTATATTCAACTACAAAATGAAATATTAGAGGATGTAGACAATTTTACTTACTTAGGAAGTGTAGTTGCAACAAATGGAGGAGCAGAACATGATGTAAAACAACGCATCAAGAAATCAAATGGGGCCTTTGTACAACTTTACCCAATATGGAAAAGTAGGATTATAACTACAGAAACAAAGTTAAAGATTTTTAGAAGTAATGTTAAATCAGTATTGCTGTATGGAGCAGAATCCTGGAAAGTCACAACTGAAATCACAAATAGACTACAAGTTTTTATTAACAGATGTCTCAGGAGAATATTAAATGTACATTGGCCAGAAGTAATCACAAATCAAGAACTTTGGATACGAGCATCAGAAGACCAGATTAAAAAGCAAATTAAAAGAAGAAAATGGAACTGGATAGGACACACACTAAGGAAAGCAGACAACACAATTGAAAAACAAGCACTTTACTGGAACCCTCAAGGTGCTAGAAAAAGGGGAAGACCCAAAAGTTCATGGAGACGTACTGTTGAAGAAGAAGAAAAACAACAGGGGAAAAGTTGGAAAGAAATAAAGAAGATCGCATGCAACAGAGTGAGATGGAGACACTTCGTGGATGCCCTATGTTTCAATAGAAACTGAAGGATTTAAGTCAAGTAATACATAGGTAAAATAAGTCCCCCCTCTGATAAAATCGCAGATTCCACCCTGTATAACTGTCAAGAAAAAAATTCATTCCACCTAGGAATAATATCGCAATCCGATGAGTCGGAAACTGTCACAGCTTCATCTCGTCTCCTGTGTGGTGAGGTCCGTCCTTCTCGTTCTTGTTTGTGCTTATTTTTGTTTCGGTTTCCACTTTGAAGTTGCTAGAACATATTCTAGATTCACTTCATGCTCAGGTAGGTTACTCTGGACTCTATTTTATAAAAAATCTCTTAATATATAAGTTTAAGTATAATTTTTCGAACACCCTCTTACGAAGTTATGAAAAATATGGGTGAGGTACAGGAGTGCATTGTATCCCCCAAGTTGGTCTGTCGTGTCTCGTCTCGTTCGTGTAAGTATTACATTTCGGAAAATTCCATTTTCAATATTCAAAAGAAAATGGGGTCAGTCATACACTCTTCTGATGAAGATTTGTATTTTATCTTCGAATCGACGCGACCCCTTCTTTAGAAAAGTGTACCCCCCCATACGCAAAGGAGCATTCGTATGCAGCGTGATTTTCTGAGAGCAAATCTGATTCCATCGTTCCACACACATTTTAAACAATTTTCATCTCCTTAAAGATTTATCTAAAAACATAGGTCAATGAACTAACTAGTAGCAAGCACAGTGTAGTAGAATCTGTTTACAGAAACAAAGTTAAAGATTTTTAGAAGTAATGTTAAATCAGTATTGCTGTATGGAGCAGAATCCTGGAAAGTCACAACTGAAATCACAAATAGACTACAAGTTTTTATTAACAGATGTCTCAGGAGAATATTAAATGTACATTGGCCAGAAGTAATCACAAATCAAGAACTTTGGATACGAGCATCAGAAGACCAGATTAAAAAGCAAATTAAAAGAAGAAAATGGAACTGGATAGGACACACACTAAGGAAAGCAGACAACACAATTGAAAAACAAGCACTTTACTGGAACCCTCAAGGTGCTAGAAAAAGGGGAAGACCCAAAAGTTCATGGAGACGTACTGTTGAAGAAGAAGAAAAACAACAGGGGAAAAGTTGGAAAGAAATAAAGAAGATCGCATGCAACAGAGTGAGATGGAGACACTTCGTGGATGCCCTATGTTTCAATAGAAACTGAAGGAATTAAGTCAAGTAATACATAGGTAAAATAAGTCCCCCCTCTGATAAAATCGCAGATTCCACCCTGTATAACTGTCAAGAAAAAAATTCATTCCACCTAGGAATAATATCGCAATCCGATGAGTCGGAAACTGTCACAGCTTCATCTCGTCTCCTGTGTGGTGAGGTCCGTCCTTCTCGTTCTTGTTTGTGCTTATTTTTGTTTCGGTTTCCACTTTGAAGTTGCTAGAACATATTCTAGATTCACTTCATGCTCAGGTAGGTTACTCTGGACTCTATTTTATAAAAAATCTCTTAATATATAAGTTTAAGTATAATTTTCCGAACACCCTCTTACGAAGTTATGAAAAATATGGGTGAGGTACAGGAGTGCATTGTATCCCCCAAGTTGGTCTGTCGTGTCTCGTCTCGTTCGTGTAAGTATTACATTTCGGAAAATTCCATTTTCAATATTCAAAAGAAAATGGGGTCAGTCATACACTCTTCTGATGAAGATTTGTATTTTATCTTCGAATCGACGCGACCCCTTCTTTAGAAAAGTGTACCCCCCATACGCAAAGGAGCATTCGTATGCAGCGTGATTTTCTGAGAGCAAATCTGATTCCATCGTTCCACACACATTTTAAACAATTTTCATCTCCTTAAAGATTTATCTAAAAACATAGGTCAATGAACTAACTAGTAGCAAGCACAGTGTAGTAGAATCTGTTTACAATGGTTTGAATTGCTGTGGTAAGGAAGATAAATGCTTATATATAAGTTGTAAAAAATATTCACTTTTTTATTGGGTGAATTGAAAATAGGTTCTTTTAACAGTAGCACCTTGCGTCTACTGTCAAATTACCAAAGGGGGGTAGAACTCGATTTACGGATTTAGGGGGTACAGTACCCCCTTCAAAAATTTGGGGATTTACAATGTAACCCTGTACCCCCCCCCCCTGTTCCTGCGCCACTGGTGACGTCAAAAGCTCTAGCCAATAACGTGCAAGTCGCGGAGTGGCCCCCTCTGACACAATCTCACAGCCACTAAATACGTCCACCAACCAGACAGGCAGCAGATTCCATAGCAAGTTTGGCAACTCCGATTGGCCACTGTTATCCAGGCATATTTGCAGCTGTCCTTCTCCACCTCCCCTTATGATTTTACAACTGATCGTAATAAAAAAAAACCTTGCAATCTAACCGAACTAGGAAATATACATACTATACTTGCCCCAATGGAATTTTTATAATGGAAAATGGAGCGATTTTACAATACAGGGAATTTCTCCATTTTGTTTGAAATTCGGCATACTCACTAATTTTGACCCCCTAATCACGAATCTGCAGTCAAAATTTGGCGCTCACACGTGGAAATAGCAAAATAATCGAAATTAAGTTCTTATTTCCACACCCTCGATTTCCGAATTTCCCGCCGGTTCCGGGCTCCGCCCCTGGGGTAATCGACCTACCGCCCCCAACCGCTATCGCGGCCCCGCCTATATCTATAGACTCCCTGTTAAGGGCATGTTAGAAAGTGGCCGGATTCACCTGCCCCCAAATAAGCGCCAAATTTATACGTGAGCGCCAAATTTTAAGTGCAGATTCGTGATTAGGAGACCCAAATTAGTAAGTAACCGAAAATTCAAACAAATTGGAGAAATTCCCTGTATTGTTAAATTATACCTGGAAAATTTAAACTTCTACTTTTTAAGTTTTCGATCGAAATGCATCTACCGTACTACAAAAATCTAGGGGGCTACAGGGGGGCTTCAGCCCCCTAGCCTCCCTGTAGCGGCGTCCCTGCTTGCACCTTTCGGACACGGCCTAAGTGTTCCTTGTATTATGTTTCAAACGTTTTATTTGTATAAAACATGTTTTTTTCTTAATTTTTGCTTCAAACATGTTTAAAACAAAGAGAACTGTCTTATTATATGTTAAATGAACACATATTTTACCAACTCTGCTTAAGGACCACCATGCAAACAAAAAAAAGTCGTATGTTTTAAACATTTAAAAGAAGTCTCTTAAATATGCCAACCCTGTTTCTTGCACATTTTTGGACGTTTCTCCTTTCCTTCCCCTTTACTGTAATTTTCGGCTCCAAAATTCAGTTTCTGGGAAGTTCTCTTCTCACTACTAGGTCACCGGGTCTAGGACCTGTGAACGCTGACAAATGGGAGAATGGCGTCTGACGAAGATGCTACAAACGTAGCAGAAGGAAAAACATTTTTTACAGAAATACAAACATCTTTCCCTGACATAACTTCAGATGGAAAAATTGATACCGTCCAGTTCCTGAAGGCCGCCGGGGGAATTGTTATTTTAGTTGGTGAGCCTTTTTCAATGATAAAAAGTTCAAAGTTACATAAGCTCATCTCCGGCTTCTTTCGTTTGGATATTAGTCATACCACATTTCCTGATAAAGCAAAAAGTTTTCGAAACGATCCCTAATTTCAATTGTCTGCTGACCATTTCCAACATATGTATTGTTAAATTAGGATCCTCGGAATTATGTTTCCGACTTTTCGTTACAGGTGGGCTCGATTTTGTCAAATAACGTCCAGTGTTTGGGAATGTAATGCTGAATGTCTATAGCCCACATGAAAACGTTTGAAATATTACTAATTAATTAAATAGCGGCTCTATCTAAATAAATGGCATTTTACGTACAACGACATAAAATCAGAGATTCTGTCATAGCCTTCTCTTTAAACCAGCATCACATAACCCTTTGCTGCACAATTGGAAAATAGACTCGTTGCATTTATTTCTAATTCAGGAACTCTTTGTTAAATGTAGAAGTACATTACAATATTGATTCCCCGTTATCAAGTAGTGTAAAAACCAGGAAAATTGCAGCATGTTTACTAGCACTTTGTGAGGTACACTTATTAAGTAAATGCGTTAATGAACCAATTTGATTTTCAACAAGTAAGTTGCTCATTAATACATAACTTCACAGAGATTTGTTTAACTTTAAACCATTATCTCTTTATATGTCGTTAATGTTTGTACCATAAAGAATGATTGCCGTAATGACCAGGATAGATGCACAAAGTGCTTTGCACAATTCTAATTTAGCTACTTAGTAAAACTTTACCTTTGTATTTTCTTTTGTATTGTCTTAAGCTTAATGCCCTTCCCAACATGGTTGTTACTTGTTTTGAAACCATAAAATTGCCTGCTAATTACATTATTTCAATCTTTGGTAACACTTTACTATACCTGAGACAGATTCCTTCAAATTTACAGGAGAAAGTACTTACGGAATTCATTTTCTGGAGTGTTGTTTATGTTCCGGAATGTAGTTTTGGTCCATTTTAATGCGAATCCATGTGGTTTTATACGAAAATCTATTTCCGAAGTGCTATTGCTGCTGCCGTTATTTGCTTTCTGCACGAGAGCACAATACGCGATATTGCTGCTGCTACAAGCCCATGTTGTCCGTATATGCTAAATTGATCGAAAGGAGTGCTAATGGAACCTAACCTAACAAGCCTAACCTAGTATGCATACCTCGTCCCCATAAGTAAGTAAAAAAGTCTATTTAAAATTCCTAAGGTGTTTTTAATTTTTAAAAAAATATTTCCGACGTGCTATTGCTGCTGCCGCCATTTGCTTTCTGCACGAAAGCACAATACGCGATATTGCTGCTGCTACAAGCCGATGTTGTCCGTATATGCTAAATTCAACGAAAGGAGTGCTAATGGAACCTAACCTAACCTAGTAGGCATACATCATCCCCGTAAGTAAGTAAAAAAGTCAATTTAAAATTCCTAAAGTGCTTTCAATTTTTTTAAAAAAATTTAAACTATGCTTGCCTTACCTAACCTAACATAACGTCAATGGTTTGTTCCTGAGGTGTTTTTTTTTAAAAAAAAATATTTTTTTTATTTGAGCATACTTTGAAATCCGGCCCAAAAGTAGGTATTTTTCGGTAAAGGAGCTTGCGAACGATCAACGGTAAGCTATCGCCATGTTGTGCGTGGAAATAAACAAGAACAGTAAGTACTCGTAAATGTAAGAAATATAGCCTACATTATTTTCGTTACAAATTCCATTATTTCACCTAAATAAGTGTTCCGGAATGCTGAATAGTACGTTAGCAATGTCAAAAAGTGCGAAAGAAATGATTCCCAGGTGTCTCAGGTATAGTAAAGTAGTACCCAATCTTTTTATATATTGTGATGGTGGTTATGTGAGGCACAACCTATTCAGCATTGCGAAAGATTCTTCAAGGTGCAATTGGTTTTTTTCACGAAAAAAATTCCATTTTTGACATAAGAGTAATTATTAAACCATTGAACAAAAAACATTGACGTTAGTCCCGCAAACCATTGATGTTAGTCCCAAAAACCATACACTGGTAGCCCCAAAAATTCACGATAGCCCCACAAACCATCACGGGAACGAGGTATGCCTACAAGGTTAGGTTAGGCCTGTAAGGTTAGGTTCCATTAGCACTCATTTAATTCAATTTAGCATATACGGACAACATCGGTTTTTCTCGATGAAAGAAAATACCAAACTACAGAAACTCATTTCGGTAAGTAGTTTCTTGTGTAAAAATGAAGAAATCCGTTGGGATGCTATCGAAGTTTTACGAGGACGATTTCACAACACCGATTGTAGAAATACAGAGCATATTAAAAATGCACATTTCTGAACTCTAAAGAGTTTTAACATAACTTTAAAATCACCGAATCTTTATTGGGGGAGGGGAAGGGTAGAAATTCTCAAATTCAAATTCATGTAGTGGCCTTAGTACTGTAGCAGAAATTTTGCTCTTATACTTGCTTACCTTTAAAATTACACAATCCAGCTGTTTTGATATGTAGGATTGCAGATTTAAGTAAGTAAATCTCAACTTGATTTTAACTCAGTCCAAGTAAGCCCCTAATATCATATGATTTAAAGTACCACATATTAAAAGAAGTGGACACTAACCACAATTTTAGAATCATGTTCACAAACTTTCATGTAACATGTATTGTAACTATTCATATTTTTTACAAACTGTTCATATTTTTTACAAATGTATTAATTTTCATATGGTTCAATTTTAATCTATCATACATGATTGAAACATGTTGAGGATTCAATATTTAATAAGAATTGAAAAATTGTATACTGGACAAGAAAAGTATTCCTTAGGTAATTTTCATTATTATTTATTCATGAAATTGTTTTGTTACAAGTGTTAAGGTAAACGTCCCTAAGTTCGACAGGTTAAGGAACATTTTTACAGTTAATTGCTTGTAGTGGCTTTCGTATTTCATAAATGCGAGTAATTTTTATTTTGTCTGAAAGTTTAAAGATTCTACTTTAACCCAAAAAGTATTTTGTATTCCAACAGTTATGTTACATAATTATTAAAAAATCAAAAAGTGAATCCTACAATATGTCCCTAAGTTCGACACCCTGTCCTTAATTTCGACAGTTTGTGTACCGAAATTCGACACCCCCTTATATCTCAACATCAGACACTAAATATGCAGATGTTAATAATACCAATAACTGCACATGTCCTCCTATTGGCGTTTCATTATATTCAACTAAATTTACAGATTTATCAGGGCATGAACTGAACAAAAAAAGATTTGTTGTTAACCCCCCTCTTTTATGCTCAACAAAATTTAAAATATTAACATGAATTACTTACCATGCCAAAGGCTAGGTACATCAAAGCAAATAAAACACTGAAAATGTTGATTGTGTTTATATTACAACTTTGAAACATAGTTTTACAGTATGATTCCCAATGGTGTATCAAAATCAAGGAAAAAATTTTGAGGACTAACTATAACATTTACTTAGCCAAGCCTAGATGCTAAGGAACAATTGCTGTTGGTATCTGTGATATTGATAACATTATACCTAGGTATATAACACTAATAAGTAATTAACATAAATTTTAAACAAATGCAAAACAACTTTCTGTCTGAAGTTAGGTGTGAGTCCTCAAAATCAAAGACCTAACTCTTAGACATTTACTTTTTTTCTTGAAAACATATCTGACCCTTTCCCCCCCTTCATTACCAAATCTGGCAACTCAAAAGGACCAATAATTTGAGGGTCTGATATGAATGAAACATTACTTTCATTGGTGACAAATTCCTTCTTGGTCACATCAACACTCTTAAGTCCAATCACTTTTATTACATCTTCCAGGATCTCCTGAACAACACAGAGGTAAGTAAATTTTGATGCATTTCTTTTCCCCCCTAAAAAATCCACAAAAATGAAATCCCCTTTTACATCACTTTCATTGACAATCTCTAATGTCATTTCATCTGACTCCTCCTCTTGCCAGTGAGAATCACTTTTTTTCCAATGACAGTGCACTTTCATCTGAAGATTCTGAGTCACTCACATCAAGCCATTTCTCTCCCTTTTTGCCTAAACTCTTTGTCTTCTAGTTCTGTGCAGCAAGTTTTTTTCAGCTCTCTAGTTCTTTTGTCTCATCTGCTTGATGCTCTTTCTCCTCCTTTGTTAGCAGTGGTAGCGTCATCGGCTTGTAATCAAGGGGTCCCGGGTTCGATCCCCGATGCAGGCACATAGTGGTTTGGATCCCACTTTAAGCTGTAGGTCCAGTCCCGATTAGCCTTACTGTGCATAAAGTGGACTTAAAACACAAAATCAATCCTCCTCCTTTGTATAGTATTTGATCATTTAAGGAGATGTAATCACAGCAGGCAGTCTTTCTCTTTGCTTTCTTGGAAATTTTTTGGACTTGGCCAAATGAAGCTAAAGTAAGGAACAAATTAGGCTGAGTTTAATGTAAATTAATTATCAAGCGGCTCCGGTGTACATCCTTTGTTCCTCAATGTTTCTGCATTGTAAATGGCTAGAACTTATCGAAAATTGTTCGTTTTTGTACCAGAAATGCAAAAACAATCACGTAAAGTGAAAATGACGTGTAGAATTTGAGATTTCCAGAGCTTTGGGAAATTTTGAACGTTTCCCACCCCGACCCAAAAAATTCTGTCCCACACACTCCTACATTTTTCACAAAATCGTAGAACAAGGAAAATCGTGTACTGTAAGAGGCCAAATTTAAGTTCTGTGTAATATTTATCATTAATCAGGCAAATTTTGCAACATTTTCACAGAATTATTAAGAACATTAAAAAATCGTACACAAGACAAAATTTTCATCATTCGGCTATTTAATTTGCATGGAGTTTTAGTTCAGTTTATCACATTAAGCCAATATAAACACTTAATTATAACGTGACATTTTTTGGTATTATTATTGCAATTTTGTGTAGTTCAGGTCCCTAACATTAAGTGACGCAGGAAGAACGAGTGATTTCATGGAAATAGCAATGACACAAGAGAGAAAAAGTATGCAAAAAGCCCAGAAATGACGTTTCAGGGAATGTCCCAAAATTCGACATGTACGGCACCAAACTTCGACACCCCCCTGTCGGATTAATGTTGCAATTGCCGTAGGGCAATGAAACTGGTATTTTCATGAATGGTAAACAACATGCCTTTCAATGCACATCAAAACCCAACATTGTGTATTTTCGAATAAATTTCGACACTTGTCGAAATTTGGTGCACCATCCATTTTTGTGCTCATATGTTCGACACACCCCTTATTTTGTTACATGAACAACCTTTGTCTGCCACAACAGATTAGGAAGCTCAGAAAACAGCTCTAAAACAATAATAAAGTATTGAAATTTGTTTTGAAACAACACAAAACTGGTAAAAACCTTACGTAGAAAATTTACCTTCTTATGAAATTGTTGTAGGTGACAACTTTTGGGTTATTCTTTTCGAAGAACATTGTCGCTCTCGTCATTTACGAATTCATTCCCAAAGATACTTTTTGCAGCTTTCTGTTACTTGCAGTGAGAATCAGTCTTTCCTCTTGAAGTAATCTTTATACTTGATTCATGTTCACCTACTTTTTGTCTATTTTTACCTGTACTGTGTAACTGTTAGTCAAAGGATTTCTTGGGAATAGAGAAACGATTGTCAAATGTATATATTAGACTTAAGGTAAAAGGTATCGCAAGTGTTTCTATGTAATGGTGGTTCAGTGGCCTCTTGCCATAGGGAACTGTTAATTTCAAAACATGTTTTTGTCACCTTGACCTGTAACCATCAGGTGTTGGGAAAATGTTGTTTTTCATATATTGTTAAATGACCAGGCTCTCCTCACGTAGACCCACGGAAATGGAAAATAGAAAGTAATTAAGAAACCACAAATACAGCCTCAGCTTTGGTATAAAAAGACCAAATTTCAGTAGGGGAGACCGGGGTAATTAGAACAGGAAACAGCCTGTAGAAGTTCCACTGTAAATTACTCAGAAAGTTACTGATGGATTTTTTAAAAATTTCTACCATTTAAAAGGACATCTTTTGCATATTTTTGAAAAAAATAATGACCATACCTGCATTGCAAATACTCGTCCAAAAAAAAAAATTGTCATGGCACCATAAAATTGTTCCAATTACCCCATTTGGGGTTAATGGAACATAAGTTAGAAATTTCAACTGAATAGCTTTAGATTGCTGTTGGGGTAATACGAACATCATATATAAATGTCCCATTTACCCTGCAAATTTGAACACAATAGCTCTACTTCTTCTGGAGTTATCAATGCTTGTTTAAATAAAATCCCAAGTTAACGTCTTTTTTTCATAAAGTTCAATTTCCCAGCTGTGAAGCAAATATGTGTGAATGAAAATCAGTGTTCTATGATTTATTTGAAAGGTTACAGGCCATTCTACAATGTAGTAAAGAAAAAACTTCTAATAGTTACATGTACAATCTAGTATACCCAAGCGAAATCAAGCAAATTACGCAATGTTCTAATAACCCATTTGCAGAAATTTTTGGGGTAATAAGAACTTTGCTTATAAAAACCAGGCAAATTGCCCATAGACAACCAAACTCACATGAAATGATGTGTGCCCTTATGTTTTATTATAGGGGTGAAGAAAATTTTGAAAGGGTTCTTTCATTCACATCCAGTATATGCAGAAGCAGAGAAACACCAAGCATGCGTCACATCATTTTTGCAGGTGTATAATAAAAGTCAAATAAAACTTACTTTTGTGTAGTTATTCCAATAACAAATTTTCTGCATATAGGTTTAGTGTAGGTACATAGGTATGAAATGTTATTACACCAGTCTTTTCGTTTTAAATTATTCTACATTAACATGTTCCAATAACCCCATGTTCTAATTACCCCGGTCTCCCCTACCAGAGTACAGTCGTTCTTCTATTCTCCAATCGGGCCTACTGTGGAGCTGCCGGGTAACTAACTAACTATACCTAGCAAACGGCCGGGTACATGGTAATTATCGTCTTAAATACCTATGGATAATATTCCTTGTGTTTAGTCTGAAAGACTAATTGTAGAACTTGGTGTCGGTAAAGACTTGTAAAAATCTACATGTGACTGAGTGTAAGTGTAATTTGGGATACCCCCAAATCTACATGTGACTGACTGTAAGTGTAATTGTAGTGTCTCCAGTGATTTCGTTCAATACATATATATTTAAAACCTCAAGTACGAACTCTATTTATTTGAAGTTAACTACTAAGTTTTCACCGGACCAACGAACACGTACTTCGAAGGATTGTATTCTCCACCCCTCCTGACCGAGGATACAACATGAAAATTGGTGGCAGCGACGGGATGTGTCCGGACTTCAAGTAAATTACTCTCACGACAGAATTCATCCCGTTCATTGGGAACCAACCCCCATTGGTGAAGAACCTTCCAGACAAAAGCCGACAAAACAATGGAGCATATTCAAGTAGGACATCAAGTGCTAATCTTGTGGCAAAGAGGTGATGCCGCTAACGTTTTATCGAAGATCTTTTCGGAATTGCAAGAAGTAGTGAGTGCAAGAGGGGAACTCCGGGTTGAAAGTGTGCAAGAGTTAACGAATGCTGCATATGGGAGTTCCACCTTTGATGTCGTTATGATAAGATAGTTAACACCCAACATGACTCCAAAAGCGGCCTAAATTGTGATGGAAGTTGTAGGAATTCTATAGTGGTGCACGACTTCTATAGAGCGATCACAAACAACAGAACCTTCGACTAAAAATCTATAGTGCATATTCAAACGTAAGTGATTCCAGTATAGTAAACGTAAACCCGACAGCTCCACGGTAGCATGCCCTCCACAGTGACAGTGCGCCCCCCCCCCCCTCACAAGCCACAGCTCCACAAGACGACGACCGTCAGTGTTCCACACGGCTAGATCAGTACCTCCAGCAAGTCTCGTCAGGATATCCGTCAGACCGTTAGATTACGATGTCGTTGATACAATTGCCGTAGCCCTAACAGTGATAGAATATTTCTTTGTTATCAGAACGAGAAGTGAAGAAGCTTCCTACTACTAGACGCAGTGGTGGTTGAAGGTGGAATTCAACACACAAAGACGACAACAGGACATTCAGTTTCAGTTTTTGTGTGAACGACGGACAGTTTCACGCCATTGTCCAGACAGGACTTCAAACTCAGGCAAGGCCAGCCTGAAGCCAACTAACCGCCAACTTGGTGACCAGAGGGTGACCGGGCCCCCTTTTTGAAAACATCAACAGTCGCCGCAGTTGCCAACTTGGAGGACCGCAACGAAAGTGCAAGCAAGTAAGCTAACCAATAATTTTAACAAAAACTTATGTCTCTTTGTGATTGTTGGGAAGAAAGCCAAAATTACATCTATAACTTTCGAATTTAAGTGCCAGTTAAGGTGTAGATGGATAAGGACCGAAGCAGTAGATTATATCCGTGTCCCGAGGGAGGAGTTGTTACCCTTGTCACGCTCCAAGGAGAAAGTGTTCCATAACTTAGTTTATGGGGGGAGCTACTCTTACGCTTTAGTTTACGAATTAGAAGGTAGTGTTAACAAAGAAAGTAAGTAAATATATTTTTATATATGTAGCAGTCTGTAAGATATACAAAGGTTTAAAGTGTCCAGCAATATGCCAAGGAATAGGGAAGAAAGAGAAGCGCAACTCCTAATGATCTTTCCGATTATTGCAGAATTCCTGAAGTGTTAAACTGATTACGACTCCGTTTTCTGGAAAAATATAAAATTTGCAGAAGTTCCTATCAATTTGTGACTCAGCTTTCAAACTAGTTCACACTAGTAAGCATGACCAACTAAAATTTGTGAAGGCAACAGGAAATGCTAAATCTAAATTATTAGTTAGTAGTGGTAAAATATATTCTGAGAGAAAATTACTCGGATCACAAGACTATACATTTTTAATGCCTCTCAACTCTTAAACACTAGACAGGGTATGGCAGAAACTGTTGCTGATTGGGCTAGCAAAGTAGATAAGTTACTATCAGAATTCAGACCAGCAATAGTAAGAATTTTATAACCTGCAAAATTACAAGGAGCAATGTCCTTAGTGGAAATCTCGCCAAAGCAAGTTTTATGCAAGGGCTCTGCAGTGGCCGAATCCAGATGATCGTACGGAGTAAAGCGGAAGATTCTACATCGCTAGGATCAATTGTAGAACTGGCTCTTCAAGAAGAAATATGAGACAAAGGATGTCGAAGGAAACAAACTCGATGAAAATGGGTACGAGACCCAAAGGAAGAAGAAAAGGAGATCTCCGTCCGAAGGAACCAATGAGATAGCATCTGCTACAACGTTAAAGTTAAAAGGACAAATGAGCATAGTCTGCCAACACTGGTTGTTACGTGGCAAACTCAAACAGATTAGTTCTGTTTGCATGTTAATGAAATTACTAATCTTAAGAAGGATAAGTGAAGATGTTGTTCCAGTAAACACCTTAATAAAGTAAGATGTGTGACGGGAACTGAAGCCGAACAAAAAAAAGGGAATCCTTTAAAATCAAGCAGCGGCACAGTGAAGAAAACTCAGAAAGGCTCCGGAAATAAGTGGTCACCTTATTCATCAAAAGAGGACTCCGAAGATAGATTATCTAATTACAAGACTATGAGATATTTCAATAAGAATATATGTGTATGTAGGGAGCATGGTGGAGATCGTACATCAACGACATGTAACTTGATAACACAGTTATAATTTAAGTGCTCAATGAAATTTAATAACATAGCTCAATCTATAAGAAAAAGGAACAGTGCAGCGATTTTTAGTCAGAATATGATGCATTTTTATAGAAATCCATAATCTCAAGTCTCGGAGTCAGGACGGTGGATCTATTACCAGAAGAAGAAGAAGAAAAAAGATTAGGACTAGAAAGTTGTATTATGAAATATCAGTTCGACTCACAAACCGACGATTCGAGTGACTTCAGGACATCTACAAAGTATCACAGTGTAAAAAGCATGTAAAGTGGAAAAGGAAACGTTTGGAAAAGGACATGTGACAGCAGAGTTATATCAAATACAAAAGGAGAGATAAATATTAAAATATCAACCAAGTTGAATCCAAGAAAAGTTAGACCAAAACATCAGACGACAGTGAAAGTGAGTGCGTTAAGCTAAATTTAACAGTAATAATGATCGAAGCGGGCGCGAAGTCTATAAATGCAGTTTATTTCAAAGTGAACACAACTTTCTCTCACATTTTCTGAAATTCTCACAGGGAGAGAAAAGAAGATTGGACGTTTTTGGGACTCCTTTGCACAAAATAATTCCCATCTGTCAACTCTAACAACCATGGAAGGACACCTAGAACCAGCCAAAAGAACAACAAACAAGGATGATAAGGTTAAGTGTCAAATGAAATTAATGAAAAGAAGCTTTTATTGTCTGATCGTTTGCAGATACCCATAGTCAATCAAATGCTCAAGGAAGAAGATTCCTGATGACATATTTTCCGAGAAGGATGATCAGGATGGTACATTGTATAATACAAACGGCAAAGCGAACAAAAAACAGCCTGTGAAAAAGAGGAACAACAACCAGGAAGAAGCAGATATTAAGAAGAAGAAAAATTATCAAATTGTGACTCCACAATTACGAAGATAATGTGATGAAGCTATTCGACAAGATCGAAGAAACGAGACTCTCAGAGTAGAGATCCTTTTAAGATGGTAGCAGTGAAAATGTAAAATGTTGGCATATAGGTAAAAGAGTTACCGCAGGATATGCAAAATGGTTCAAGTTGTAGTAACGATGAGTATCACGTAGGATACTTAGTGTTTCTTTCTATTACAGAAAGATGTGGTTGCACATTGTGCAAAAGGTTTGTTTCAAGAGAGCAGTTAATGGTTTGGGAGTTCAAATAGAACACTTCCAGGACACTTAAGGACTGCATTATGATCATATAGGATAAATTCAATTATATTCCTGAAAATGGGAATTGCTGACCTTTGTAAATCTTACGGAGTTAAAGTGTAAAATACTGTAGAACGGACAAAAAAGTTGTTCAAGAATCCAATTGTCCGAAGTAATGAAACTCCATGTTCAATATTTGTAAACCAGGTATTAGTCCGAGTCGATAGAATCAAGGAAAAACAATTAAATTTAAAGGTAACTCATATGTCAAAACCATGAAAGAAAGAAAAGCGGTGAATGACATCCTAACTTCAATTGACGTATATATAAAAATAGGATCACCTCTAGTTTAGAGAATTTAAATTGAGAATATTCATAGTAATTTAAGAGAATTGGAAGTTAGATATTAAAATGTATTAATACAAAAAAGTTCTCGATGTTCAAAAGGGTACGATATTTTACAGGTACATAACGCAGTACAATATCGTTAAAATAAAAGGTTTATGGCAAGTAAAAATGCAAAAAGGAAATTATCAATACCTGTAGGTTTAACTAAATCACATCAGTATAAAGGATTCAAAGATAATATCATGTAATTTTTAAACAATGGAATTCTGACTTACATAGCTAAGCTGCTAATGACTAATAACCTACAATATAAACCTTATAACGTAGTAAGATTCCATATACTACTATGCAAGCTTATGTTCAGTTAGAAATAAAATACATTGACAAGAGTACAGGTTTGAGTTGTTTAGGATACTAGAAATGACAAACAGCTATCATCGTTTTTTTTAACATAACTCTCGGAGAAGTGGACAACAAAAATTTTATTCAGTGTACAATAATAAACGTTAGCTTGTTAATATGGAATACGAATATAAATATATATAGCTATTCTAAATCAACACAACCATGTGGAATACGAAAACAAATCACATAGAGTTTTAATTGATTATAACCAACATATTGTAAACTGACTAAGGCAGATTTGTGTCACTAATGATTGGATATATATAACTTCAAAACAATGGTAATCAGGATACTTATGAGTTTTATGAAAAGGTTCAAGTATAATTCAGAAAAAAAATGTGGACAAATAAGTACAAAGCGTACACTTCAATTCAAGCGCACACAGAGTATGCAAGCAAACAAAATGTAAATATTCAAAATGAATATGTAGACGAACTGTTAAGATATTAAAATTGTATCATTTATCTTTAGGTAAAATAGTGGTATATTGTTGTTACTAGAAATATAAATGAGTGTAAAATGTTGTATAACAATGATAGTTTACGATATCCACGAATCTATATTTTAGCGAGATAACACAAAATAATAATGGCTCTGACATGTAAATGAGTAAATTAAATAATAAGAAGAGAAAAGATAAAATGTCCCTATTGTTGAATTTTTCATTACAAAGGAATGAAAAATTCATCAAAAAGGAGGGAGGTATTGTAGGTGACAACTTTTGGGTTATTCTTTTCGAAGAACATTGTCGCTCTCGTCATTTACGAATTCATTCCCAAAGATACTTTTTGCAGCTTTCTGTTACTTGCAGTGAGAATCAGTCTTTCCTCTTGAAGTAATCTTTATACTTGATTCATGTTCACCTACTTTTTGTCTATTTTTACCTGTACTGTGTAACTGTTAGTCAAAGGATTTCTTGGGAATAGAGAAACGATTGTCAAATGTATATATTAGACTTAAGGTAAAAGGTATCGCAAGTGTTTCTATGTAATGGTGGTTCAGTGGCCTCTTGCCATAGGGAACTGTTAATTTCAAAACATGTTTTTGTCACCTTGACCTGTAACCATCAGGTGTCGGGAAAATGTTGTTTTTCATATATTGTTAAATGACCAGGCTCTCCTCACGTAGACCCACGGAAATGGAAAATAGAAAGTAATTAAGAAACCACAAATACAGCCTCAGCTTTGGTATAAAAAGACCAAATTTCAGTACCAGAGTACAGTCGTTCTTCTATTCTCCAATCGGGCCTACTGTGGAGCTGCCGGGTAACTAACTAACTATACCTAGCAAACGGCCGGGTACATGGTAATTATCGTCTTAAATACCTATGGATAATATTCCTTGTGTTTAGTCTGAAAGACTAATTGTAGAACTTGGTGTCGGTAAAGACTTGTAAAAATCTACATGTGACTGAGTGTAAGTGTAATTTGGGATACCCCCAAATCTACATGTGACTGACTGTAAGTGTAATTGTAGTGTCTCCAGTGATTTCGTTCAATACATATATATTTAAAACCTCAAGTACGAACTCTATTTATTTGAAGTTAACTACTAAGTTTTCACCGGACCAACGAACACGTACTTCGAAGGATTGTATTCTCCACCCCTCCTGACCGAGGATACAACGAAATCCACTAAAAATCAGTCGATTTTTCGCAGTTAGCAAATAGTGCCATCATAATTTCTCCCGCGCTGCTGCTATGTCTCATCTGGTGCAACTGCCCTTTTCATGACGTGGGGTAAACCTGTACACTGTCGCATGATACATGCACGATTTTCTGCATTGCATAGTTTTCTTATCTTTTACAATTTTTCAAATACCCTGTCGAATTTAGGCACATTGTCGAAATTAGGGACATTTACCTTACATGTGTCAAATTTATGTTGCAATCCAAATATTGGTGTTTGCACTGTACTAGTATTTCAAAATAAAGAAATACTATGATGAAAATATTAGATTCAGAAGTTTACAACTACTCAATTTCTAATGATATTGTATTTTTTCTTTCAGAACAATTTGGAAAAGTATTCTCTCCAGTGAAATATGATATGTCAGGTAATATTGAGGTAAGTTAACATTTTCATTCATGTAGATTGTGTACTTTTTTTTTTTGTTGCTTTATAAGTTAATCATATTTTCATTGCTAATGCGAACCCCAGTATATAAATGCAGATTTTTTTGTGTGTGTGAACAGTATTCAAGAATACAAGCCAAGCATCCAGAACACAAAATTTCCTGGATACCAATTCAATGTTATAAATTTTAAATGTGAGCAATTCTTAATACTGTCTGGCTGTTTTAGCTGAGACCATAGAAGTAAGTGTGCATGCACCAACTGGATGAGTTCATTGTCGAAATAGGGGTGATGGCACTTTGGTCAGGAAGTTGGTTCTGTGAAAATCGTCTGCTGTGGAAACAACAATGAAGTTTCAAATGTGTAACATCGCCGGCAAAATACGTAAAGATGTTTACGAATTATGTAAGGGTACAGAATGAATAAAATAGACATCCATATACTTTATAAGCTAACAGAACATATCAGGAAAGTATTCATCACGTCACATTAGTAGCTAAACTTATTTGTAACTTTATTTTGGATCATTCAATTAAAATGATATCCTTAGTACATATTATAATTAGCACAAATGTACACAGTAGTAATCAGGATAGTATTTACTAATAATATTATTATTATAAATATAATAAGGAAAAATGTAGTAACTGAATTGTTTGTGGCATTGTGTATTATATCGAGGGCATTTTGTAGAATGTGCAACAGGGACCAAAACAACCACTTCGAAACAGTTTGTTACGAATTGTAAGAGACATCACAAACACAACACAGCAAGTAGTAATAACCACAACAAGCGAACCCATGCAATCAATATGCCATGGGTAGTTTGGTGAGTGTTCTACCTGTTTCTCTTGGTCGGACTGTAATAGTGTGAGGAATCTTAAGGGTCTGCATCATCCTCCAATTGGGCACCAGCCATCACAAAGTTAGTCCCCTACTCTTTATGTCGGGAATGTGGGACTCCATCCAACTCTCCAGGACTTGCTGGGTTTAAAACGCAACACTGTTCTTAAAGTTAGACAAAGTTTTATGTTCAGACATGCATATCCATTTATACATATAAGTATAGATAATCTGGTGTTTCAGGCTAGCCTCTTGCAGCCAGGAAAGATGAAAATATCAGTAACAAGTAAAGCACAAGAACATTCAAAATTAACATTATGCAGTTTGCACCAATCTCACGAAAGTTTAGTTACATAATTAGTCCCGTACTTTCACGTATCGGCAGGAAGGAAGATGCAAAAACTGAAAAACTATTATTTCATTCTCTTTAGCGTTACCATGTTCTTGTTGATTCCTCCACCTTCTCTTGCTTTTGCACTCCGTCAGTTGTTAAGTGCAATTATTCAGGTAGGTTCATTCATTTCCTCTGGCGAGTTGGAAACGTTACGTTAACACTGGCAGATTATGACACATTTCAGAATGTTTCAAGTTCAATAAACGACTTTACCATGTGTTTATAGTTGTCTGTGATATAATTAATATAAATTGAAATAATGAACGTTTTTTTAAAAAAAAAATCAACAAAATCAAACCTTAAACACTCAGGTTCATTACAAGGGTGGAACGAAAATAGCATTGACTTGTTGTTCAGACCCAACTTTAAACCGTAATTCCAGTCCCAATTAACCTTCCTGTTTATAAAGTGGAAATAGAACCAAAACTTAAACTCAAGCCCTCTGGAGCCAATTTGAAGCATTGAATTGCAGTGAAATTTGGTCTACATAATATAGTCTATAGCAGAGGTTCCCAAACATTTTCGTTTCATGGTGGCTCTAGTGTTTCAAGATTTTTCCGCAGCACCCAAGTCAGAAAGTAGGCCTACCTAACACTTGCAAGGCTCAGTTATTGTGGTTAGGTTGCTGGCCTTAAGTTAGAAAAACGAACACACATTTCAAATTGAGAAACATTTAATGTGTGAAAGGTTCTATATAAGCACATATTTGGAACAATCATATCATTTCAGTGAACGTATTAGAACATTTCGCAGCACCCCAGGGTGCCGTGGCAAACTCTTTGGGAACCACTGGGCTATAGAGACCATGAGAAAGTGAATGCTGATGAAAAAAAATAGTTCACATTTTCACCAGCACACACGAATCTGAAAATAAAAAAATTATAATTTCTAGCAGTTTTTAGACTCCTAACCTAAGAAAAATGTAAAATTACTATCAGCAGTGCAATCATTGCACATAGAAAATTCACCATCCACCCTAAGATGGCCCTTATTTTCAGTGTAGGAAGTGAGGAACTTTCTACAGTTCATTTGTACTTGCTTCCAGTTCTCTACTTTTTAGGAGTTTAATAATAATGTGTGTTATAAAATTATTAGAAGAATGTATATACTGTTTATTAGGTTAGCTACTGTCAAGAGTTGACTGCTGTTGCTTGCTCCAGCCGTCACCCATTGATGGACAGTTGGACTTAAGCTTGGAGTTTCCTCAATGAGTATTGCCAACCCCAGCAAAATTGAACTAAACCTAGCACAGTTTGAATTTTTCACATAATGGTAAAATCCAGCACAATCTGCAAACGTGAGTTTCTGAGAGAAGGACATCTAATTCAAAGGAATATGTTTTCAGGAAATAAAAATAAAAGTATGTCCAAATTTAATTTCTACTTCACCAGTGGACATGTTTCGAATAAAAGGGATTATATGCCTACACATGAACAAGTTTTTTACAACTATGCCACAATCCATCCTCTTGTCTTTTCTCTATCAAGCCCGATTTTGTTCATGAGGAAATTTTATGGCAGGAAATCGGTATTTGGTTGGGGGTAAACAAACAATTTTCCCAAACGTTTAAAAGTTCTATGCTGAATCCATTTCATTTGTTGAGCCATTGTACACAATTTTGTGGGCAAATTAACAATATTACATAACTGTAGTGAATAATAAGTAACGCGAGTTTAGAACTCGAAAAGTAGATGCATTATGGAACTTAAAACTACAGTTATCTGAAAAAATATAACAATAAATCCTAGCACAATGTAGAGGCATTTAGCATAATTTCAGAATTTAAACAGAACTTTTTTATTATCCTCAATTCACAGGACAGGATGGGGGGGGGGGGGGGGCAAAATCTGATATATCGTCAATGCTATTTTCGGTATGACTTGAGATGACCGGACCCCTCTCCGATTTTCTTCATATTTGACATAGTCACTAATTGAGGCCTTCTAATCACAAATCTGAAGTTAAAATTTGTTGGAAACGTCTAGAAATTGTGAACCATTGATGCTAGCCTCATGAACCATTGGCACGTGGTTAGGTTAGTTCCGGTTAGGTTAGGCAAACATAGTTAAAAGTTAAAATTTCGTGTTGTGGTAGTATCAGGATCTAGCAATTGCAAATAATTGCGAACCATTGATGCTAGCCCCACGAACCATTGGCACGTGGTTAGGTTAGGCAAACAGTTAAAATTTGGTGTCGTCGTAGTATCAGGAATATATATATATTTGCTTGTGAAACAAAAAGTTTCGCGAAAATCGATGGTTTCCATTCCGAAAACTAACACCTTATTTTAGCTTATTTTGCAATTTCTAGATGTTTCTGACAAATTTTAACTTCAGATTCGTGATTAGGAGGCCTCAATTAGTGAGTATGCCAAGTATGAAGAAAATCGGACAGGGGTCCGGTCATCTCAAGTCGTTCCCTATTTTCAAAGGTTTTTTATATGTCCACAAAGGTTTTTTATATGTTCATTGTTCAAGCGGGACAAGGGTCCCTTGCCTTACCTTGTGCATGGGCCTGCAGCTAACATTCTAAATTCAATGGATAGTACAAGCGATACATGTGGCTGTAATAGAACATATTTTTCAAACCATCCTCGGTTTACCATAACATCTTCCTACACCCCAAAAAAGGCACGAGTCGCCACTGCTTATTTTAAAACTTTTGAATTTCTTTCCCGAACACCCCCTCAATGAATGTCATTTGTCAAGCAAATACTGTGCATAAAATTTCAATTCAATCCAACAATGGAAAAAACTTGAAGTTTTTATGATTTTTAGCCTTCCTTTCAAGAGCAATAGCTTAGTCAATGAAGGAAAAAAAAGCAGGTAATGTCGGGAATAAATACCTGAAAGCTGAATTTTGGTCAGTTTGTCACACCATTACTTTGAGTGCAAAATCCCTTCCCTCCCTTGGTGCTTTCCCCCTCTCCCAAGTAACCAGAAGTGGTTGGTCCCACTTCCTGAAAATAGTTGGCTGAACAGTAATTTTGGTCGTTGTTGCAACGTTGGATCAGTATATGGTTTTATGTTGGGCCAGCATACTGAAAACTAAAGTATAGATATGTATATATGTATATATACAGAGCATTCCCTGACATTCACTACGAGACTCGGCGGCAAGTATCCCGGCGTCAGCTATTGTCTTTCCTGGTGAGCGGGTCCGCGACAGTCGCACGGTACAGTCTGTTTTTTTCGCTCTCTTTCCCTTTCTGTTGCAGACTGATGCCAGTATATCCCTCCCTCGGAAGTTGTGTTGTGTCGTGTCGTGTCCATGTGTTGAAGATTGTGGCTTAATATGGCACCACAAAAATTTACATTACAACAAAAGATTTATCTTTTCGAGTGTTACTTCGGAAAGAGGAATTGTGGAGAAGTGCGACGACGTTTCGCAACGAAATTTCCTGGTGTTACCATTCCACATAGGACCACTGTATTAAACCTCGTAAAAACATTTACCAAGTATACAAAGACAATTCGCACACCATCCATGAGTTAAAAGAGATTATTGTACGATAAATCGGGAGAATTACAGTAGACGAACTTGCACGTGTAAATGCCAATTTCCTTCGGAGATGGCAGGAATTTGTTGCAGCAGAGGGACATCATTTTCTACACCTTCTGTAGTCAAGGTTAGTACACAATATGAAAACTGTAATTTTAATAACCGACTCTAGCGACGGTCGCGGACCCCGTTCACCGGGAAAGACAAGCGCTGACGCCGGGCCGCTTGCCGCCGAGTCTCATAGCGAATGTCAGGGAATGCTCTGTATATTTTATTGTTAGGTCAAATGTAAGCAATATTACAAATTATTTGTGAAAGTAAAGAAAAATACACATCACTTTCTCATTCATATGGTATCATTGTTTTCAAGGTTCCCTCAAGTGGTTGAACAAAAAACACTCTAGAGTTGACTTAGTTTTCCATGGTTCATGGAATTTATTCTGCACATAATATTGTTTAACCACCTTCACAAGAATACAAAACTACCTGTAAGAATGTTCTTGTTCTGCTGCAGCTAAAGAGACAAACAATAAGCCATTTCCAACACATCGTTCATACATGGTGGCTGACAAAGGACTGGTGAGCGACTGCAAGTTAAAAATAGCTTCTACTTTCATTAAATATATTTTCAGTATATGTTGTGACTGAAATATTTGAAAAGAAACACTGTTACATGATGCTTATTTTACACTAGAATTTACAGCATACACTTGAAAGTTTTCTTAACAGGAGAAAGTAGTTTTTAAAACTGATTTTGACTCACTTTTTCATGGCTGGGCAAACGTTGGCAACGTCAATTTACCAACCAACGTAAACCCAACCTTTCCCACATAAAAACTGATGTTGGCCCAACTTTTATGGTAACTTGACAGGGTTTGCCAAGGGTTTTTTCAGGTTGGGCTCACTTGATAAAAACCATTTTAAAACCCATTGGGTTTTTTCATTAACTTTGGTATTTCAATGATTTCTGAAATGAAGGAACATCATTGAGGTGTATATTAATGAAGATTACATTTTAGATTCTTAGAATGCGATCACGACTGTCATTATAACTCGAGATGAATTTTGCTATCTAAAATGCAGAACACTTCTAATATTGAAATTAAGTACAACAAAATATCAGAGCTCAGTACACCAATACAAACTTTTAATCTTTATAAGGAAATTATATAGGCCTATATTAAGCTGTTGGATTCAGCAGGTACTTTAGAAAAAAGATTTCAATATGTAGAATAGCAACGTATTTTTGTTTGCTCAATATTGAATACATTCGTTACTGCAGTTTGCATACCAAATAGCATAGAATTACATGATTACTACATTATTACAGTAACACAACTATTACGTTCTATGTAACAGTGTATTTCTTGAAAAAAAATCTACTATTGGGAAATTCTATGTATACTATTTATGCTATGGCTATTTTATTATGCTTGTGACTGAAGATAATAGTACACACCTGCAATTGATCTCTTGATGCTTTTGACAAAAGTCGTAATGTATCTTATATCATAAAAAAAAGTAAAGTCTCCCCTGTGCATAGCACCACGCCATGAAGGCGTATAGGGGGTGTGGGGGTAACGCCCCTCACTTTCTTGATCCGGTCGTGAGTGGGGGTGATGTGATCAGCATCACGCCCCTGACCGCCTTTACCCCCCAGGGTTTCCCCCAGGTACCCATGTTATTCGAAGCTGGATGGGCGCCGGGGCCACTTCCATCGTTAGAAAAGTTCCCAGATTTGAACCGGCCGGGGATCGAACCCGGGACCTTTAGCATAATAGTCAGACGCGTTACCGACTGAGCCACCGCAGCCACATATCATAATGTATCCATTATTGATACAACATCTGCTAATATCAATTCAAACATACAAATTTGCTGTCCACAGAGGCACAGAGGTAACCAGGAAATCGAGAACAAAGGATAAAAAATAAACATTACTATAGCTTAACAGTTTGTTGTGGTCTGCTAGTTGGTGTGCCGGGCAGCGAAGTGCAGTGGGTAGGTTGAGCGGCAATTACAAATGTAAATTATATTACATGTATTCACATTTTATTTATAAAAGTTCGACATAACCTGAAAAAAACCCAAAAAACCAATTAAACCCAGGTGTTTCTTTTTTTTTTTAAAAAATGTTTTTTTTCATACTCTGTAACTTGAGCCCCAACACCCCAATCAACCTCAGATTAGCAGACACTTAAAATGGCTGCCAGTAGTGTCGATAAAGCACTTTGCGAGAGTAGGTCGATCGTGAGTGTGCAACGTCAGGTTCGTACACGATTTCACAAAGCTCCACCAGGAAATAACTTGATCACATTAGCGCTGTGGTGCAAATCATTGATAAGAACATGCTGACATGTGTCTGAATGGAGCTACAGGGTGTTCCATTTACAATGCAACCCGGAGTTGCGAATAGTACAACTTTTGAACCGGAAGTGGTACATATATAATCCTTATACCAAATTGAAACCTTATTCATGCATATATTTTTAAACTGAGGAACGATGATTGGATTTCATTAGTGTCCACGCAGTTCTGAACCATGGCTTCTAAAACAAATATTTCCAGAATTCAGTCCGTAGCTTTTACCTTGTAATTGCTTGCCATTGAATACCTTCCGCGAGACACCTCCAGAAAACAGATGTTATTTCTGTTTTGAATATCTAGTCACCACAAAGTAGCAGAACTGAAATTTTTGCATAAAATCATCAATGGTAAAATCAAAACCGAATTTCTAATGACTCAGTTTAATCTATGAGTACCCACATGACAAATACACAATGCAAAGCTCTTTCACAATTCCACTACAATGCTTTTTCTGTAGGCGTCCATGCTTATACAGGGTGCGGCATTTAACATTTCCCATTTTCAAAATATAACTGATTCATTGTGCAAAGGAATTACATGAAATGAACAATATTAGCCACATTGTGTCTAAAGATATCTGTTTGGCGATTACGCGGAGATAGGTAATTTTCTCTGATAAGCTTACTTTTCATTTTTACGAGCAAATTTTCTTCGCGAATGATTTCGCCACCCATCTGGTGGCTTCGTCAGGCATGTATACATGAGTGACATCGATTGCGAAGAAAATTTGCACTGAAAAATGAAAAGTAAGCTTATCAGAGTCTATTAGGCACGTGGTAGTATTGGATTTACAGTTCAAACTTTTTCATTTTATTTTATATATTACATCCTTGAGATGCCCTCCATTAGTGTCAATGCATTGTTGCAATGTTCCTTGTACACTTGTGTCTGGCTAATTGCATTTTTGAGGCTTTTGAGATAAGGGAGGGTAAAAGCGTAGACCTTAGCTTTCAGGTACCCCCACAAAAGGAAGTCTGGTGCAGTGAGATTGGAGACATGAAGTGCAACTGAACATCACTGAACTTTGAGAGAAGTTGCCTGCGGAAGTAGTACATAGCATGTTCATTGACAGCTGTGCTCTGGCTCCGTCCTGTTGAAACCACAGGGTATCCATGTTCCTGTTACAACATGTCACCTCAGCACCATTATCATCCTCAAAATAGTAGGGTCCAATAATTCCTTTCACTGCAATGGCATACCAGACTACTACCTTAGAAATGTGTTGTGGCCGCTCGAAGATTTTGCATGGATATGATATAGGGATATCGAAAGTTCTGCTTAACTGCCGTTAAATTCCACACAATCATACCCTCCCTGATCGCAACACCGTAACAAATGTGATTCATAATATTAAAAAAAAATAAGGTCTGAACTGTAAATCCAAGACTAACATCATTCATTTCATGTAATTTCTTTGTACAGTGAATCAGTTAAGGTATTTTGAAAATGGGAAACGTTAAATGCTGCATCCTGTATAATAACCTGCCTCCAAATGTTGACATTCTCTTGCCAGAACACAATTTCCCATAATTGTAAATCGGGCATGTGTAACTTTTAAAACTATTTTCCGTGCCATCTTGTTTTTGTTTCGTTGTTTTCTTGCTGTTACAGTTTCAGTGTAAAATCATCATTTAGTACTCTATCTGAAACTTGAAGTAAATAAGTAAATTAAAATATTTCTCTCCTATTCAGAGTATATCTACCACTGCTGCTATTTTCATTCTAGAAGTTGACAAGAAAGTTTGAGACTGATGAGGAGAGGTTCAGGTATCTGAATGACATGATTCTTTCGGAGAAAGAGGGTGGCCCTGCTGTTGCGACAGAAGCTTTATTGTGGTTGAAAAGGTAAGAGAGAAGTGATTCATGCATATGTTTTTTTTTCATGTGATTGTACAGTCATGGACCCTTCTGGGTTGTAACGATTCCATTGACTTTCAATGGTATCATTACAACCCAGAGGTTGTAGAGCCTTGGGTATTTTAGAATGTTTTCCACCCATGGACCAATTATATGGTGTATGGTTTTAGAAGCTATATCGGGTGGGGCCATGCAAAGCCTGTCCATGGTGACCAGCCAATGGCAAGAGTGCAACGTTGTACAGTTAGGGAACTGCAGTCCGCAAGTTAAATGCCATGTTCTGTATTTTTCTTGCAAACAATACGTTTTCTTAAAACTTGCCACTTCAAAGTTCATCATAAGATGGGGCAAGACATTTTGAACCTGACTGTCCAAGTCCCATAAATTTCCATTCCCTGCAGGCCAGAGTTATTGTTTCTTGAGGAAACATTGAGGAACAACACAACACAATGCAGAAAACCCAGTGTAAATATATCTTACGGTTTTCATGATATACATTTCCAAAGTTTGGATTGTGCGACTTTTGAAACTCTCTGTATAAGATGCTGAGCATCACAGTATTCAAAACATCGCTAAATTATTTGAGAAAGCAGGAAATGGGGGACAAAGAGTAAGAAATTGTTACTGACTCTATGGAATGTTCACAACGTTGATAAAAAAATAATAATAATTTGCTAACTTACGATGTACTGCAATTTGAACTTAGAATCATCAAAATTTTGTACATATTACAGCAAAAGATCACAATCTGTGGGCTGAAATTTTTAGTCGCCATGGCAACCTGGCGACCGGAATTTTTCGAGCGCTGCTCAATATACACTATGACCCTTCAGTGTCGTGGATGTTCTCGAACATTTTGTGAGTCTGAGTCAGTTTGAGTTCTTATATGCTGCAATGATATGGAATTGTATTATAATCCTGTGCAGAAATATTCACTATATTATTTCCCGTACTCATATGTACTGTGTATGCATTATGTTTTAAAAATAGTTGAATATTGAACACAGCAAATTCTCTGTATTTCCCTTCTACAGCAGTTAGTTTGGCAACAGCATGTTGCTTCTAAAAGCGTACACGGTATAGGAGTAGCAGAACAGGCTTTCTTGGCATATTATTTGAAAGAGCATTAAAACCTGGGTTTGATGTGAATAATTCATAATGAAACACAGTTGAAGCTGAGTTATATGTATGTTAAGATGAAGAGAAAATAATACATATAATTGAGTATTACTTACAAATCAGATTTAGATACCATACCATATATAATTATTAAAATACTATAATTGTATCTATTTTGAGGAACAAGATATATGCAATACAGGTTATTTCTGTCATAAAGTGGTAAATTAACAAATCTAAAGGTTTGATTCTTAAGTTTTATGTGGATTAGCATCCACTTCCCATATAAATTTTACTTTCTGGTCAAGTGTGTAACATTCTGTTTTCCATGACCGACCAGTACTAACTGAAAATGTTCACTGAAGGAATTTCCTGTTCTCTTCTTATTGGGGGTGTTCAGGATCCCGAGCAGTCAGGAAATACCAAATGGTCATTTTAAAAGGTAGTCAATTCTCGATGTTTTCTGTATTGCAAGTGCCTGGAACTTATCAGAAATTGTTAGTTTTTATTCCAGAAATGCAAAAGCAACCACTAAGGTGAAAATAACTTGTAGAATTTGAGATTCCAGAGCTTCGGGAAATTTCGATCATTTCCCATCCCCTAATGTCGAGATTTTAAAAAAATTCCCATCCTGAACAAAAAATTCTGTCCTGCACACCCCTACTTTTTATTATGGAATGCTGCAAGCATCATCTATCAACATCTTTTTAAAGTGTGTAGCTTCGTATCGCGATTACGTACAAAAGAAAATGCATCTCTTGTTCTGAACAACATCTGCAAATCTTTCTATGTATAACGTACAGTAATTTACGTACAAAACAGAATTACGCAGAACTGAGTTACGAATACAGCAGTCTCAACTGTATATTTCAGGTTATTCAGTTTCCAAAGGGTTACATTTTTTATCCTTATCCTTTCAGGGGCCTTTGCTTCTTCCTGATTTTCTTGCAGTGCCTAGTTGATGATCACGAGGATGGAAAAAAATCTGAAAACTTAGTACCTTTTCTCCAAAAAGCATATCGGGAATCTTTGCAGAGGTATCATGGCTGGGTTACACAAAAACTTTTTGGAGTAAGTATCAAGTCTTTGTGTTTGGTTTTGCTCATAAACATAAGAAAATATATGCTGGAAGATATGAAATTATAGGTGGTGCTAAGATCTGTATTCTAGGGGTGCAGAACTTACTATGCTTATACAATCAATAATACAGTAATTTATGTATCTGTATGCATGATAAACAAGATAATTGATTGATAGTATATACTATCTTTAACATGATACATTCATGAATGATTTTCAGCCACGGACCAAAATATATGCTGGTTGACTTTATGTGATGTTACATTTAGTTGTTAATATAATTGATCAAGATGTGGCATTTTGTGCATATGTCTACTGGGAACCCTTCGTCCTATGTTGTGAATTGTAGGATTTGGATGGTGAGACTGCTTCGTACACTTTGGAGGTGATTTATATGCATTGTTGTGCCATGTTGCCACACTACACAAGCTTACAGAAGCATTGATTGTATTAAATCATTGAACAATGCAATTCGGTTTTTAATCGTCAGACACACACAAGAAGTGTATTGTTAATACTTGTTTATCACGTAATAATAGTATGTAACCAAAATGTGGCAATATTTGTAGTAACGTAATCAGAAAAAGTACAATTTACTTATAGAACAGAAAGAAATGTGATGGCTAATTGGAACTGGAATTTTTGCACCATGTTACACTTAGATATGTTTATCGCCACGATAAATAGAAAGCAAATTACTTCATTACAGTGTGTAATATAATAACTTTGCTTTCATGGTTTATTTATTACACTTGTTGTTGTTATTATTATTACTTTTACTCCTACTAATACTACTATTGGCATTACAATTGGAAGTGCTGAAGGGGGTTCGGAACTGAAACAAAGGATGTGCAAGCACCCCCTTGCACCTCCCTGGTGCCACCTATGAAAGAAAGTGTGTGTGTTATGTATATGTTTGGTTATGTTACTTGCAGAACAAGAAATTGAACAAAGTGGAAATCTTCAGATTTACCAGTTACATCATGTAATATATTTCAATGTACAGTAAGTAAACCACATCACACACTTCTAATATATGTAATGCACATAACCTGATATTCTATATGCACAGCTTGCAGACATGAGTTTTAACTTGGAGAAAAAAAGGTAAAGTGCTCCCCTGTGCTTAGCACCATGCCATGAAGGCGTATAGGGGGTGTGGGGGTAACACCCCACACTTTCTTGATCCGGCCATGAGTGGGGGTGATGTGATCAGTATCACGCCCCTGACCACCTTTACCCCCCAGGTACACATGTCATTCGACGCTGGGTGGGCACCGGGGCCGCTTCCAACGTTAGAAAAGTTCCCGGATTTGAACCGGTCGGGGATCGAATCTGGGACCTTGAGCATGGTAGTCAGATGCGTTACGGACTGAGCCACCGCGGCCACTTTAACTTGGAGAGAACATGATTTACCTGTGTTACCACCTCCAAGTGGCAGCAAGTAACTCATCATTTCTTCAAAACTACACATAATATTTCAGTTCTGTTTTTTTTTTGTTCATTGGTATATGAAGGTATGACGTACTAATGCTATTATAAAGCAGTAACGTGCGGTGATGTCGACACTTGGGATAGCAATCAGTGGCATGCCCAAGGGAGGTTGGTGTGGGTCATAATCCCCCCTTCCCCCCTCCCCCTTTAGGGCCCAGCATCCCTAAAAATAGAACCTCAAAGAAAGGAAAATATTGCAAAATGAGGAAGCACTGCTGAGAAGAAGTACACATTAATCCCACCCCCCTTTCGAAAATCCAAAACATGTTGATGTGACTACTAAGTCAGAGATCCCGGGTTCGAACCCCGACTGAGCATGGGTGTTATTTGTGTTTGTCCCTTCATCAATTATATTGTATCATCTTCACGATTAGCTAAAAGTGGAAGGAAAGCAAAGTAAAACAAACCAAATCAATCAATCAATGATTTGATTTGATTTATGCTACTTAGTGTCGCTGACACATTTGGTTAATCACGAAGATGATACAATACAATTAATGAAGACAAACACAAATAACACCCATGCCAAGGTCTGGGTTCGAACCCGGAACTCCTGGTGTTGTTGCATGCAGTGATAATCACTCCCCTGCAGTGGGGTGATTTGGTGTTTTAAGTCCACCTTATGTACATAAAAGCTAATCGGGAATGGACCTATAGTTTAAAGTAGGATCCGAACCACTATGTGCTTCCACCGGGTACCGATCCGGGTCCACTTGCAGTTCTCCATGGAGGTCGGCCCACAACAAAGATGAGTGGAAAGTTCTAACTATTTGGAGACGTGGGTATCGGTGAAGCAAACTGCATTTTTTCTCAGTTATAAATTTCAATTGGATTTTTGAAACACAATATTTGTATATGATTAACATTTTGTTTAAAAGAATTGCATTGTTTGATTTCCCTAATTTCTCCATCCCACAATCTTGTTAGTGAAGGATCCAGGCTCGAGCCTTGGCCTGTGCATGAGTGTTCCTTTGTAACCACTCTTCACCCGTTTAATTTAATCGATGTTCATCGTCATGGCAGAAGTTAGGTAAAGTGTTTAAAAGCAATGCTAAAGAAAGGAAAAAGAAAATACAAATAATTTCCTCCCAGTGAATCTGCAGGGCACTGTCAAATCAGGAGTCCAGAGTTCTCTGTTTATGATTGTCCCTCGTGACTTCCATAAGCTCGTTAGCTACTTATCGCGATTAATTCTATACAGCTAGAAAAAATGATAGAAGGTGGCAAAAATTAAATATATTAGAGGGGATAAACAGGTAACAAAACACACTTTTTTGTAGTTTCTTCAACCATATTCATTTGGTTTTTGGAGTTCTGGAATACATTTTTCATTCCAAATTATTTCATTATTCACTGCAGAGTACAACACACAGGAACAAGAATGTGCGCTCGTCACAGGTTTGAATCCCAGCCTGAATTGTTCTTTGTGAGGTCCCTTCATCAATTTGATCATCATATCATCACATCCTAATTTCCGCGATAACCAAAAGTGGCTGAAAAGCGAAGTAAAATAAACCAAACCAACAACAATTTGAACATGCGTTCTCTTGCCCAAATTAGTACATTCTTATTTATGACCGTTTAGCTTACCCATTTTTTTAATTGGAGCCCAAAATATTAGTATATTTAAATTAAACATGACTAAAACGAGAGCGAGAGAGAGTGAGCAAATATTTGTTATTTAATCATTATATATTCCATATTTGAAAAAAAAAGAAACCATAACATTTTTGTCTGCACATAATACAAGTACGTTCCCATTCATATTCAAATAAAACTACATCCCATATTATACATACATATTGTACAATGTGTAAAAAGTTGTGGTGTAAATACAGAGAACATATGTACTGCAGAAAATTTTTTCCCGTGTTCTTTAGAGGATTTACAAGGGAATCAAAGGGAAACCAATCCCCTATCTGTCCTATAGGAGATAGACTGGAGGACCTGAAAACATGGGCTTCAACCATTGGAGGGGGGGAGGGAGGTAGAGACAGAAAACTTCCCTTCCCCTTCGGGCAGCTGTCTATACTTGGAACTGGTAAGGTGGAGGAAAAGCCAGCTAGGGTATCCAGCCTTGCCCGCCGATCACATCGAGGAATGAAAAGCACGTGGAAAAAAGATGTTGCATATGAACTGTGGCTTGAAGACAATGAATATTGTGATTTGAAAATAATTAGAGACTTGAAATTGATTGTTCTATCTCTACTAGACTAGCTAGTTCTCAGTGCACGTCACTGCTACAAAGCAACCACAAACAACAGAACCTTCAGCCAGAAGGATTCCCCTCCATCCATTCAATTCTGTCCATAAGGAATCATGCGCCACTCTACCCCTGCCCTATATGTGCAAGTACAATGCACACAACATGCAGTTCTGCACAGGTTCTTTTGCTTGTAGTCCCCTAAATTGTTAACAAACACAGTTTGAAAATGTCATTTTTCCCCTCCACCAGAAAATGTCCAATTTTTAGAATTGCTGAAAATTAGGATTTTCTAAAATTTAGCATATTTTCCATTTTTTTTCTTCAAAATTTGGGAATTACATTACATGTGCTCAAAGAGTGGTCTTTGGTTTTGTGTATCTACAAATTTGGTCCATTCAGCACCCACAATGCAAGAAGCAATTTTTTGGATTTTTTTCCCCCCTATGGTGGCAACACTACTCTTCTTACACATTGTTGTTATTTTTTCCCCAAGAAGTGTCTGCCTTTTTCCGACGCAACTTTGCTTCATTGTAGCAATATGCTATCTTCTGCTACGTACTGCATTGTTTCATTCACTTTGATCTATTGTGGTGGCCGCGGGTGGCATAGGCGTAGTTTTGCCCGTCCACTTGGGGGGCTAACGGGCTAACTTTATTCATGCTTTTATCCATTACAAAAATCATCACAGGCATTCTCCTTGGGAGACAGGCGATCCCCACATCCTATCCAAAGGAAATGAAATAGTTAAAGGAATAAATATGTTATTATAGATGGTTGTAAATTTATTAAACAACACATTTCATCTTTAGAATAGCCAGCCCCCGTGGCGGAGTGGTTAGCACATCGCGCTACGATGCCAGGGGTCCCGTGTTCGAGTGGATGTTTGTGAGTGTCTATTCATCAATTTCATAATCTCATCTTCGCAAATTAGCCAAAAGGGGCACAAGAAGCCAAGTAAAATAAAGTAAATCAATCTCAGATCTTCTTTAGAATAAAGAAGGTATAATTTTAATATGTGATAATATTATGGGTAATCCTGTGTTCATGGTAGTGAGCAAATTATAATGCTGCAAGACATTTAATAGTAAACATTTAAATTTTCTTCATTTTTATACAACGAAACTTCACATTTCCCTAATTTTACTACAACTGAGAACCACTTGGGACTAGATTCGTGAAGAAAACTTTAAGATGAATTTAGAGAGGAGAGAGGGGATGAACTTAGTTGGTTTGCCTTCTTAATAATCTTATAAATGATTGCAAAGAGCTCCCCAGAATACTATTTAGTAGACTGTAATTAGTTTCCATTCATTTAAACCTCACGTGCAGATCATCTTTTTTACCAATACAATGCATGCTTATAATTGGACATTATATTTTCTGTTATTTACTTAAATACCTTGAATCGTAACAAAGTTATAGGTATTCCAGACTGTAGTGAATAAAACAATCTTTTACATCTGAAAATTTCTTCCTTGCAAGATCTATATTAATGGTACGGTTGTGTCTGGGAATTTGTGCCTATTCTTTAACATGGCTTTAGAACCCCCTTAGTCAAGGCCACCTGCAAGATTTTTCTCAGGGGAGGGCAGCTGTACTTAAAGTGGACGAAAGATGGGGTGATGCTTTTCCTCAGTTTAGAGAATTCTCATATAACATCCCCACCACTAGGATAATTTGCATAGGCACTTAATCTGCTGTCTTTCACTGCACCCCTCGTCCATGTTTTCATGCTACAATTTCAAAATTTGAATCGTATGAAGTGTTTCCAGATATCTCCACCCCTTCTGTGGGCACCCTTGTGCTTAATATCTAATCGAACAGAAACCAATGTCATTCTAAGTTTCATTCATTCAGATTATAGTCCAGTACCGCCTATTGGCAAATCAGAAACCAAATAAGAATGAACAGCAACGTGTAAGTTTTGTCAACGTTAATGAGCAGGGACGTTTAAAAAAAAAAATGCTTTACAAAATTAACGTACTTTTATATGTAGATACATATGGAACTCTGAAAATAAGTGCACTAAACTTGAACACTATAAGTATTATGATGCTTTCAGATCTTAACAAATGTCTATTAAAGAAATGAATTAAGGAAACAAGGAATTACGGACTATTACAAAATTGAGAACCTTGCAAGTAACTGAATTATTGGGACAGGTGCGCTATTCTTGGTGTCTATGCAGGCTTAAGGATAAATTCATTTTCTTATTAAAAGAATTACCATTTGTGCCTGAAAACAAGGTCTGAATGAAACAAAATATAAAGAAAAGAGCATGCACTAATAAATGATGGCATGAAGGATGTAGAAAGTTGTTATCTAGGCAAAATATTATTTAATTATCCTGAAAACTTGGCTTTTAAATAAGGATCATCAACAAAATAATCTTTATATAACCCTGACCAAGTGACTTCAAAAGAAAACCGATTATGACATTTTTTAATCACTTTGCCTGTGCATTCTTTAAATTTCTTTCTGAAATTCAATAGTCTAAGCTTGTTTGCTCGATGCCTGACTTTTACTATTAATAAACTCTCTATTAAAAGTAATGATCATTCTGTCATCTGTGCTTTAATTTCACAAACATTATGAGCACAACATCAAAGAATGATTTTCTGATAATTTCCAATCTCCAAAAGATGATTAAGATTTCTTGCTCTTATTCAACCAGCATAAGTCCTTGCCCTTCCATGATAATCTTCCTGTGGGTTACTTGAAACAACAAATAAACTTCTTACCTCCAGAAGAATGAATCTATCCCAAGACACTCAAGAGATACCTGAGATTCCTAGAGTAGCATCCCTAGAAGTAATCCACAAGATTCACCCGTCACCAGGAGATTTGACACAACTTTCAAGTGCACAGCCTTCATGCAATGAAAAATCCAAATAAACTTGGCACATTTGCATACTTATTGGTGACGTGGTGCAACGCACACAAAATACTTGGAAAAAGAGTGATTTCGCCAATGAACTGTAGTGATCACCAGTTAATAAAACAATTACACATGATTGAATCGCTTCAACAAGATCGCGACACATTCATGTGACATTTAGGCGTACATCTTTAAATGTCCCCCACACAATACAAATCCAAAGAAACTAAATTCATTTTGAACTGACGCCTTTTCCCTATCAAAACTGCTATTCTGTTTAAGTCTATACAATGACGACTTTTCTTTTTCATGTTCGAAAAAAAAGAAGACAAAAGCAGAAACTCATTGTTGAAAGGCTACATTTATGTATACTGGTTGCCAGGGCTGGCGTTAGTCATTTGTCATTTTGACACCCTAGGTGTTGGCGGGATATGCCGCTCCCTTTCAAACAAATCCCCCCCCCCCTTCCGGTCATTACGCAGCAACGGTAAATTTGAAAATCAATATATTCCTAAGTAAAACATCAAACTATAAAATGAATAATGAGACTTGTTACGCTATTTCAATACTATTAAGGGCAAAAAATGTGACACTAATTGTATATTTTCATTATGTTTTATGAAAACTCTCTCTCTCTCTTAAACATACGTAACAAGTAATTGGAAAGAAATGAAGCCTTGACTTTATATGTTTACCGTTGTAGGTCTATGATATATGATTCAATTTTTAAATGAATTACATGTAATATTCCCAGATCTCCCACGTGTGTGATCTAAGGTCTGAATGAATTCTTTCCTGCGTTGTCCCCGCATAAGGCAGCTCTGGGGTTCATTAATGGGTACCTGGGAGCAACCCTGAGAGGTAAAGGCAGCCGGAGAGTGGTGCTGATCACATCACCTCCAAAATGGCCGAGATCGAGAATCTGCATGATCCTACCCCCACATCCTCTAGATTTGCCTTCATGACATGGTGCTAGATGCACAGCGAACTTTACCTTTACCTTTGCATATATTATTATTTTTTGTGTAATTCTATCTTGCATAAAATGGAAGCAAGCGCATTTCAGACATGACTGACCGAAGATAGTATTTTTATTAGCCTTAATTTCCAAAAAAAAACTTTGTTTGCCACTTGGCACGGTTACCAACAAAGTTAATAAATTCGAAGTTCTACACTCGCATTAGGTGCAAAACCGTGACATTTATCAGTTTAAGGTCTCCTTTGGTGTAATTGTTTCATTATAGCCGAAGGCACTTTTAGTTCATCTTTAAATTCAGTAGCCTTCATGTGTTAACATTCCAGCAAGTTTTCTACACTTTTCAGTCAAATGATCAGATGGCATGGCTTTATGATCATAAAAGAAATTGAAAAATTCACTATGATGTATAACCTCGTCTTGATCGAGATCCTACATGTAACCCTTTGCATCCCGAGCATCTCGATCGAGATCCTCTAGCATGCTCGTAGTTTTACGTTATAATGTCGCTATTTTTGGCTATTTTCTTCTTTTACATTATTGTTAACACACATATTAAACAATTATGACTTTTGCACATCTTGGTGTTGAACAAAAAAGGCGGGAAAATGGCAGCTTTTTTTGTGTGGCTTCCTCACAAAGGAAAGAGAATTCCGACAAACAAAGGCTGGATTTGTTAGCAATTTTTTTCTTCCACCACTGGAAACTAGACGGTACCCAAGGTCACAAGGAATTTTTCCCGTACTACCCCCGGGGGGGGGGTGGGGGGGGAAGAGGGGTTGAGGAAAACTGCTCTAGTACAAAGAAAAGTTCGAAAGCAAGCCGAAAACAGGTCTTCGTTGCCAAGCACATGTTTTTCAAGTTGCTGCAATGTGATCTGCATTATCTAAAAATATAAAGGTGCGGCAGATGCAAGAAAAGGGAAGATTTCACATGCTTTCTTCACCCCTTTCCTGGCTATCGTTCTAGCAACATCCCGTAGCTCAGCGGTGGTGGTTTCGTGCGTGCATCAGTTGGCTTTTTTTGTTTGTTATACAACCTCATCAATTAGTTTTTGAGTGTTTGAGTTTGTGGGAACGAGCTCTTCAAGTGCCATTAGTGCTAATGGTGCCTGCAGTGTTTCCAAAAGGCTTATAGTCGACCATGGCTTCTCCGAGTTGGAAGACAAACAACTTGACATACCCTCTGACATATCATCAGAATCTGATTCTGATGATATGTTACAAAGACGTGACACACGTTACCCCTCCTCTCCTGTATCTCCTGTCTCCTGTCAACTGGTAACTATGCATTTTGTTGAAATTCGAGACTTGAGTCAGTGGCGCACAGACATGTCGTTTTGGGGGTACAAGTCGTGTTCTATTGATCATATGATAATAGTGCAATTATTTTCTTGTTCCTAACACTCCAGCGATTATTTCCATGTGTATTGTTACAATGTCTTGTACTTTTTGTCGGGGTGGGGTGGGTTGGGGGGGGGGAAGGGGGAAACCCCATTTTTTCTTCAAAAATTTGGAATTTTCAGTTTCCTCCCCCCCCCTTTCCATATATACGCCGAATGTGCATAAATTTTATATAGTCCGAATCTGTGGTTCATTCCGAGTAAAGCGATATATCATTTGTTTGTCTAGGGCAATTAGCATTTTTATAAAACTCTGCATTTTGCTGAAAATCGGCTCGGGCAGCAAGAGGGTTACATGCGAAAGAGGCTCGGGTGGCTAAAGGTTAAGCTGCTCAAATCTTTCTCTTAGAGCTAAAATAATCATCTAGGACCTGGTAATAAAAATCAACTTTGTACAGTTTTTGTGGATGTTCAACAGTTTCATCACACTGAACTGATTCTTCTTTCGATTTCGGCCTGTACAGTGTTGCCTATCTTTGGATCATCTATATCTAAACTCAATGACAGTTCTTTCTCATCAACCGGGAATCACAGGTCGCTGCCCCCCGATGCCTCCATGAGTGGAGGGAGGGAGACCCTGCCAGGTTGCCAAGTGGCGTCCAAGAAACTTTGAAATTTTTCATCACTCCTGTTTTTTTTCAAAGCGCTGATATGTTTGCGAGAAATCATCTAACACATCGTAGATTAATGTTTTGAAGACATTTGCTCATTACATTACGTGGAGTAAAAAGTCATACTGGATAACTAGTGAGCAAAGGAATGTAACACCACACAACTGGTTTTCAATACACTGAGCCTCATGTGCAACCATTCGGACAGTTTTATTGCCAATTATTTGAAGGAGCGCATCATAGACCTCTCCCACTTGATATCTCAACGGAGTTAAAGCATCAAATCTGCTTTCCCACCTTGTGGCACTCAGTGGTTTTAAAGTGAGACTACTGATATGTTCCTTCAAAACGGTCAGTTGGCATATACCGTATTGGCCCGAATATAAGCCGTCCCCACATATAAGCCACACCCTAAAATTTAAAGGACTGTGTTTGTAGATTCCTTCCAGGTAGCACCATGAAAGAAACTAGCACCTCTGGGGATGACACCATATTGAATACCTTACCATAGAGCTGAAACAACGGATACAGCAATAAATTTGTATATCATACAGGTCCTTTAATTCACTTGGCATTATACAGTAATGAAATACGTTTGCACACTGATAAAATACACCAAAGCCCACATCCGATAGGCTAGCTGAAAAATGTCCTTCCCGCTGCCGCGAGCCGACATGCACCGTGCCGCTGTGTTAGAATATCAGTCTCAGAATTCCGCATTCTTGCAAGAAGCTCCCAGTGGGAGTAATATAAAAACAAATGAGGAGCGGAAAGCAATACTATATACAATCTTCAACAGAGTGAAAAAAAAAGATGATACCTGATTATAAGCCGAGGGAAGGAAAGAAAATGCCGGTAACCATTTACCGGCAGATTCAGAGAAATATAATTATGTAGGTATATTTTACAGTATCATTATTTAAAAATTAAGGTTACTATTGTGTGCTATAACTACTTCAAAGGTAGCTTTCTGTTAACTACCGACACAGTACTTATTAGGCAACAAAATTTGTCTATTCACTGCCATCACTATTGTCACTACTGACTTCACTTCCGGTACTCACTCCATCACTCTCATTGCTTTCCTCCCACAATTCGTCACTCGCTACCATCCAGTGCATTCGACAAACAGCATCTTTTGAAACATTTGAAGAATGCTGACAGTTTTTACAATGTCCAGTTAGAAGCAGGAATGCTATTGTTTGTTTTATGTGGATTAGCATCCACTTCTCATATAAGTTTTACTTTCTCTTCAAGCTTGAATTTTTTCCTCTTTCTGTTCTCCGTGGCCAACCATGAAAATGTTCACTGAAGGAACCGCTGTTTTGTTTTTATTATCAAACATGGCAAATGTCAGTTATCGGCATCTTTTTAATGTGTGTACTTCTGTATTGCAATTACGTACCAATACGTCTCATGTTGAGAACAACTGTGGCAAATCTTTCTCCTCTGATTTAATATTGCCTCTCCTTGCCTTCTCTGTGACACTACCGCACCACACTCACCTTTCTCGCCACCAAGCCTGCCTATTCTGTTTCATATTTGAAACTCCCCTTGTGTTTTTGTAACAAGAAATGTGTACTTTGTGAAATTGTAGCTTGATTACGTACACATCAACTGTATTTTATGAAAATTACTACGAATAACACCAAATTACATATAAATGCATTACGTACAATTAAGGTTTAATTAACACGTTTTTAAATTATATTATGCCAGGATCTACAAAAGAGAATTATGGAGACTGAGTTATGTATAAAAGAGTCTCAACTGTATACCTGCAACTGTTTTGTTACTGTAATGTTTTTCTGACGTATAAACAAATGCAGCATGAACCTGTCATTTATAGATCTGTTTTTTTCAAACATTCCAAAGCACCATACACCAACTCTTCCATTTCTATATTTTGTCATTTTGTGCTGGTGCTGCATTCTCACAAAAAAATAAAAACGAGCTTTGACTTGTACCCCAACCATCGTAACAGTTGGGCTGAAAAGTTCGTAGGCTGACTCATAGATGGCGTTACTAGAATTAAATCCATGTGATTTTTACTTAGTACTAACCGTCAAAAGATACGTGTATAAATTTCACAGCTGCCGGATAATTAGTTCGTGAGATATAGCATTGTGAGTGAAGCAGCTTTTGTTATTGTGAAAAAATGGATAAAAAAGAATTTCGTGTGTTAATAAAGCATTGCTTTTTGGCGAAAAAAAATACTGTTGAAGCCAAGGCTTGGCTTGATAAACATTATTCGGACTCTGCACCAGGAAAATCAACCGTTGAGAAATGGTTTGCTAAATTTAAACGAGGCGAAATGAGCATCGAAGACGATGCACGCAGTGGATGCCCCAAAGAGGCTGTTACCGACGAAAACATAAAAAAAGTCTACAAAATAATTTTAAATGATCGTAAAGTGAAGTTGATCGAGATAGCTGAGACTTTAAAAATATTAAAGGAACGTGTTGGACATATTGTGCATGAATATTTGAACATGCGAAAGCTGTGTGTAAAATGGGTGCCGCGCGTGCTCACAATCGACAATGCACCGTGTCACAAATCAATGAAAACGATGGCAAAATTATATGAATTAGACTACGAATTGCTTCCCCATCCACCATATTCTCCAGATCTGGCCCCCAGTGACTTTTTCCTGTTTGCAGACCTTAAAAGAATGCTCGCTGGAAAGAAATTTAGCACTGATGAAGAGGTAATCGCCGAAACTGAGGCCTTTTTTAAGGCTAAAGAGAAATCGTACTATAAAAATGGCATCGAAAAATTGTATGACCGCTATAATCGTCGTATCGCCCTCGAAGGCAACTATATTGAATAATAAAATCGAATTTTGTCAAAAAAATATTTTTTACTATGTTAGCCTACGAACTTTTCAGCCCAACTGTTATATTGAAATAAAGTAGCATTTACAGTAGTAAGTTGCAATTACAAAAGTTTTGTATTCTTTACATAGTTCCTCTGTCGGATGTGCCCAGGACGTGAGGCTTGGTACTACAGTATGGCACTTGGCCATAAGAATAAGGAAGATATGGTGGTGGCGCACATGAAGACATTCCTCCCTGGCTTGGAAAACAATGTTCAAGTCATTGTTGAACTTTATAAAACCAACAATCTGGAATCGGATGCCATAGTTTGAATCTCAGCCTTATCACCCTTGCAGTGATATCTGACAACCAGGGTTGTTAAAGGTCCAGGAATTTTATATAAATTCAATTCTGGTTCAGGAGAAAAATTAAGCAAGTGTAAATGGGTTCTGGAATGTAATAACCTTTTTATCTGTAAAGTATCTCAATTTGACCCAGGAAACTTGTTTTGGGATCAATTTAAATACTGTCCAGGAACCTTTTAGCTGTATCAATTTAATTATGGTCCAGGAACATTTTTTCTGGATCAGTTTTAATAGTGTCCAAGTTCCATATTGAAATGAAACAATATGCAACTTGGACTGAATTCAAATTGTGCGAGAAAAAAGGTTCCGATTCTTTTACGGAACCCAATAGAACCCATTAGGATGGATGGGTTTCTGTATCTTTAACAATCCCAGGCTTCTTAAAGATCCGGGAATATAAATAAATTCAATTCCCATCTGGGAGAGAAAATCAGCAAGTGAAAATGGGTTTTGGCCCATAAAGAACTTTATTATGTTTAATTTATTTCGACTCGGTCCAGGAACCTTTTTTCCGGATCAATTTAAATACAGTCCAGGAACCTTTTCTCAATTCAACAAAATGCAATTTGGACTGAATTTAAATTGTGCGAGGAAAAAAGGTTCCAGTCCTGCAGTGGAACCCAATAGAATTTATGGGTTCCTGGACCTTTAAAAACTGTGCTGACAACTATCTGCAAATGGTGATGACGACACTCTCTCTCTCTGTGAACATGCTGGTAGTGCCTTTTGCCTAGATGAAAACCAAAGATAATTAAAATAAGAGACGTTGCTCTATATTATCTTCCAGTATTTGCTTCAAGCAGGTATGAAGATATTTACTCAGTACAAACTAACATATTGGTGCTGATGGTTGTGCTAAAAAAATATGTTTATTGTTATTGACAGTTATAAATATATAACAGAAATATTTATCATTCCTTTTCTTAGTTTTCAATATGCATATATTGAAGGTTATTATCGTGATATGTGGTGCACAATAAAAATAAAAGGGGTAATGCAATGTAACTGCCTTTAGTGGTGATATCATTCAGGCAGTTTGCTGAAGTTTGTAGAATTTATTATTATTATTTTAAATAAATTGTAATCATTGTTTTTGTCAAGCAACATTTGCACATATTTGGAACGTGAGTCTGTGTGATTGGTTACCCAGTTATTGACAGTGTTAACATTTTGCTGTAGAACGTGGACTTTCTGTCAACAGATTAAATTGGTTTTTGGACCTTTTTGAAATAGTTTGCAACACTGTAGAATCATCTCTGGGCTCAATTGTAAACTATGTAAAAAAAGCCATTTGTTTTTTCTAGGTGGATTTAACGGTGTTTACAGGATTTGTATGTTACTGTCATGTATGGACCTAATTATAAACCACATAGCAAGAACAAAACATACCTTAGCAGAATTGAGAAGCTTCTTTATTTTTCTTACATTTTGTGTAAAAGGATAACGTAAAGCAACAGCTGCAAAGCATATACAAGCAATGCAGTTTCTACTGCTCATGAAACATGAACACCAAAGCCATCTTCTAGAGATGGACTGATGAAATTTTAATGAGATCTGATAAAGCACCAGTACAAAATTTACAGATACCAGTAACTAATATTAAATGGCAAATATTCCATAATTAGGTGACTTCATTGCGTTTTGCCTTAGGTAAAGAACTACATGTTCAGAACATGAAGAGGTTTTCTCGGAATATCAACGAACTGATTTTCCGATAGGCTTCCGATCTTCCGAGAGCTAACGTCACTCTCATCTTCAGGAATTGAAGTGGAGATGTGTCAGTTAAAGGTTATGTGTGTTTTTTCTGGGAGGGGTCTGTTGTAAGTGGCAGACCAATTAGGTGCCGTCTCTCTGACATCCACGCTCCCAGTCCACTATCGCTAACCAGGCTGGGTCCAGTTTGAGTCTCGTATCCCTGTTGAGGTTTTTACTTTTCTTCATGGAACTCGAACTGAAATTTCAACTGGATCCAGCCTGGTTAGCGATAGTGGACTGGGAGCATGGATGTCGGAGAGACGGCACCTTATTGGGTCTGCTAACTACACCAGACCCCTCCCAGAACAAACACACATAATCTTACCCTGACACATCTCTGCACTTCAATCCCTGAAGATGATAGTGATGTTAGGTCTCTAAAGCACGGAAGCCTATCCAGAAATCAGCTGGTTGATATCCCGAGAAAACTTCTTCAACATTCACCCCCCAGGAAAGCTTCTAGAATTATTTTACGTGTTCAGAAATTTAATTCTCAAAACTAACATTCAGAACGTTGTGCTCAACTCCAGGGTGTTATTGAAATGTTAGATTTGTATTAACTGTAACTTTTTTACTTATATATTGATATGCATATTGATCGATACTGATAGATTACTGAGTAATGTGTCCCATCCATAATATTGGCATTATCCAATTAAGTAGAAGAGCAATGCAAAATAACAAGCTCTGTTCACTCATGGGTAATTAGGGTATTTTAAGGTGACCCACTCAAGAGCTGCTCTTGTAAAGAGTGTGACATAGAAATGGGCTTTTTCAAATGCAACAAAACTAATACTACATTTTTCTTTTAAATACAATCCTTAAACATTGCAATTGCAAAATATGCACAGTCACGTTCATATTTGCAAAATATGCACAGACATGTTCATATTTTGAAAATTTTGTCCCACAGGTAACCACCATTTCATCGTTGACACTCCAACCATGCCACGTTCCAGCATCTGAAACCTATCGGTTTCTGCTTCAATGCACTTTTCATAGCTTCAAAGTTCTTCGCCCACATTCTGATTTCATTGGCTGATAGAATAAGATCATGTCTCCCAAGATTAAAATAACATCGATATTCTCATCTCATAGAGGCCATTTTTATAAAACACACTCACAACTGCAGCACATTGAGCTCTGCTCCAGCGATCCATGTCTGAAAATGGCATACATTTCTGATGCAAATGGCAATCAATAAGTGTTACCAACACCATTACAGAAACTCTCCCAAAACAAAAAGACCCATTTTTATGCCACACCCTGTATATTACATGTTAATAATGCGAGAGTGCAGCAAGTGTATTTATGTGTATTAATATGTTTTGTTTTAAAAACAGCAAAGCTGAAAAAAATGATTGTAAAATTGAATATTTACTAAGTTTTATGAAAATGCTGGGACTTAAGAGCTTGGCATTGCAATCTGATGTAGGCAGCAAGTTGGTGATAATTGGAATTTCTCACTTCCAACTGAAATTTAATGCATGTTACGGTACACCTGGAATGGTCACAGAGATCTAACTTTGTGTAAATTGTGGTAAGGCCAGAGGTTTTAACATGGTAGCTCAGTCCTGGATTAGATCTCTGGTTCAGTTACAATTTATTACATCAAATTAATGCGTTGTGGAAAGAGTACGCACTAGAGTACTGCATGGGACCCCTTTTGCTTGATCATACTCGTTCGAGTCTCCCGCACGAGTGTATAGAATCAAATATCATTTCAATGTGACAATAATTGTAGAAATATATGTAAAAATCCCCCCTGGTAGTTTCAGCCCATAATCATCTATTTCATTTTCATATATCGCTATGTATTTGTAAGATCGACTAAAACGTACATTTTAACTTGAAGATGATGACTATGTTCACTTAAGTTTCAATTTCACTGAAAATTTTTCATTTTCTTTCACTTCACAATCCATATTTTAAGGCCGACTGCTGCAGACAAATTATGGATATTCATGAACTACTGGGCTTCGAGCATATGCCGATCGTTTTTCCTGTTTGAGCATTATTTGCTTGAGCGAAGAAGCTCTCAATTTCGTATGCTATCTAAAGTCATCCGTGTGAACTATTAGATGCTCGAGCAAAAAAGCCATTGATAACACACTATTGAATTTATAGAAACATAAAGAAATTTAAGAATTGAACAGAACTAACTTTGATCGTTGGCATGAAAGGCTGTATGTAGCAACCCTTCAGTTAGTTGTACTCAGAATAATTTGATTCTAGTTAAAATGTTTGATTTAGACAATTCATTGCAGTAATCATTGCTGCTAATCAAATTGGAAGTGATTTCCTGTGTCCTTGAAACTTATCTGTAACCTATTAATGTAGATCAGTTGTCTGTAAATTGATGTTATCATAGATGTGGTAATTTAAGATGCCATCAGCATGTAGACATTGAAAGTATTGGGCTTTCAAAATTAATAGGTTCCTAATAAGCAGCATGTGATGCAGAAAATTATTAGCTTCAACCATCTTGCTAATTTGGGGTAGTTTCAGAATTTCATTTCTTCAGAATATACAAGTATATTTTCAGTACATAATCATAAAGGGTCTCCCAACAAGAATGCTAGATTTAATAACGTGAAAAAATATTTTATGTTCATGAAATGGTATATTTCCACATCATTACAAAGGATACATGTTGCCAGTTAAGTATGAAAAACAATATTTGTCATATGACTTGCTCTGCATGTAGTCACTCTATCGATGAAATTACTGATGACGACTTGCTCCTCAATTTCGCTGATGACACGTCGAATTTCCTCCTTGAGTTCTGGTAGGGTTGGGGGATAGTTTTCATAAACCTGTGATTTCACATATCCCAAAGGAAGAAGTTGCAGGGTGTCAGGTCACATGACATTGCTGGCCAGTTATGGCCACCGTTGCACGAAAGGACTAAGCCTGGAAATTTGTTGTGCAGCAAGGCAATTGTCTTGTGGGAGGTTTGGCAGGTGGTGCCAAGCCAACACCAAGAAGGCAGGAAATAAAAGACAATAGTATTTAAATTTATAAGAACAGTGCTGCCAACCCAAGAAAAACAAGACAATGACACAATTCAAATCCGGTGTTCTTGTTGGGACACCCTTTATATGCATATACAGGATGTTCCAAAAGTGCAGAATGGGCCGAATAAAACCGAAATGCATGCGGTTATTGAAATTGTATATGCGTACATATAGTTTGAGGATGGGGGGAAACCTACCGAACTGCTTTTGAAATATGGTCGCCATCTTGGATCGAGACCACTTTTTTAAATGGGAACCTAGGCATGTGACACATGAAATTACACTGGAAAAAGCTCACAAACACGATGGTAGCATTCATTTTTGCAAAACTTTATTTATGTTTATGCTACAGGGTGTTAAAGAAGTGTTTTCAATGGTTTCTCTCATTGTTGCAGGATGTTAGAGACAGTGATCAGAACGCTACATTTTAAAAGTAGCTTCGCTACAGTTGCAGCTACTCTTCCAAAATGTAGCTTCGCTACAGCTACAGCTACATTTTCCAAGAAGTAGCTTGCTACGCTACTCCTGTTCGCTACTTCTTGCGCTACTTCTGCATAAAAAAAAGAAAACAACCATATGGGTATTAAATAAATCCCCTTCTACTGGTAAATAGATTCTGTTATTTATTATCATGATTTATTTATTATCATGATTCCAGTCATTCGATAATGTTGATAGCAATGTTACTTCTGTTACTTATTTTTACTATAGTTTTTGAGAATACCATACCTATGCAAGTGACATATCAATTCAAATTTGATATATGGATATTGCAATTAGGGTGTTACCCAAATTAATTATTACAACTATACACAAATAAAATTTGGTAGGATTACGTATTTATATTCACATTAACATATTTTCCTTGAGAATAAATATTTCATTTTTATAGACTGATATAAAGCCAGCATTTTGAATGAAAAGTACCTGGAGCCCTTCGACTACAGAAGGGTCCCAGGATCGATACCCAGTGGAGGCACATAGTGGTTAGGATCTTGTCTCGATCAGCTTATCTATGCATAAAATGGACTCAAATACAAAAACTAGGAAAGAAGCCAAGCTGGGAGGATGAGATCCTCCTGCTCCTCCATTCCCCACACTGCTCATCATTCATCATTCTTCCTCGTTCTCACAATTAGCCGAAAGTGGCAGAAAGCTACTATAGATAAGAGAATAATTAAGTAAACCATTCATCCTCATTGTCATGATTGAGAGAAGTGGAAGATTAGATGAGGAGGTATGCAGAAGAGGACAAATGGTTGGTGGACTATATCAAAGCATTCGAAGATTAATATGAAACATTGATGTACCTATGAAATTCAAGAAGGTAGTATACAACACATACTATGTGCCAATAATTACGTATGGAGCAGAGGCTTGGACAATGACAGAGAGAGACAAAGTAAAGATGCAGGCAGTGGAGATTAAATTTTTAAGGAGTCTTTTGAGGAAGACTACAAAGGGATAGAATAAGAAATAAGGAGATACGACAGACAGTGGGTGTAGTGAAGCTTCAGGACAGATAGATCAGGCACAGATGAGATGGTTCGGACACATGAAGAGGATGGATGCAGAAAAGACTACCAGTAAGAGCTTAAAATGCACAAGGAGTGGGAATAAGGCCAAGGGGGGAGACCAAGATGTCGGTGGAAAGAGCAGATAGTGGAGAGTGTTAGGAGAAGAGGACAAGATTGGAACACCTTGAAAAGAGGGGAGTGGTGAAAGACCAGGAAAAAATGGAGAGGCTTTACTTTTATGCCGACCCAGCCAGAGGCAGGAAACAGCGAAGGATGATGATGTCATGATTAGCAAAAGTTACAGAAAAGTGACGCAAAAGGAGGAGAAATACATACATTTAAAAACTATGTATATTAACTAAAGGAAATTGTCGTTTCTGCAGGAAAGTCAATGACTCGTACATTCTTTTTGCAATATGATGAAATTATTGAGAAAACTGTCGTGTAAACCTGAGTGTTCTAAACGTATTGTAATTTTAAAATTTGTGAACAAATACTATCGCGAAAATAATTGTAATTCCAGAAACTCAATCATTCTTGTAACAATAATTCCTTGCTGGTGAGATCCTATATACTGACGATGATCAATGCTGTTAACGTACTGAGCCATTTATTGCTGGCACTATTCCCTTGTCAGTGGAAAATCCATCGCTCGTTTTTGCACTGCAAGTTCTGTCTTACACAGCAATTAATTACATTTTGGTGTCTCTTACACCATGAATATCCACAGGATTTGTTCCGGGGGTGACGCAAACGAGGCATTTTTTTCGAGCTGCTAGCATGAATGTATTCATATATGTCAGTCAGTTATCTGGATATCTGAATTATTCAGATACTAATTAAATAAATTACGCAGATATATATATAATCTACAATCTAGATAATTGTATCTCCATGTAATAGACTGTCTTCATGAACCTCCTGCAAAATTAAGGGTTATTGTCGATTTTATATGATGCTGTTGCCACATTCAAAATTCACCTCAAAATGCTGAGAAAAAATGTAGCTGTAGCGAAATTTTCGCTACAACTACAGGAATTTTGTAGCTTCGCTACCACTACAACTACAATTTTCTAAATGTAGCGTCGCTACAGCTACAGCTACAAATTTTGTAGCTAGCTACAGTAGCGACGCTACAAGTAGCTCGCTACTTCTGACCACTGGTTAGAGGATATGCTCATTGTGTCCACCATTGTTGGCCAGTGTCATATTGAGTCAATTCACCCATTCCTGATGGATTTTCGATAAGATGTCGGGTGTGATGCTTGCACAACACTCGACAATTCTGTCTTTCAAATGTTCCATATCACGAATTTTTACGTAATAGACCAGTGATTTTACGTGGCCCACAGATAAAAATCGAGGGGTTCAGTTCCGGCGAGTGTGGTGACCTTTCCGCAGGCCCCCTGCAACCTATCCACCGATTGGGAAACTGGATGTTCAGATTGTGACCAAAATGCGGGGGAGTGCCGTCATGTTGAAAGAACTCCGGGAAATTGCTATCCTCGATCATGAGAGATGGAAATACTTCCAGTCAGTTCAAATAATCCTTGGCATTGAAGGTACAGTCAATGAATAAAGGTCCTACCACACGGGTTCCCCATATGCCACACCATACCATCAATTTTGAACGGGGGACTGTCCCAGATTCATCCACCCAATGATGATTCGATTCAGACCAGTATCTAATGTTTTGTCTGTTCACCTCCCCAATGAGATAAAAGTTTGCTTCATCACTGAACAACACCTTGTGAGGAAAGGTAGGGTCTTGTAACGCCTTACATGACATTTCTTCTGCGAATTCAACCCTCAGGTCACGCTCATCCCCACTCATGTGTTGAAGCAACTGGATCTTGTATGGATGTTATGTGTGCCTTTTCAGAATCCTCATAATGGAAGCAGGACTCACACCAATAACAGCAGCATGACTACAAGTACTACAGTGCAGAATCAATGTAACTGTCACCAACACAGCTGTTGATGTCGCTTCATCTGTGGCTTCCTTAGGTCTACCTGATTTGGTCCTGTTTGCAACAGATCCAGTCTCTCTGAACTTAGCGATCAGTTTCCTCACAGTGCTGTCAACAATGGGAGCTTGTTCTGGATGGCGCTGATTAACTCACCGGCTATGATTTTCGAGCTTCTTTCCCCACACATCATGATGATTTCCACACATTCTGCTTGTGTGAGCTCCATTTCTTAGTGCACCTGCAACAATGAGAGCAACCATTGAAGACACTTCTTTAACAGTGAATGCTACCATCGTGTTTGTGAGCTTTTTCCAGTGTACTTTCATGTGTCACATGCCTAGGTTCCCTTTTTAAAAAAAGTGATCTCGATCCAAGATGGCGGCTTTCAAGATGGCGACCATATTTCAAAAGCGGTTCGGTAGGTTTTCCCCCATCCCCAAACTACATGTATACATGTAAAGTTTCAATAACCGAATGCATTTCGGTTTTATTTGGCCTGTTCTGCACTTTTGGACCACCCTGTACAATCAGTTTGTTCCAATGTAATTAGTTTTTTTTTTCATTTGGTACAAACCAACAGTGGTTGTTGTGTGTAGAAACTTTTATTATACATTAGAGTTGTGTTCCATACAGTAGCATGTGCTTCAAATACCTTTTAACCCTTAACCGGGCAACCAGTGTATCAGACACTGTTGCTTATATTTTTTGTCACATACTCCAAACGATACTTCCTGCGAACATAATATTTTTTGACTTTGTTTCTCATTTTTTTCTCATTTCACAATATTTGACTTCGTTTGATAAAGAAGGCCAGGCTTAAAAAAATATTTTCCATTTCACTCACGTAAACAGGCAAGCAGTAAGCAGTGTGTGACATACACAGTGTACAATTGATATATAAAGAAGTTTACCTGGATATGTATTAACAAATGTTTAATAAAAAATAAAGTATTTAATAAGACATCACACAAAAATAGTATTAACGCTAAAATAGAACAAATGAATAATATATGAGCAAATAAAACTATTTCCTCACACTACCTTCCAGCCTAACGTTTCATATACTATGCTGCAAAAAAAATACAACATGCAATTACGACGATGATGATGATGATGAATACAAGAATTATGGACATAACAATGATGATTAGGTTAAATATCATGCCACAGCGATAAAACATAAAAATCTCGCATTAAAGGGCAAAATTCATTTAGAACAATGCCGTGTCCAACAGCCACTGCTTGCCCGGACAAGATACAAAAATAGCTTGCCCGGAAAAGGGTTAAATACATATAGAATGTCAAACACATACCGAATATCAGATATAGTATGTGATAAGACATCATTCCAACTATGAATTTTAAAAAAAGCCTTGTCATAGGCCAGTAACCATAAAAACTAGGGTTAAACCGATAACGATGCCAATACTCTCACCGATACCAATGCTGATCCCGATGCTTGAAAAAAATTGTAATAATTATGAATAAAAATTGTAATAATTAAAGTTGTTCAAAATATAGATTAATGCTAGTATTTAAGTATTCCACTGTCATTATATGTCATAGTAGGGTGGCCGCGGTGGCTCAGTCGGTAATGCATCTGACTACCATGCTAAAGGTCCCAGTTTCGATCCCTGGCCGGTTCAAATCCGGGAACTTTTCTAACGTTGGAAGCGGCCCCGGTGCCCACCCAGCGTCGAATGACATGGGTACCCGGGGGAAACCCTGGGGGGATAAGGCGGTCAGGGGCATGATGCTGATCACATCACCCCCACTCACGACCGGATCAAGAAAGTGGGGCGTTACCCCCACACCCCCCTATACGCCTTCATGGCGTGGTGCTAAGCACAGGGGAGCACTTTACCTTTTTTTACCCTTTTTTTTTATATGTCATAGTGATGAATCCCATTTTAAGCTGTAAGTCCAATTTGAGCCTTTCTGAGCATCAAGTGGACTTACAACAAAAACTCTAATTATGTGTATCAAGTTACCAGGATATTTGCTTTAAATATTTGAGAATTACATCAGAATATTAAATTACATGTTACATTATCACAAAATTCAGTTTTTTGCACAAAACTGGTGCAATTTATAAAGAAACTTCTCAATTTTGGATAATTTCCAGGATAATTAGGCTCCACGAAATTGTCGTGAGGCGTTTTCACCAAGCCCGTGAAAGACCAAAATTCCAGTAAAGTATTGGTAAATAAATTCCAACTGACACTACTGGTATTGGCCGATACAGCACCATCGATATCCGCCAAGCCCTAATAAAAGCATTAATGTTTGTTTAGTTTATGAGCCTAGTATGTGTTGTGAAATACAAGGTTAGAGTGTTAAAGCAGCATAATTTCTCTTGACCCTTTTACAACACAGATTTTTTTGTGGAATTCTTGTGACACATTGGACTATCTGATGGGCCCATTTATTGAGAATGAATTTATTCAGAACATTCTGTGATGTGGTTAGTACCATGCATTTGCCTGTGTGAATACAAAATAACATATATTTTAATGAATTTAGTTTTTATATTTGTGACCATTTTTGGCTACTAAATTTGCCAATGTTTACGAACTTTAAATGATTTTTCATGCGGTGAACTGTAACATATGAGATGTTTCTAAATACAGGTTGTCCAGGCTAGAGGTATACAATAATACACACACACATTTTAGCATCTGTAAAGTTTATTAACTTTTGTGTCCCGTTTTTGTTCAAAGTAACTTGGAAAGTTTTTATGTATGCTGGTACACGTACCATTTGTAGCTTGATAGATATCGAAATGATACTCAAGCTTGTGCCAAGTGTTGACCAGCATTTGAGGTGTTATTAGCTCAACCATTTCAACGATGCTCTGTCTCAAATCACCCAAATCGTGAACTTTATTGAAACCCCATGTAAAAATGTCTAATGGTGTCAAATCTGTGGATCTTGTTGGCCTGTCGTGTTGAAAGCTGTTCTCATGCTGTTTCTGCGCATCCATGACTCAACAGCACTTGATCATACAAGTGGACTGCTGAAATCTTGAATCGATGGTCTATCGACTGAGCTTCACTACAAGTCAATACAAGTAGTAGTTTTGACATTATGAGCAGTTATTTTGTGTACCTGTAGCTCAGACACCCTGTATACTTGTGACAAATCATAAAATTATATTTCTGTGCAGTCATATTATCTGCCACACAAAATATTTTATTGTTAAACATATAAAATTTATGCACGAGTGGAAAATTTGATGTAATATAATACCTCAATCATATATTGCTCATGATATTATGTACATACAGTTATTGTTATGAAATCCATAAATATGCAGTGCTACTTGTTACACAATTATGCACATTCACGTCAATTAACAGTTGGTCACAGGCAATGTTGTTCAGATTTGATGAATTGTGTTTTTGTATTAATAAATTTTGTAAATAGCAGTAATTTTTTAAAGTATTGTTTTTGTTATCCAAGATTATTTGAGTTATGTAGGATAATGCTTTATCTTAATTATCATGTTTTTTTTGTTTTTTTGTTGTTTTTTTAGATAGTACCTGCAATATCTGGTTGTAAGCTCATAAGCAGGGGTGTGCATAAACATATATATCTACCTAGTCTGGCCATAAATACTGTTGCAAACTTTCGGCTTGGACTGTACATCCGGTAGTCAGGCTCATGAACCAAGCTTGTGCTGAAGTTCACTCCTGACCATTGTGTGTTCAGCTGTGAAAGAGCAAGCGTGTATCTTTTTGTGCTTAGCATGGAGTGGGGTGAATATGAAAGCAGAGTAGCTGTAATTGCTCTGCATATGGTAAGGCAATACAAAATTGTCGTGAGGCGTTTTCACCAAGCCCATGAAAGACCAAAATTCCAGTAAAGTATTGGTAAATAAATTCCAACTGACAAAGAACATTATGCTCAGTTGATATTTTCAATTGGTTAAAATTCGGAAATTTGAATCTTTGAACAGAAAGTAGCAACCTTGCTGGAATTATGATACTTCATCTTTCTGTTGTCAGCAATTTTTTATGTAATAATACAAGGGCAAATCATTAAATAACAGGAATTTTATTCTAAACTTCATGGAAATTTATGCACAATGAAAATTTGTGTTTCGGGACTCAAAATGGTTTCTTAGCATCATGCCACAAAGGTGTTGTGACGATCGAGCAGTATGTGCCTGCACAGTAGCTCGTAAAACATGGCCGCTCCACTGTTGACTTTCACCGTAGAAGAGCAACGCAGTGTTATTGGTTTTTTGTGGTCAGAGGGAGAGAAACCTTCTGAAATCTACAGCAGAATGAAAGTTCAGACAATTGTTTAAGTCGGGGAGAGTGTATAAATGAGTAGAAGGATTTAAAGATGGAAGACGAAATATCAGGAAACAGCAGATCGACCAGCGAATTTGTTAATTCACATATATTTTCAAGTCTTGAGTTAGTGCCTGTATATCTCAAGAAGAAGAATCTTTGGGATGCACGCGTAGTCACTTATGACCCATTGTGAAGGTTTTTCCACCCATCTGTCTGTGAACTATCATTCTTCTCCCTCCATTTGTTTTTGGTTTTGAGTTGGTGTTTTAAGTCCACTTTATGCACAGTAAGGCTAATCGGGACTGGACCTACAGTTTAAAGTGGGATCCGAACCACTTGTGCCTCCACCGGGTATCGAACCCGGGACCCCTTGATTACAAGGCAATGACGCTACCACTGCGCCATGGGGGAGGCCCACTCCCTCCATTTGTAAACTTGCTGGTGTGGTAATTATGCATAGATATTTTCAACATCCATTTGCCAGAGAATTTCTATAAGTTTTAGGCTTTCAGAGGGCAACATACCACTGCTCTTCACTGCTGCAACTGTGCGGAGAAGTCATTTTCAAAAATGACGAAAATGGTGTGAAGATAACTTGATCAGTGTTGCACCCTTGAGGTCGGTTTGATACCTGATGTAAAGTTGACCTGTATACAGTCTTATATAATTTTTATTGGACTTTTAAGGTTTTAATTTGTCTCCCCCTCGTATTTAGCTGCAAGCCCCCTGGAAAAGATACAGGTATATTTATAATTCCTTGTAAACAACCTGAGCAACATGTGAAGAGGTTGGGAGTAAAACATGGTAAGTAACATTTTGGTTAATATTGAGTTTATTAAGTAGAAAGGTTATTAGACGCTACAGTATATTGTAGATAAGTTCTTTTCAATGTTGTGTTTGCAAATTTCAGAAGCGTTCAAAGAGCCAGATTCATATTGAATGACATGGCAATGATCTGAAAATATTGAAGGATGTATTTTTTAACTTGTAACTCAATAATGATCAAAATGTCACTTACCATGTTTTACACCCGAGCCCTTCATATCTAACACTGAACCAATTTCACCACTTATGCTCTGACACTAGTTCCAGCTTATATAAATGCATGGCCATGAAATTAGGCCGGTGGCAGAAGATCACACTGTTTCCACAATGGAGCACAACCCTATGTGTTCGGAGGTTTGAGAGAATGAAATATCTCGTTGCAGAGTTATTTTTGTAATCCATGCAATTCAAACACACAGTATTTGCTCGAAACATCAGGGATGACACAAAAGTGCCCCAGAGAGAGAGGTTGGTCACATGCTCAAACTAGGCAACATTGCCACACAGTGCACGGGAACCAGCGACTTTTGTCCAGCTCTCGCTTTGCTTTTCCCATATGTGGCACAAGCATATTTCTACCCAGATGCCTATTTTCATAGCTGTGTGCTAAATATGTTGGGTGTGCAGAATAAGAACTTACAAAGCTTGTAAATAACAGGATATTGTTTATAGTCTGGAGATGAGTATGTGGGGTGAAAGTGGGTACAGGGCCCTGCAGTGCCTGTATCACTCAATGTGATGTCTTGAAGCCAGTGGGCGGAGCTTATATAGTCTGCATAAGATGGCCGCATCTACTTCAACTGACAGAAGAACATCGCATCACGTGTTGCTAGCTCACATAGGCTAGAAGTAGGCTGCAACTGCATGTACGATTATCTGGGGATTTGAAAGCTAAAATTTATTTTATTAGGTGTAAAACCTAGTAGAGCATGAAGGCAATACAGTTTGAATACGAGTAGTCAAGCAGTGGATTAACCATTAATTACATTGCTCATAATTTTTACTAACACAATGAAAAATATAATTAAAAAGTAAAATTAAAAATAAAAGCAATACAGTTTCTATATGGACACACACACACACACATATTCACACACAAACACCTACATAGAAAGCAGATTTCGTGAGCTAAAAGTATAACATATTGCTTTCTGGGAATTTGATCTAGATCCAATTGTTTAGCATGTGAGATTTTAATTGTCTTTTGAATGTTATAATTGAGAAGGAGGCTTGGATTTTGGGGGGCAGTCTGTTCCAGTGTCCTGCAGAGGTAACTGTAAACGAATTGGCGTAAAAGTTAAATCTGGGGATATGGATGGATAGCAGAGATTTTTCACATGATCTGGTGTTGCTGGAGTGAAAGTCTGAGAGGTATTTTGGGTCTTTTATTTCTAGGGCTTTGTACAGTAGGACAAGGTTGTGATAAATCCGTTTATCACTTAATTTGAGCCACTCGACCTTCGCATAATACGGTGTCAAATGTTCAGAATATTTTATGTCTAAAATGAAACGGATACAGGCGTTCTGGATTCGCTGAAGGCGTTTAGCTTGCTCGTGATTAACGTCCGAATAAACAGTGTCAATTATAGGGAAAACAAGAGATTGGACAAGTTTCGTTTTTATACATTCTGGGAGGAAGTTTTTAAACTGTTAAAGAGAGAGTAGTGTACTGAAAGCTCTTTTACACATGGAGTTACGTGTTCTCCCCAGGTAAGATGACGGTTGAGCATAAATCCCAGATTTTTAACCATAGTGGAGAGAGGCAACTGTTTATCATTGACCGTGAGCTTAGGGATATTGAATTCGTCAATTTTGTTCAGAATCTTGGGGGAGCCTACGAGCATACACTGGGTTTTGGTCGGGTTGACGTGCAAGGTAAGATCATATGTACAGTGTATCATATTAGTTAAGAGTAGATTATATTGCGCAAGTGTAATGCACGAAATAAAGACACGTTGTCTATAACAATGACACTTTAGAAATCACTTAAAAAAGTAAAAATCACAGAGCGCTCACACAACTGAAAACACTTTTTCGAGAGAGGAAAAAAGTCGAAACAGACCAAAGCAGATCTCTCGCTCAAGTAAGGGGAACCTGGCACATGGGTTAGATTCAAATTGCAACCCAAACAAACAAATGAGTTACGGCCCACTTGAACTGATAAGACGTCAATGACTCAAGCAAGGCATGTCATATTTCTATCTTGAAGCCCCATATTTTGTCACGTGTTGGAAAGCCTTTCAAGGGTTAATATGGTGTCTATGAATTTATGTGTACGTTGGAAACTGAAAGGTGATCTTCATTTCAGTATTAATGTCGACAGTAATGTAAACAAAAACAATGTGTATTTGCGACAGCACTAATGTTGCTCACAACAGCAGAATTGGAAATAATTGTCAATTATTAAATTTAAGTAATTGCAATTCTATTATAACAAACTGCATGAAATTAATATGTTTACTGAATGGAAATAAAATAACAACTCGAAAACTTGGTGCTGATTAGCCGGAATGCTGCGGTGAGTCAGCTCAAGGTGGCCAGACAACGTCTCCTTACTTCGCACGCGGTTCGGGTTAGAAAGAAACTCCAAATGCATGGAAGTAATATTTCTGGGAATCTTTGAGTGGTTATAAAAAATAATTTCATTATTTTCTCCACAACTTTGTCCCTGGAAGTTTTTACTTGGAATTACAGAACAAAAAATGACCAGCGACGACATTATCTACTGCACTAATATAAAAAAATCTCCACATACTTTATTTGAATATTTTTTAATGTGAATATGCTTTAAAGTATTGATAAATTCTGAGCACAAATATCACCTATGACAATTAAAAAAACAGTGTCAATTTTTTTCATAATGAATGCTTCAATTTTACGGCATGTTTCAACGTTAGGAATGAAATAAATGTAAAAATTTTGTTTTCACAGAAAATTTGGGTTTTTAATTTATCTAAAAATATGTAAGCAAGTTACCAGTTTTTTGTGTTCACCATCGTATTCTCTACAAAATTTCCTGCAAAACTCCAGGTACCGATTTTACGTAAGCTAAATTTGTAAATCGAGAAATTTCACAACAGCGTGCTCGTATTTTCCCATAAGAAAAGCATTGTCCATAAGAGCCCATTGTGTCTTCTGAACGTGAAAACGACTATAGAACAGGTGCTAATTCACGTAATTTTAATCTTTGTCTACCGTTTTTTTTTTTTGAGTGGAAGAATCGTTAGTTTTACGGTGACTGTGTGAGACTGCAATGCGAAGATGCCGAAGGAGAAGCAAGCGATCTGTACTTCGCTCAGAATAAAAGTATTCTCGTGGATAACAGGCATAACTTTACCTTTGACCATCTGAAACAATACATAGTTATTAAGTGCAATAATATCCTTTCATGCTGAGAAGATTGAGAGACAGCTGATGAAATTCCATCTTTTGCTAATCGTGACGTTCAGTGAAGTCAGAAACAGTTAGTGGACTTATGATAAAGATACATATACAAATATCATATGTAAAATATGGTCAGTTGTCAATAAGGTAAGCTAAACAATATTTTTTACCTATGTAAACAGTGGAATTAATAAATAGTTACAAGCAATGGCTAAATTTTCTGAGTTTGATGTCAATTTTTAAAATTTTAAATGCATATTTTGATAATTTAAAGAGCATATTTTGAACATTTTAAGAGCATATTTGCATACATATTTAAAGGTTTTTTTAGTGCATAACTATCTGAAGCCTAGTTATAAGCATGCAGGAAGGAAGATTTAAAGTGACTTTTAAATAATCTCGAACTCGTAACTTGCGGCTGTCTAGTACTTTTTTGTGCATTCATGTTAAAAACGTTGCATACATGCATAAGAAAGGAAAGCACCTGCCTGAATACTATGACATCCTAACCTAAATAATACCTGTACCAATATCAAATATATCTACAGAAAATAGTCTTATTTCGTGACCTCAAAGACATTTCACAAAACATCTGACATGTGAACAGGTTTCCTTTGCAAGAACACAAGGTTTACTTCACTTAAATATTACAAGAACATGCTATAACTAACTATAATAATGGAATGATATTCCTTCAGGTTTCCTGTCACTTCTGTTAGTTTAGTACAGCCATATACTAAACAGGCCACCATTGCTTCCTAATTCACATTCAAAAGTTCACAAAATTATTTGGTACGGTCAATAAATAACCAGATTAATGCTGTGAAAAAGCAAAATGAAGTGACAGAGCGATGAAACTTACGGGATATGTTGGCCAGGTTGGGGTATGCAACATTTCTGCGAGACTAGTTCCAGACCACATAGCTAGGTGGCAGCACTGGCAGGGAAGGGAGGTTGTGTATGTACAATTTGCCTCCAAGGTGCCAGTCAGTCATTGAGTGAGGTGAGTCATGGCGTTCACAGTGTCAGGTGCCTCAACAACGCAGGGGAATATGCCATTACAGATGAGTCCATTTCTGTCATTGATGACCTCATACGGGAGTGTCAGGGGATTAGTCTGAACCAGATTGCAACCGAACTCGGTATTAGTCATGGTACAGCATGCACTATTGTTCGTGAACACCTTCACTATGGTGATGCCTTCTCCGCCAAAAAATGTATAACGGATCGCTGAACCTCCTTTGTGGCACCTGGTACTGTGAACGCCATCACTCACCTCACTGAATGACTGACTGGCACCTTAGAGGCAAATTGCACATACACAACCTCCCTTCCCTGCCAGTGCTGCCACCTAGCGACGTGGTTTGGAACTCTTCTTGGAGACATGTGGTGTACCCCAGCCTGGCCTACATATCCCATAAGTTTCATCGCTCTGTCACTTTATTTTACTTTTTCACGGCATTAATCCGGTTATTTATTGACCGTACCAAATACATGCTTTTTTCTGGCATCTACAAATCTTATAGTGTGACTCTCAGACTATAGCTTGCTGGTGCTTCACATGACCTGGCTTCAGGAACAACATGCATGGCTTGTTCCTCCCTTTTCCTTCCTCCATGGGTACATGACTCCACATAATCATCGTTTCTGTTCAAACACCGCAGCATGATGTCAAGTTGTTCATGCTGGTTGAACAAAATTTTGGATCAAGATTTTGGAGCCATCTGGAGGCAGCAGATTTCACATCTTCATTGCTCTGAAAGTAGTGTTCAGGCATGTGTTCCTTTAGAACAGAGAAAAGTTGGAAATCAATTGGTGCTAAATCCAGTGAAACCTTTGCAAATAAACAAGGGTTTAACATGAATATGGGTATGTGCATTATTATGCAGAATGATCGCTCCACTGCACAGTGATCCAGAATGCCAAAAAATATGCAAAAATCAGGAGCTCGCTATTTGACCTCTAAATCAATACAAATGTGTAAAATTAGCAATTTTATGGAATAATTCACACTTTGGGTCCACATAATTTACATGAGATTGATTATTTTGTTTTTTTTATAAAAATGTATAATTTTGACCTTTTTCAATACACACTTGGAACCACAGTAAAACTAAACAGTACACTTGGAAGACCGAAATCCATCCAGAAATAGATTAAATAATAACAAAAATAATGATAATAATAATAATAATTATAGTAATAATTGTGAGAAGTATCGTTAAAATTAATTTATGCACAATAAATATTTAAAGCCAGGAAAACAGACTTCTATCAAACCACTTTCAAGATAAATTAATGTCTTTTAAGGGATTAAATAATATTTACCGATATATTCTTTCTCCTTTAAACGTACTTTGTTGGTGAATGTGAGTTCCTGAGACGTATTTTCCCGGTGAAGTTCTTCAGATTGTTGCCTTTCAGTTCTGTAGCTACTTTCTTCAAAACTGGTAATCTGTTTTTGAGGTTGCACAGAGTGAATATAAAGCAACTACAAACACCTCGTTTTTTTAAAAAGTCAACTGAAATTATTTTTAAGAAAATTATCTTCTTCTCGACAACAATTTTCATATCCTTAAAATACTTTGCTGCAGCACCGCGACACATCAACACTAAAGGTCTTAACACAATCTTAAGCGATAGTTTCAAAATTTATAGAATCTAACACGAATGAAACAAATGCTTAATCTGATCATTTCTATCTTCATCAGATTTTTCAGGAATAATGTTTTGTGGATTTTTATGACACACCACCATAATTAATCCACAAGGACACATGAATGAGTAAATATGAGCCATGAGATTTTGAAATATTTTTTTTCAAATTTGCCAATGAGTGTGTATGATACGACCCTTCCAGTAAACACTTTTGAATGTCATGACCTTGAATCAGCTAGAAGGCTTCCTTAGTTCCCCTCACAGGGCCGTAGAAACACCGCCTGTGTAATTTCACCCACACGTGCACTCCTGCGTTTCATTTTGGTATTTAAACATTCTCTTTTCTCTAATTTTTGTCAATTGTGAAATACAATAAAGGTGTTCAAAATTAATAGAATTAGTTTAACCAATAAAGGTATTGTTAATCAAATACTTTAATGGAATTATAATTTGGATTTACGAAGTAATTTTGCTTCTGGGTAATATTTACACAGTCGAATCTTTGGGGAAAATTTTAGGGTGGGTGTGTGAGGAGTTGTTGGGAACATTTGAATAAATCACTGTTACACTGCACTACTTCTATATCTATTAAGCATCAGCTGATAGTGAAATCAGAGACCTCCTATTCCCCTAGCATGCTCACACGTTACCATGTTTGATTCAGGGTTGCCAGCTGACCCATTAGCAAAGAGTAGCAAAACCTTTCTCCCACACCCTTTTCACAATACTTTAAAGTATCCTTTGCTTTAGAAGTCATCGTGGGAAAAAGCGGCGAAAGCTATGTTAACTCAAGATAACTTTTGTATTTTCAAGTCAAAAATATAAACATTATATTTTATTGTAATTGAAATATGTATGCTTTTTGTGTGCATTACTGAGAAGTTGTGAGTCTACCTATCACAATTATATTGTCCGGCGAAGAAGTAATTGCTACAACAAGATAAGTACAAAATATGGTCCGAAAATTCCATTATCACGAACTGCCATTTTGAGGCCCGAAAACAAGAACAAATAATACATTTATAGAAAAATGTATCTGGCAGTTTCATGCTCCATTTAGTTGTTTATAGATGTGTTCATGTCCCCTTACTTAAAAATCAAAATTTCTATTTTTGCCGAGTTTTTTGGAATTGTGGATCACTGTCCACTGCATAGAAGACCTGGCTGTTTCCTTCTGATGGCCTCCTGTAAATGCTCAAAGGTCTGGCAGAAGGGATTAGCATTAACAGTCCATGTTCGAGGTACTCCACTGCATCGCAGGGGTGTGGTTCCGCTCATGGTCGATATACAAGTCCTCAGCATTTTTGTACTGATATGGTGGGTTGGGGTAAAAGCTGGATAATTGCTACTTGGAAGTAGTTGTACACCATGTCCCAAAAGGTACTTTACAACTTTGATGTCATACAACACAACTTGTAGTTGACATGGAGGAATATACTTCGTTGTAGTTGATTCAGATATGCCTAATTTTTTTTTTTTTTGGTCAGGTATTGAATAACTTTCTTGTCTATCCCAAGTGACAGGAATTCTATAATTTGAAAATGGCATCTGCACAAGAAAAACCGCAGTGTGTGGCGTGGTTTATTGAAACCAAATTGGACACTCGAGTGCAGAGGAACTTCAGAACGCAATACAGGAAGCCACCACCCTCTCAGTCATCCATACGAAAGAGGTTCAACAACTTCATGCAGACAGGTAGTGTGGATATGGAGCAACATGTAGGCAGACCAGGAGTAAATGAAGAAAACACAGAATGAATACGTAATCTTTCCAGCATTCACCACAGAAGTCTACTCTCAACACATCTCAGGAGCAAATACATATTTATTACACATAAAATTTTACATTTTAAATGTTTCTTTCGATTGTAGGTACAATATTACAAAATGTTTCTTTCATATTACATTAAGTTTTATAATATAAATGTACTTAAGAGATGCATGTAAAGAAAATATGATATTTATAAGATTAATAAATTTAAAAAAAATAGGGAGGGAGAGGAATTTTGATAGATTTATATGGGTTACAGAAAAGTAGTTGTTTGATAAGGATTTTCTGGGAATTCAGGAAGTATAAGTTCCGGGAAATGTCAGGAAAGGAAGGTTATGTAGTTGTGAGTGTTTTAGAGTTTGATTATGGAGTAACTTTCGTTTGTTTAATCAGTTTCCTGGGAGCACAGGAAATTATAAGGTAGATCCGATTCAGGTATACAAGATTAATTGGCAGAATATTAATAGGTGTTAGAGTAAAGGTAGAAGGTTATTTAAAAAGGAATGGGTTGATTTTTAAGAAGGTCTTATATCTAGTATTCCTCTTATCATCTTATTATCCAGGCACTCCTCATCTCGTTGACATTGTGTAGACTCTTCTTTGCGAGGTTTTTCTTGAGAGTCCATGTCCTTTGGGCACTCCGACGCTGGTGAGGGTAGTGGTTGGATCATTGGTGCTCTCTGTCCCTGAGCCTTGTGGATCTTCTTGGCATGATATTTTCTATGGTGGGTAACTGGGGAGGTTGAGGATTGCTTGAGATGAATTAAGTGAGTTCTTGTGATACCAGGTCCGCTAGAACGTTTAGCTTGTTGAAATGCTCGGATCTGAGTAACTGGTATGTGCTTAAATTTGGTATTTCCAATCATAATTTATTAATTCTTTCGTCGTTTGTCGGGCAGGTGTAAACTCTGTGTTCCGGTGTGTTGATAGTTCCATGACAAGTTGGGCATAGGTTGCTCCGTCTTAGGTTGTGCCTTTCAAGATGGGTTTCATAGGGCCCATGGCCCGTAAGGAAATGTATGAGTCCTCTTGTAGGCTGTAGATGCGACATAGTTAGTCTTTCTTCCATGTGCTCAGTGCTCAGGAGCAAATCCCTAGCACAACAATACACAGGGTACTCCGAAAGCACCTGCGATTTTATACATACCGATTACAACTGCTACAACCAAATGAAAAGCCACAACATATGTGATTTGTTCATGACATTCCTACTTGTTTGGAAGAGGATAACAATTTTCTGTAGTAAAGTTGATAAACGTACGCATCTGGGGCTCAACCAATCAACATATGGTAAGGGAGATGATACGTGACAGTCTTAAAGTTAATGCCTGGTGCTGTTTGTTGGCTGACCACATTGTAGGCACATTGTAGGCCCATTCTTTTTTTTACTGAAGAAACAGTTAATGCTACAAATTACCTTAACATGCTGGAGCAGTATCTGATACCACAATTGGGTGACTGTCAACCAACAGTCTTTTTCAGGAGGATGTTAAACTATCACACTGGACCTTAGACAAGAGAAATTTCCTGGACAGGACATTTCCAGCATGTTGGATTGGAAGAGATGGCCCAATTGGACTTATTTTTGTGGGGCTATGTCAAAGACACCATGTACAGACGACCTGTCATTGCTCTTGATCATTTGAAGGCCAGAATATGAACTGCCATTGCCACCGTTGACAGGGATATGATAGAGAGTGCATGGACAGAGTTGGAATTTTGTATGTGCCAACAGAGGTGTGCAATTTGAAGTGGACTAATACACAATTAAACTTCATGCGTTGGTAAATCAAATGGGACATGAAATGCTGCTTTATGCCAATTACAAGTAGTGCTGTATGACATCAAAGTTGTAAAGTACCTTTAGGCACACACTGTATTATGACAATTGGTATAAATGGCAACAGTGAAATCCAAGTTTTGGGTGGTGGAGTGTTGATCATTAATCCTGAAGTTCAGGGCTGTGGATATATTCCTGAAAGGAATTTGGATAGTTATATTCAAAGGTGAACTTGTTGCAGATGAGGACTAAGTGGGTCAGGAAATTAGTGCCTGGATTTTGGAATTTAGGACTGCTGCTAAGGTAGAATTCAAGGGAGCAGAGGCCCATTCTATGAAACTTTTAGGTAGGTAATTAATAAATGTGTCACCTTCGAATTACAAAATCAGCTGAAAATTTAACATACCTCATAACTCACGTCCAAAAATAAAAGTTTCCTTTTCTGTTGATTCCGTACAGTGTTACAAGCTCACAAGAAAGACACTATTTGATAAAAAAAAATATGCAAGGAAAATTATGCAATTTTCAAACCACTATGAATCAAAAACAAAAAATAGTAGAGACTTAAGGTCTCCTTTATTTCAAAGCTTATTCAAAGCACTTCTTCCAAAACCTTATTAAGGAACATATCTTCAACTCTAAAATTAAATCAAAATACATATATTTGAATTTTTCCCAAAATTCTATTCTTTTTTTTTGTTAAGTGAAGAACAACAGGACATGAGTTTTGCTGGGATAATAGAATATGGGAACTGCAATAACCATTAGCAATGACATTTCTACATTAACTTCTAACGTTATGTAGAAAATTATTTATGAAAAATGAAAAACATTCATTTTGACCATTTTTTAGAAATCATTTTTACAAAAAACCCATCTCAAAATTCCTGAATATAGTCTTTGGTTACTGTACTTGCAGGAGGTGCAATAAAAGTGGGAATATTTTTGTTTGTAACTGGGGAGAAATTTTAAAAACTTGTCCTCCATATTCCATATTTTTTTTAATTTTTACTGTAAAATGTTACATTGGCAACACTGTTTCTAACTGCTGCTTATCAGGAAACCTGTAGAGCCTCAAATATATTATTGATAATGTGATATCATCAAGTTCACAAGGTCCCACTCTATCAATCAGATCACCTTCCTAGATGTGAACATGCATATTCAGGAAGGTAGTTTGAAAACATCCATCCACGTTCAACTCTCTACTCACATGCAGGAGACTTCTCCAGGTCTCACCCATTCCACACAAAGAAGGGATGTAAGGGGTGATTCTTCCACATAGTACACCCAATTGTCAATCTCACTTCCACATAGTACACCTTGGACTGCATTTTGCAGACTAATGAGGTTGTGGCATTTGGCCAGTATAATTCTATGTGTTTTCTTTGCGTGTGCTGAGTGCCCCTTTACAGCCTCAGCTTTTAATCGAAGTCAGAATGTTTTAATATTTTAGTTAACAATATTACAGTTATTTTAGTTAAGGTAAGGGGCAGGTTCCCACAAAATAGCCATTAAGTGCTGACGCACCCAAAAATTCAAATTCAAATTCAAATCCATACAAAGAAAGGGGTCTCATTCTCCTTGGCCCTCATAATGTGGCACCTACGCCAAGCCATGGTCAACCATAGTTATCCTTCCCTATACTTGTCGTCCAATACCACCACCATCTCAACAAAATCAAACACAACCTGCGTTCCCTCCTCTTCATTTATCCACAGTGATTCCAACACCAAAGACATGTTTCTGTACAAGTCCAGAGCTGCAGTGGGGTCTAATTGGTAGGGTGTCTGACTGCCATGTGGGAGACCTGGGTTTGATTCCCAGGGTGGGTGATCTAAGGTCAGAATTATTCCAGCCTTATGCCCGTATAAAGTGGCTCCAGACCACAAATCAATGGATACCTGGATGGGGTAAAGGTGGTCGGAGCATGATACTAATCATATCACCTCCAAAGTGGCCAATATCGACAATGTGTGGGGCCTTACCCCCACATCCTCTAAATTTGCCTGCATGGCACGGTGCTATATGCATGAAGAACTCCATCTTTTACCTTTACATCAACAAAATCAGACACAAACTATATTCTCCTCTCCACATTTATCCACAGTGATTTCCAACACCACAGACATCTTTCTGTACAAGTCCAGACTTGATTTCAAGAGGCCCTCCCTCCAAACCTGAAAAGCATCCAGGTCCACAATACCCCCCTCCTCCCATGGTCACTAATGCAGCCACCCAAGGTGCATATCCTGCCCTTCCTCCTCACTTCTCCTGCTACTGGCAAATTTACCCTCAACCCAAAAGGAACCTGTCACAGCTCAAAGCTCATGTGCATCCTCACCTGCAATTGCTTTTACCTGGGGGAAAAATTCATAGCTTGTCCACCCAAAACCTGGAATTCTCTGTTATCACTCACGACATCATACCCTTTACCGCAAACCACCAATGTTTCAGTATGAAAATGCTTGGGGAGGGCTTGCATATCAAACATAAGTGCAACCACACACCCCTGCACAGTATCTAGAATTCCAAAAAGTTAGCAAAAATACAAATTTTTACTTTTCAGTAAGAGGATAAAGCACAAGCAGTTCTCTAAACAACCAAATGGGGCAGGAAAATGCTACAGAAATTTGCCTAAATCGATTATTTGTTTTGGGGCTACAAAATGACTGCTTGTGAGAGTAGAATTTTTGTACTATATATTGTACTTATTTTTATGACTTGTAGCATTCCCCCCCCCCCCATTGGACACTATAACTGTGCTAGGTATAGTAACAACTTCCCACTAATGCACAGAACACACATTCTATTAAAATGTAATGTTTTTGTTTTTCATTTGAAAATACAGAAGTTATTTTGAGTAAACATAACTTTTGCTGCTATTTCCCATGATGATTTCTAAAGTATACTTGAATGTATTGAAAGAGCATTTTTAATCATATTAATAAAAATAGTATTTAGAGTTTGATAGCATTTAGGACTTAACGATTTTGCTATTTGCAGGTCTCTGAAGAGACTTTCATTGCTTTCTTTACTTAAGTTTTATCAAAAAAACATCAGTTTATTGAATTTGTTTGTATGGAAACTCACGATAAATATAGTGTAAATTGTGGGTAGTTTCAACACTGGTGTAATTTGAGATGATTGAGGCATGAGGTGGATAACATCTAGCTGTTCTGCAGATTCCAGCGCTCTCCAGTGCCGGGACACCATGTTTGTCAACACATGAACGTCAACATTATTGACAAGTTTTACAAATCGTGAAACTTAAAATAATGCTTTAAAGTTTGTCTATATGGAATTTGGAACAGTTATAATAATTTATTTCAATAAACCTGTGTTTATGAAAAAGCAAATATTCATCTTCGAGACCGTGTTAACACTTATATGCTTTCTGCTTGGCTTGGCTGTTTTCGAGGAGAAGCTGAAGAGCTCCGAAAAGCAGAGCTTGTATTAGTGGTTTGGGAACCGCACCTTCTCCAGCATCTACCCTTTGCCATAAGATACTTCAGGAGCGTTGGTTTCCCGCGCAGTGGCTGCAAGCAGAGAGGTTGCTGCTTGCCAACAGGCTGCTGAGAGAGTTTGCAGACATAGAGTGCGATAGAAACTAAATAAGGCACTCAACACTAAGCACATTAAATAATATTTTAATAGTGCAAGCTGTGCTTGCATTGCTTGTACTATATTTTTGCCACTGAAAGAAACAAGGAAACAAAAACACAAAAAAAAACTAATTAAAAATGATGAAACAAGCCCAATAGACCTAAATATTTTAGTGCAGTCATTTTGACCACATGTGCCTCCACTCGTAAGATGTCGCAGCTTGCATTCACCCAGGTTAAGGATGCAAGGAGAGCAAGAAGACTGTCAACTGCAACAGCAAGGGACAATGTTGAACAATTTAATGAACTGATTCATAGTCCAGACCTCGCACCCTGATTTTGTGCTTTTGATAACCATTCTTGTCACAGTTTTAACTTCCTCATCAGAATGATAACACTGCTTTGAAAGTTCTTCTTTCATAGGCCCAAAGACATCAAATGCTATGTAACACTTTCACAGTCCAAATATCCTGGTAATTCTACCAAATGTGTCACACATTAATTTTGCACCAGTATTGTGTGCATAAAAAAAATAAAACTCTGGTAAAGTGATTTACTTGCATATCAAAATTTATTAATACTTCAGATCCACATTCAATTTTTACAATATTCAAGAAGTATTGATGTTGGTGTGCATCAATAACAATACTGCTACGTATAAAAGATATATTGGCTTATCCCTAACAACTATAAACCTCTCTCATCAAATATAAAATGGAAAAGATTGAGTACAGAATTTTAAAAACATATAATGACGTTGCGCACATGAATGGCTACATAGCTGCTGACATGTACTCTTATTTATGTATGAAAAGTAGTGTAAACAAAAGATAACATACATTCAATCTGTAAATAAACTTTTTGGGTAAATTTAATATGCTAACAAGTAAATAACTTCATGTGCTAAGAACATATACAAGGTGCCACAGGGAAAGGGGAAATTTTGAATCTAGGATTAGCAACACAGTAGTACCGGCATTTGTTCGGGACTGATGCAACATCATTGAGAAGGCTTTGCATTTAGTAATGATGGCATATTCGAGTTGTGTGGAAAGTGCGTTCGCTGTGAAATCGTTTTATAAGAACGGTGATAGTGTGACTGCAGCGCAAAGGGTATTTCAGCAACATTACCAGCTAGTACGTCATGGTTGTGACCCATTGGCTCACGCGATCACACCCTGGGTCACAACGAGGAGCCCTCATCGCTCCGTTCGACAACATGCATCAGTGCTAAAATTGAGTCAAAGAAGCATACAAAGAATAATGCATGAATTACAGTTCCACCCCTATAAGTTACAGATTGTGCAGCAATTACATTCTCACGACCCTGTGTTGTGTAAGGGTTTTTGAGAACTGGTGTTGACTACGGTTAACGAGGATGCCAATTTCCTTAACGATTTGTGGATGTCAGACGAAGCCCATTTCCACCTTAGCGGCTATGTTAACAAGCATAATTTCCATTACTGGGCAAAGGAAAATCCTTGTCAGCTTCACAATCATGCATTACATAGCACCAAGGTTATAGTATGGTGTGCCGTGTCATATCATGGTGTCATCGGCCCTTATTGTTTGAAAGTGAGGAGGGCATTGCAATGCCAGTGACATCGGCTCAGTATGTTGCTATGCTTGAAACATTTTTTGCACCGAAGTTGCACGACTCGCATCTTGACATCGAAAGCATGTGGTTTCAGCAGGATGGAGCCACGTCACATGCTGCTCGACAGTAGATGAAGGACATTCACAAATTGTTTGCAATTGTTTGCCTTGCAGGGAGGGGAGGGATCCCCAAAGGCTAAGGGAAGGATACCCTGACAGAAAACCAAGGGGTAAGAAGGGCTCCGAAGGCAAAGCAACACCAACCTACCTAGGGGAGTAAACCTTAAATAAATCCTGGTCCTCCAGGTTGGGGGTTGGGTGTAGGGTTAACTCCCCTACCCCGTCAAAAGAACTTGTTACGGATACCACAAGATATCTGACAACTACCAATGAACCCTGGAGGAACAATGTTAAATAGACTAACACAAATAGTAGCATATGCAGATGAAGTAGCTTTAATAGCAAGGAATAAGCAAGCTATGGAAGAGAGTTATCAAGTATTAGAAGAGAAAGCTCAAAGAACTAGGACTGGAATTGAACACAAATAAAACCAAATATATGAAGATGGGAGATCCAGAAAGAGGCAGAAGAGATCCTTACATAAGAATAAATGGAAAAGAATATGAAAGAGTGGAAGCCTTTAAATATTTGGGCTCAATAATAACAGCAGATTACAAGACAGCTACAGAAATACAGGAAAGGATCACAAGTGGAAACCGATGCTATTTTTCTTTGCAAAATGTGTTTAAATCTAAGAATGTTAGTAGGAACACAAAAATTAAAATATATACAACAATATTAAGACCCATAGTAATGTATGGTCCAGAAAGTTGGGTGATGTCGGTAAGAGAGGAATATTGGTTGTTAAGGTGGGAAAGGAAAATACTGAGAAGGATATTTGGAGCGGTAAGAGATAAAGAGGGATGGAGAATGAGAACAAATATGGAAGTACAGGAATTGTTTAGCCAGCCAGATATTGTAGTGAAGATCAAACAGGGTAGAATATGATGGGCTGGGCATGTTCAGAGGATGGAAGAAGCACGGGTTGTCAAGAAAATATTCAATAGAAAACCGGAAGGGAGAAGGAGAAGAGGTAGGCCCAGGAAAAGATGGATAGAGGACGTGGAGGAGGACTTAAGAAGATTAGGAGTTAAAGGATGGAGAAGAAAAGCAGATGATCGAGATGAATGGAAAAAGGTAGTCAGGAAGGCCAAAGACCTACATGGACTGTAGCGCCGACCAGTAAGTAAGTAAGTAAATGTATTTTTTCCTGTGTTTATTCGTGCATTTACATCAATTGAAATTTTCCCATTTCCCTGCACCACACTGTATTAGGATGCATAGAACATTATGTTTCTTTTATGTGTGCTTATGATTATAACTTCCAGAAGTCGTAACTGTATTGACTAGTCTACGTAGAAATTAAGCAAATAATGCAGGCTCAACCAGCACTCGAACCTGGATCTCCGACATGCAATGTCATTTTTTACCAACTGCACTACCAAGCCAGCCAAGCTCATCTAAGCTGTGTTGCTAAAACACAACTTTCCTTGATAAGCTGTGGTGGTCCTGACGGCAGTGCATCTGATGCTGTGCAGTACATCTAGGTTCAATCCCCAAGGTACATGATTTCAGGTGGGAATTTTTACATGAGCATGTCCCCTGAAGCAACTACAGGCATGATACTGAGCCTTGAACAACGAAGATCACTCCACCTCCACTACAGACGAGATTCACAATATGCAGAACCATTACCTCCAGACTGAACATGTCTATGGCACAATGCGCAGGGTACCGTTTCTGTTTTAAAAAATAATAATTAAATGCTTTGTGCTTGGCCAATGATATCATTGCAGTGTGTTCTGTACAGTACTGGGTTTTTATCATAAAATATATTAATGGATCATTAAGTCATAATTATGTACAAGGGAAAGTCATTAAAGAACAGGAATTCTTCTCTAAACTTCACTGAGATTTATGCACAAGGAAAATTTGTATTTCAGGACTCAAATAGATTCTTAGTAACACACCATAATGGTGTTGTGACGATGACCGCTGTTCCACTGTTGGCTTGCACCGTAGAAGAGTAACAAAGTGTTATTCCTTTTTTGTAGTCAGAGGGAGTGAAACCTTCTGAAATCCACAGCAGAATAAGGGATTAGTATGGAGGAAATTGTTTAAGTCAGGGGAGTGTGTATGAATGGGTGGAAAGATCACTTTTAAAAACGGAAGATGAAATGTCAGTGATGAACACCAGAGTAAGAGGTCAGTTTGCGAGGCAACTGACGCAGTGAAACAGCAGATCGACCAGCGAATCCGTTAATTTAGTACTCTCTCCCCTGACTTAAACAATTGTCTCCGTACTGAACCTTCACTCTGCTGTAGATTTCAGAAGGTTTCAGTCCCTCTGACAACAAAAAACGAATAACAATTCATTACTCTTCTACGCTGCAAATCAACAGTGGAGCGAGTACAAGCTACAGCTACATCATCATGACATCTTTATGGCATGTTGCTAAGGAACCATTTTGAGTTCCGAAATACAAATTTTCGTTGTGCATAAATCTCCATGAAGTTTAGAATAAAATTCCTGTTATTTAATGACTTACCCTCTTAATTTTCAATTGCTCAAACTAAATGCAGGGCATTTGTTGTAAAAACCCCACTAGAGACTTGATAATTAATGTACAGTCAACTGTGCAAGGCCTCTGGAAAATTCAAAAAGGAATTCAATAAATAGATATGCATATTCCTCACTCTGAATTGCTTTCCATTTGCGTAGGGCAGATGGTAATACAGTGCAAATTCATGCAACAACTTTAATGTATTGGTTGTTACGTAACATAACATGGACACATGGACTTCAAAAACATGTCAAGTTGTAATGAAGAAAGAAAAAAAAAGTGGATGTTTAATCGACTTTTCCACTGTGATACTCAAGAAATGGCTGCCCTTGACTTTGGGTATCTCCACCATCAAATGTTTCAAACTGGAGAAGATGGAACTGTGCAGCCTGGTGCTTTGAAGCATGACGTAAGGCCATAAATCCTGATCCAAGCTGAGCAACTAGTAGTAATATCATAACCATTTGGACTGCACGCTCCAGTGGCATTGGAAGTGTATCTTCATTAAGAAATAAAAACATCTGGAGTGGAAATTGCAGGAGAACTGACAACATCCAGAAGCCTGCTAACTCTGGGATCTAGAAAAAAATATATGAAATTTTTTTATTAAAATGCAAATATATTTCCATGGAAAATAATGATAATCACATATACTGAGTGAAAGAATTAGCTTGAATCCGGTCTAGTCTGACTGCCACACGGGAGATCAGGCGTAGGTGATCTAAGGTCAAAATTTTTCCGGCCTTGTTCCTGCATAAAGCGACTCCAGGGATCACCCAGCCTCAAATCAATGGGTACCTGGGGATAACCCTGTAGGGTAAAGGCAGCTGGAGCATGGTGCTGATAACATAACCTCCAAAATTGCCAAGTCCGAGAATGTGTGGAGCCCTACCCCCACATTCCCTAAATGCACCTTCATGGCATGGTGCTATGTGCACCGGGAACTTTACTTTACCTTACCAGATGTCTTGATATGTCAAGCCAATTTTTTATCATTCGCTTTACTCAATTTTTAACATGACCAATATTATCCACCATAGACACCCGTCACAAATATATTAAAGTCAACTTTAAATTTTTTAATATTTGGTAGTTGAAGTGGGTGGTCATTCATGAATAGTTAACGCATTTGCACCTCTCTGCAATACTGAGATTCTTCTTCTCACACTTGCTACATTGCCACATTTTCTTCTACATGAATTGTTTTTCCGATGATTCTTCAGGTTGTAATATTGTCCACTCAGAATGTAAATGTTCTATGTCGAATTTTTAATTTTTTCACGAGAGACCTTTAAAGTTTGACATGATATATTCATTGGACCTCTGCACTGAAAGTTTGCATCATTGCAAAGGTTGATACATTGAAGCCTCTCTCAAAAGAAGTCATTGTTTGGTTTGCTATTTATGCTGCAATTAATTATTGAAATTTCAGATAGAATAATTGCATGCAACACTAACTTTGATTTGAGAGTGCCAGTGTTTTATTATCTACCAGACAGAACATTGCATTTTAGAAATGAGATTAGGTATTTGTTCTGTAATGGAGATGAAACAATTTCATTATAAATTTGCCATTCGGTACGAAAGTAAAAAATTCAATCAATTAACTACTTTGATTTCACTATTAATCAAAATTTTTGACTCTCAACAACAAAAGTAAGAACTGAAGTCCACTATTACTTCAAAGCAGCTCCCACATGTGACTGAGGTTGGAATGCAAGTGGTAGATGTCATACTCGAATGGTGCTTGGGGCTGCTTGAGGGGAAATTGTTGTAAGATTTTGTAGATGAAGCAAAACCACTCTCAATATATATCAATATAGGTTGCAAGTAGACATCAGATGATAACAGAGATGAAAGAATTACATTCTAAATATGCCACAGCCAAAACATCTCGATTTGCTTACAATGTGGAGATAGAACATTTACATTCTCAATGAACAACATGCCAAAACAAATACTTATTAGAGTTTTCAAGAAATTGAGAAAACTGTGTAGGCATTCCAAGGGTGGTATGATGTGTTAACCCTTAAATACAAGCTGGGACACCTGTGCCCCTCGCAGGTATGGCTGGTAACACCAGCTGTAACACAGGTGTCCCACTCAGTTAATTTCATTCTGACTATATTTGTTAATGCTGCTAGTTAGGGGAGGGGCAATTCTCCCCTTCAAAAAAATTACAGCCTTTACATTAGAATTGTCTTTCTCCGAAAGTATCAGCAGCAAGCACATAATTCCTTTCAAGAGAATGGAACACATGTCAGGCAATATGCAGGTACCATTTTGTTGCCTACGTAGGGACATGACGAAGTTCAAATGTCATAAAAGATTTGATTTTTTTTTTTACTTTTGTCATTTTCTTTTTCTGCTTGCTAAATGAAAATTTGGTTTTTCAACCACAGGCTTATAACATAGCCTGTACTGAAGAAAACTAGGAAGAAGTTGTAACTCTAGAATTTTAAATTTCCCGCCGAAAAGAAGCATAGATTTTCCATTGGAATATTTATTTCTGCGAAAGTATAAGCAGCAAGTGCACAATTCTTGCCATGAGAATGGAATACATATCGGGCAATATGCAGGTATGATTTTGAATCCTCATGTCTTTGCCTATGTGGGAGCCCGATAAAATTCAAATTTGGTAAAGAAAAATTAGGGTTTTTGGACCATAGCATTATAACCTAATCTTTACTGAAGAAAACTAAGTATCATTTGCAGGGGGTGGAAACTAGTTAAGTGGTCAAAATTACAGATTTAACTATAAAAAAAAAGACCAAATACTGACTTATTTATTTACATCATATCCATAAATCGTCACCTTAAAACTTAAAAAAGTGGGATTTAATTTATTATAAATTATTTTCCACCTCCTCCATCCCCAGAGCTAGCCATCACACATTTTTTTGTCATTATATTGATTGATTGAATTAAAAATTCTGAGTGCACTTAGGCTATTTTGCACCCGTCACATTACATGGGCCCACCACCTTACCATAACTAAAATAAACATGTCTGAGGACAAAAATATTCTTACCAATGTTACAAGCTGAGACTGTAAAGGGGCACTCAGCACATATAGAAGAAAACATAGGACAACACACACACAGCCCAACAGAGGATTACGAGGGTTGTTCGGAAAGTTCTAAGAATCAGTCAGAGATGGCGTTGCAATCAGAACAAAAGCATGTGCATTAGAAGGCCACATCTGTTCTGAACGTGCAGGGAAAATTTCATTGCCACTCTTCCAATAGTCTGGTTTCCATAGGTACGAGAAGGAGCAAAAGTGCAAATGACGTGACAACATGGAACAAAAGGAAGTTTGTGTTGTCATCAAGTTTCTGGTGAAGAAGGGATTAAATGCGACAACCATCAAAGCTGAATTGGACACAGTGTTGGGAGACTGTCCAATCATTTGCCACTGTTAGCAAGTGGACGACGCTGTTCAAGCTTGAACGAGACAGCGTTGAAGATAACCCCCACAGTGGACATCTGCCAACCGCCATCACACCAGAAACATCGATAAAGTACACGATATGGTGCTGGCTGACCGAAGATTAAAAGTGTGGGAGATAGCTCATGAAGTGGGCATCTCAGTAGACCGAGTACACCACATTCGCACTGAAGAGTTGGGCATGTGGATGTTTTCAGTGAGATGGATGCCGTGCCTGCTCACACCTCAGCAAAAACACGTTTGTGCAATGACTTCCACTGAATGTTTGGCACTTTTCCAGAAGAATCCTCAAGAGTTTCTGCAGCGTTACATCACTATGGACGAAACTTGGGTTCATCACTACACGCCTGAGACAAAAGAGCAGTCCAAGCAGTGGAAGCATGCAATTCCCTGCCACCAAAGAAGGCAAAGGTGGTTGTGTCGGCAGACAAGGTGATGGCGTCAGTTTTTTGGGATGCGAAAGGAGTCATGGCGATGATATTTTCCCTGCACATTCAGAACAGATGTGGCCTTCTAATGCACATGCTTTCGTTCAGATTGCAACGCCATCTATGACCGATTCTTAAAACTTTCCGAACAACCCTCGTATAATGGCTGTAAGTACAGATGCCAGAGCCTCATTGGCCTTCAAACAGCAGTCACTGGGATATACTATGTGGAAGTGAGGTTGACGTTTGTGTGTTTTCATTACAGTACAAAATGTGCGGCAATAAAAGAATCATATTTTTAAAAAAATAGTGTGTATTAGATCTTGAAATGCAAAACATATGTTGTTTTGGTTACTGCTGAAAAAGTATTATTAATAAACTCTTGTTTGTCTAAAGTTTTCTCCACTTTATTGGCACGCATTCTTTTTTCTTCTATTGTTTTCTCTACATAAAATAACATAGCAAGAAATGTGTCTTGAGTCAGTGTTATTAGAACTATCTGGTAATTGAATAAAGCTAATACTAAAGAAATGCCTTCACCACTGGTAGGAAATATGATACAATATATGACTTATTTTTAGTCAAATTGTTTAAAAGAAAAAATCACTTGGAAGTTGTAAAGCAGTAACAAGTTTATCAAAGAAAATCATAAATTGCAGTCGCACAAACAAAAATTACCAACTTTACTGACCACTTAAAAAAATAATACTGACTTTACTGTCCATTTTTAAAAAATACTGACAAATTACAGACTATCATGGAAACACTGACTTTTACTGATCATTTTTCACCCCTGCATTTGTAACTCTAGCATCTTATGGTGTGTAAGGAGGAATGGCTGCAAATTCCTCTCACCACTGTGCAGGACCTCTATCAGCCCTTCCTCAGACGTATTGCTGCTGTAGTGCCCACCAAAGGCGGCCCGACACCATATTAATAAAGGTTAGTGTCTGTGTTCCAAGTGTTTCAGTTTCAATGCCCACCACCTGTACTTTTAATAGCTTCCTGCCCTGTAGAAAATTTCTCATCTTAACGTTTTTCATTTTTCCTTTGTGGACATTTCTGCTTTCACTATGCAAGGAAATGAAGATATGGATGGTTCTTCCATATTGTGTAATCCTCCATACAAAGGGAATATCTAGTTCCGTTGTGCATTCTTCCCATTTGCCATTTTGTAAAACATTTTTCTAATTGCAAAAGAATTGAAAGTTAGTAATTGATTTTGTTCCTCTTTTACACTATACCCAATATTAATGTTTGCAGAAAACACCAGTATTACCTACCCCATTGCACAGTGGTTCGGTTATCACTTTCAGCTGTAGGTCTAGTCCCTATTACTATATCTGCATAAACTGGACTTAAAATACAACTCAAACAAAAAACACTGAATTGAATTGTCTTTTTTTTTAAAGTCCACTTTATGCACATAAAGGTTAATCAGAACTGGACCTACAGTTTAAAGTGAGATCCGAACCACTGTGCAATGAGGTAATACTGGGTATCAAACCCAGGACCCCTTGATTACAAGGGGACGACATTACCACTCCACTATCAGGGAGGCCCTCAAACAAAAAAAACAATATTACCTATTGGACATGTGCAACAGTTAATTTCAAACCCCACAATGTAATGGTTTTCAGTATTTTCTCTTACAACCAGATAAATATTGTTTTCTAATTCAACAATGTTTTGCAAAATTAAACTGATGAGCAGGTTTCTTGGAATATCTGTTGTGAGCAGCATCCAGAAATGTTGTTCCGTAATATCCTTCCAGCCTTGTTGTTATAAAATCTACCAGATGCACAATATTGAATGTTTTTACCTTCTCCAAAACCTTCATTGCTGCCTCCACATAATTATTTGTATTATTTCCACAAATCGGTGATTCAATAGCTCTTCTGTACAAAGCTCATTCATGCCTTTGATCCCACAGCTGTGCTACATGTTTCAAATAATTGTGATATTTATTTTCTGTTGGGTTTTCTCGCAGTGTTTTGTACATTTCTTCACATTCAGATTTGCTGGAAGCACATACCGTATGTACTCATGTATAATGTGCACTTTCTTCCAAAATTTTTGATCTCAAAAACTACGGTGCATATTATACATGAAATAATTTGGACAGCCAACATGAAACCACACATGTTTTTCACTATGTCACTGCACATAACACGTATATATATATCACCAGGTGCAAATACAAATTACACACATGCCACGTAAATCAACACAGCTGCTCACAAACGTGGTTTCGCAACATGTGACATATTGCTACGGAAACAGAATGAGTCATCCTGCACGACGCGACTAGTGCCGAAACCATAAGCAGTGTTGCCAAGCCAGGAAAAAATCTGTCTTACCTTCTCTGCGACAGCCTTTGTATATACAGGGGATGGACAAAAATATGGAAACACCTGGTATAAAACAGGTAGCCATTTCAAACACGATTTGCGTCTGAATGGTAGATGACGCTGTGATCACTGGCACTTCCTGTGAGGTATACACCCTGGCCAACCTGACAGATGGGCCAGTTACAGTTAAGTGACCAGTCCATGCAGGTTACCATGAATCATGTCTGAGCTGACAGAGTTTCAAAGAGGGCAAATTGTGGGAGCTTCCGTGACAAAAGTAGCGTAAATGTCTGGTGTATCAAGAGGCACAGTCTCGAAGATCATGACTGCCTACGAGACTTCCGGAAAAACCGCATCAGCGAAGCACCAGCCTGGACGCAAGTGTGTGTTGCGTGACAGAGACAGGCGCACATTGGGTAGGATTGTGACCAAGCAGAAGATCACCACGACTCCAAAAGTCACTGCTGAGTTGAATACAGTGCTTACAAACCCTGTTAGCTTCAAAACAGTCAGAAGAGAACTCCACAAGCAGGATATTCATGGCAGATCTGCAATTCCCAAACCACTCGTGACTGTTGACCATGCTGCTAGATGGAGACAGTGGTGCAACGCCCATAAAAACTGGACAAAGGAGCAGTGGAAGACTGTAATCTGGTCGGATGAGTCATCCTTTATATTGTTTCCAACTGCTGGCCGAGTGTACGTGTGGAGAACGCCAGCACAAACATACGATACAGACTGTCTGTTACCGAGAGTGAAGCATGGCGGTGGTTCATTGATGATTTGGGCAGACATATCCTGGTATTCTGCCGGACCCATCATCACCCTGCATGGACATGTCACTGCCAGGGACTACGCAACCATTTTGAGTGACCAGCTGCATCCCATGGTGCAAACTTTGTTCCCAGATGGTGATGCCAGGTTTCAAGATGACAGAGCCCCTGTTCATACAGCTCACATCGTCCAGGACTGGTTTGATGAGCACGAAGATGAAGTGTCACATATGCCATGGCCTCCACAATCGCCAGACCTCAATATTATTGAGCCCCTGTGGTCGGTTTTGGAGACCAAGGTGCGAGCCCGCTACCCACCACCATCGTCTCTACAACAACTTGCAGCTGCTTTGGAGGAAGAATGGTACAACATCCCTTGACAACAATACGCGACCTGTATTTGTCCATTCCACGTGGACTGCAGGCCGTTCTGCGTGCCAAAGGTGGTCCTACTTGATATTAATAAAGGTAATGTGCATTTTTGCAGGTGTTTCCATATTTTTGTCCATCCCCTGTATATTGCACTGTGTATGGAATACCATACATCTGTGATAAATAATAGACTAAGCAACTAATTATCAGGGGAGTAATACAACAGTGCTATAATTGCTGCTACTATTGTTGCTTTTGCTCATCAAAAACCAGGGTGCGCATTATACATGCATGCCCATTACACAAGCGTAAATACAATAACATATTTTTAAATAAAGCATACACTGTTGGCCTTTCATCTTTTGAAATTTTATACTTTGAAAACAAAACCAATCTACACAATGCTTGCAGAATGTGAAATACACATAGCAGTAGTGTTGTATTTTCCCATACCAATTGTAAAGTAATTCTTTCACTTTTGAGAAACAAACATCAGTTACAAAATCTGTGGACCTTATGTTCCTCTTCCAACGAAGCCATCCACATCAACCAGTGTTTTTAACATTCCAAACTTTTCTGCCACTAGATTCGTAGATTCTGATGACGTTATTACAATTCCTATGGCACTCAACTTGGCTCATTGTACGTCAGTATTTGAAAAACTTTGTGGCCATCATGATCAACAGTTCCTGTGGAATAGACAGATACTAATTCTGATACTTGTGGAGCAAGTTGCTATTACTGTTGCATGATAAATTGTCTTCATTATTATACTCTCATGTTCTCCATTATAAAATTCCAGTTTATTTTGAAGAAATTTCAAAGCAGCTTTGTTTGTGATTGCTCCATATTGTTATACAAACTCTTTGCTGTAGAGGTGATAACAAAATTGATAATCAGGACAATGATGTCTGGATTTTCAATTTTAAGGTCAATTTTCTGGTTCTCAAGGCCAGAAGATGGTGGACGTCCTTTGTGATACAAATCTAGAACTTCAAGATTTGTATCGTTTGTGATACAAATCTAGAACCACTTCTGATACTGGTCGAAACCTCAATATATCTGCACTCTGAAGAACATGATTGTGTACAAATTTCAAATCCACTACACATGGCATACAAACAGGTCTTCCTTCATCTTTCCCTTGGAATCTTTTATTAATGACTTGAATAGTTACGGTTATCTTAGTAGCACACTTTGTACTCTTCATATTTACGTCTGACTCACTGTTTGTTTTTCCTGATCCGGTATTATGGTGGCACTTCAAGTAGCATTCACAGGTTACTAACGTTCCTGTTGTTGGCCTTGTGACTTCTATTCTTTATGTGCATGTTGTTCTTTCTTCAATTTTTTTCAGCCAACCAATAGCTTCTTCCTTAGTACTGGCATTAACTTGTACACTTGCCAAAATCCCATCTGTATTAGATGTTGCAGTTTTAACATGATGACCAAAGTCCGATGGTAGTATTTCCTGAAAAGTAACACAAATGTACATGAATCATTAAAATGCATTGGTCCTTGTCATTTAAACACCAATATTAAAATTAAAAGTTGCTACAGTGAAACCTTGATTGTACGTTTTTCAGGGGACCAAGCTGAAAAACCTAAAATGTGGAAAAATGTAAAATCGAGGAAAATTTTTTAACATTTTGATATGTGAGGACCATCAAGATTGAATGTATAATACGGGAAAATTAAATATGGGAATGTAAAATCGAGGTTCCACTGTGTATGGAATACCATACATTTGTGAGAAGTAACAGACTAAGCAACTAGTTATCAGGAGAATAATACAACAGTGCTATAATTGCTGCGTAGTTGATACGGAGTAAAACTGGCTTCATGAATAGCACATATGGCATTATCTTTTATGAAGCACACTAGGAATAGATTCAGTTCTTGATATCAATGAAAAGATCTCTCATTGACATGTGTTTGGCAATGCACATTATAAAACATGGCAAGCTGCTCTTCATATAGGAATGAACAGGAATCTGAGAAATAATGCATAATTCATAGAAGAGTGATTGATATATATATATATATATATATAGAAAGAATGGAAGTAAACAAAAGCGTAGAGGCACAGAATACTGACGCCAACGTCCGCACAGTGGTGTCCGAAACAAGTGATAGAACACTGGTTTTACGAGCAGATCCTTTCACTAGTGTTTACTGCGGGTCAGTAGCGGCTCGTGCCTAAAATAACAGGTGAAGAAGTATATTTATAGGCAATGAAAACAAATAGTAAGTGCCAGTGCCCCCCCCCAATTTAAAACGTCTTTTTTGTCTTCATCCGTCCATCTGGAAAATGGTGTCTGCAACAAATTACACCATTTACTGGGTTCATTGTAGAAACCACAGCTCAACACATGAACACAACACACGATAGGAAACGCGAAAGACACACGCGGAACAAGATCTCGCGAGAACGCGAAGATTTTGCCACAAGCACTGGATGCGATGTTTTCTCCGACGAGAGAACTGCTTCATCTAGAAGGCGACACCCGTTCAAGGCCAACGCTAGGTGACGTCACCGTTGCCATGACAACCGGCTAAGTTTTCCGCAACCTAGCGGTGTTTGCTCTTGGGTTGGGACGAACTCAATACGTTCGTAGCGCCGAGCGGCGTGTTATTTGAGTATTATCGTGTGCGTTCTGCTGGGAAATAGTTTAATTTAACAAGCAAATGAAAAATGTCAATATTAATTTGAAAATTAGGTGAAAACATCTGCACTTGTTGCACTTGGCCAGCCGCCACTGCTGCGGGTTGGTGTGGATTGTTAGGGAATGGAGAAATGCTTATTGGGTGGCTATCACTTGTTTCTGGCACCACTGTGCGGATGCTGGCGACAGTATTCTGTGCCTCTACGCTTTTGTTTACTTCCATTCTTTCTACCTACATGTGAAAATGAGGCTATAGCCTCGAAATATTAGACTTTTCTTCAATTGTGGTAAGTAAGTATTTACTGTCTCCTATTCCATTCTTGTTTATCCACCCTTCTGGCACTCTTTCTCATTCTATATATATATATATAGAATACTGATTTTACATTCCCCAGTTTTACAATTTCCTGCATTATACATTCAATATTCATGGTCCCAATAGAGCAAAATGCTATAAAGTTTTCCTCGATTTTACATTTTCCCATATTTTCAGTTTTTTCAGCTTCCTTCCCTGACAAACGTAAAATTGAGGATCCACTGTATTTAAAAATAAAATGTACTTTTTTATGGGATAGAAAATATTACTCCTTGGCCAACCAAGTTGCCATCATGCACTAACCAGCCATTTCCAAGAAAATGCTTCAAAGTTTCAAAGATTTCCAACTATGCCTAATGAAATGCTGAGAAGCTATGGCTTGGGAAATTGAGTTGGAGATGGGACTTCATGTAGTGGTAGGGTACCCTATAAGTATTAACAGGGACAGGCAAAACTAGAAAACTGGCAGAAAAAAAAACATACTCCAAGCTCCAGAACTCACATACATCAGGTATGGAAGGTACGCTGATGAGACTATGGTCATAAACAAAAAACAAAAGAAATCAACCTTTTAATGGAAAAACTGGATAGTATCTACCCCAGACTGAACTTCACAACAGAACATGAAAAAACAGGACAAATCAACTTCCTAGACCTCACCACCAGCCACAGACTCTACAAATTCATAACCACAGTTTTCAGAAAACCAGACTCAGGTAACCCTCAGGCAACCCCTCGTCCAAGCCCTGCTCTCCTACCTCCGTGACACCAACCACTTCCTTAACAGCATCCAAAACTTACCACCACTACCACCTAACACCATCCTCACAACTGTTGACGTCACATCCCTCTACACTAATATTCCCCATGCCCATGGCCTCCGTTCCACAGAATCATTCCTTAACTGCCGACCTAAACCCCACAATCCCAGCACTCACTTCCTGATACAACTAGCCAACCTTGTACTTACCTGCAACAACTTCTGCTTCGGTGATCAACATTACCTGCAGATATGTGGCACAGCCATGGGTACCCGCATGGCCCCCTCTTATGCCAACCTGTTCATGGGCAGGCTGGAACAGGAATTCCTTGACTCCCAGCAACTGAAACCACTCCTCTGGCTCAGATTCATAGATGACATTTTTCTCCTCTGGACACATGGCGAACCCTCCCTCACTACATTCCTAAACCAACTTAACGACTTCACCACCCTCAAATTCACCTGGTTCCATTCAAAAGACCAAGTGACCTTCCTAGATGTGGACATCCACATTGCGGGAGACCACTTGGAAACTTCCATACATATTAAACCAACCAACCACCTCCAGTATCTCCACTACTCCAGCTCACACCCCTACCACACCAAAAAAGCCATCCCATTCTCCCTTGCCCTCAGAGACCAGCGCCTCAACTCATCCCCCTCATCCCGCCAAAACTACAACCTACGCCTGCACCAAGCCCTAACCAACCGTGGCTATCCCTCCACCCTCATCAACAAACAAATCACCAGAGCCAACTCCCACAACCGCACCAAACAACCTAAAACCAACCCTCCAACCCTGATCACCCAATACCACCCCCATATTACGAAAATCAGACATACCCTCCACTCCCTCCTCCCCATCCTGCACAGTGATCCTGATACCAGGGACAACTTTCGGGATAAACCCAGGGTCCTCTTCCATCGCCCCCCCAACCTCCAAAACATCTTGGTCCGAAACATTCCCACCCCATCCACACCACTCCCCCCAGCTCACAGGTGCAACAAACCCAGATGCAAGACCTGCCCCATACTCATCATCCCCCCACCCTCCTGATCCCCACAGCGGCAGGCGAGTTCACCCTTCGCCCTAAGGGCACCTGCCACTCATCCAACCTAATTTACACCCTCATCTGCCAAATCTGCGGCAACTTCTACATAGGCGAAACCTCCACCCCCTTGAACCTAAGGATTAATAATCACCGTTCCTCCACCCAAAACTCCGATTTCACTGTTGCCATCCACACCAACAGCCATAACACCACCTTCAATAACTGCTTCCGTGTTGCCATCATCCATCTTTTACCCCCCCCCCGCTCTGACACATCTTTCCGCAGGCGACGGGAAAGGGCCTACATAACAGGCACGCACGCCACTATACCCCCCGGACTCAACCTAGCCAACCAGTAACCCTTTCCTCTCCTCCCCAAAATTACCCACCCACCTTACAGTAAACACTGGTGAAAGTACTTCTCGTCATCTATCAACTGTTTCTGGCAACACTGATCGTAGAGACGCTACGGTCAGTATTCTGTGCCTCTTCGCTTAGTAACGCCGATCTTTTTTCTTCAACTTGAAAATGCGACATACCTCGCGAAATATAGAATAATTTCTCTTCGTGTGGTAAGTGTTTACTGTCTCCTTCATCATATATATATATATACATGTACTCTCGAAATCATCCACCAGAGCAAAACGCTAAGGTGTGGCTGAACTTGTACCGAAGACCCTTCTCCTACTGTTCCAGGGAAGAAGATCTAAGAGACAAGACAGCAAACATCACTGAACTAGCGATGTGGATAACATGGATACACTGAATCTCAACTCTCCACGTGGTGTAGTAAAGCAGAAATCCAGGTCAGACAAGCCTCACCACCACCACAACCAACTCCCAGCAGCCAAAATAAATGGTTTGTCTTCCCCTACCATCCTACCACATCCAACCGCCCCTACGACATCCAAGTAGCACACAAACCAACTGCCAAAATAGCTGACAAACTAAACATAAATAATATTTCCTCTTCCCTCTCGACAATCCAGATCCCTATGATGCAGAGTGTGAGTACAAGGTTCATTATATCGGCAGATTCATTGGATCAATCAACGAGAGAATTCAACAGTATCTACCAGATTCAAAAACAGCCCAACCCACCACCAGACTTGCAAAACATCAAATACAACAGCCATAAAATCGCAAAAGTACATATCAAATTCAAAGCGCACACACTATAATCAAGGAAATGCATGCATAATGCACTTCCAACATGAACTGAACACATTCCAATGAGGACGGTGGCAGTGGCCACAAAAATTAATACAGCAAACTGAAAAACAGCTTCAGAATAACTGTGAGCACCAAGTTTCTCTGTAATTAATGAAATTGTTATGTGATTTACTGCTCGGCCTCTGACACATCTCCCGTCTGTCAATGGGACCAGGGTAGAGTGTGAAATCTGGTGCGTCCGAGGTTTAACATTCCTATTTGAGTCTCCAGGGACATGCCCTGGGATAAAACCTTAGCTTCATGTTGCTTCATAAAGAAAATATAGAAATGAGATATTTCCTGAAAATATCATCACAAATGTGAACATACTGTGTACAGTTAAAGCATATTGAATTTGTATTTCTGATATGCTACTGTTAAAAGACAGTATTTTCCTTAATAGTGTAATGAGTAGGGTATGGATTTTTGCCTATTTGCCTTTTTAATTCCTTTGTAGTAAAACATAGGTTTTAGTCAGAAAATGCAATTTTATAGTGCCTATAAATACATATTTTGAGGGTTAGTGCCCATTTTGCAATTTTTGTTTATTGGAGCTGTTCTTACGTGGCTTTGACTTTCCCTACATTGAAGAATGTAAGCCTCTGTTTATGTTGAATGAACTGAAACCTGGTATTCGGGTCGCAATGGATGTGTAGAATTCAGAGGTCCCTAGTTCAATTCCCGGTGGAGGCACTCTGCACAGAGGTTTAGACTCCTCTTCAAATTGTAGGTACAGTAATTTTACTTTATCCAAACATAAAGTAGACTTCAACTTTAGAAAATAAAGAGACTTTTGTTGACTCAGTGGCTGAGCGGAATGGTTGATTCCCAACCTTGAATCAGTGTGCGATTCCTGAACTGAGTAGCTTCTTTCATCAATTTATTTTAATCATCGTTAACCCTCACCTCTTCGCTGTAATTAGTCAAAATGCAGGAAAGAAACGTAAAATAAGAAACACACAAAATAAAGGTTCACAAAAGAGTGACAATTTTTTAAAGACCTGGCTTCTGACCAATTTTAGTGCATTCTTTTATTTTCGGTTGCTTATTTTAGTGTTTCATTTTATAGTGCCTTTGTAAGTGCCTGTTTTATCACTTTGGGTGCTTATTTGCCTGCCTATTTGAGATGCTTTTAGTGCCTATAAATCTGCACCCTAGTAATGAACAATGCCAATATTTACAAAATCAACAATTTGCATGTGCACCTTTTTCATGATTCCATTGTATTCCATTTTTACTTACCTGCAACTTGCATCTTTTTTCGTTCCCAATATCACTTGCAAAGCTTAAAACAAACTCTTCTCCACAACCATCCATTGTGATTTAAATATAAAATTTAATATAATGCACAGCACAAAGCTTCGCACCTGCTGGACTGCAGTGGCAGACAAAAGAAATAATTTGGAATGGACCACAGATGTAGACAACATAAATTGGGGGGGGGGGGGGGAGAGACAAATCCTCTCATTTGATTGAATAATTCCCTTGACATGGCATGGCTGTGTGTAAAAAAACAACTCACATCCATCATGAAAAAGAAAGTAAGAAACAATCAACACAGTGGAAAAACCTGCCATTTCCGGCTACAGAAGAAGTCAAGACAGGTCTCCGCTAAGAATGTCATGCTGACCATCTTCTGGTGTGAACTTCCATGAAAATGGTCAAACTGTGTCTCCATACAGTGACATGTTAAGTCCATGGTATGTGCCACTGTGATAGGCAAATGCCAGGGACTTCTCTCAAATGTGGTTCTGTTGCTTCATAATAATGCCCATCCCAACATGACTATACATACAGTGAATACACTACGTACTCTGAAATTTGAGATGCTGAAACATCCACCATAGAGTCCAGACTTGGCACCACCAAACTTTCATCTGTGTGGGCCTTTGAAAGAACATTTGTTGGGTCATAAATTTGCAGATGACAATTAGATCACGGAGGAGGTGTCAAGTTGGTTAACTCTTAAAAGCTGGCTGTGAAATCCCAGTGTAGATGCCAATGCCAGGAGTGTTTTCAGTGAGAAATATAAATTCCACAAGGTTTTAAATAAAATTTTACATCTCGTAAACGACAAATGCTAGAGCTACAAATTATACCTAGTTTTGTTCAGTATAGATTAGGCTATTAGCCGATGATTGAAAAAATCCTTATCAAGTAGAAGAATAAGAATCATAAAAAAACTTTTGTACCTATGACATTTGATTTTTGTTGGGCCTCTCTGTAGTCAACACCAGGATGCAAGGGTTCAAAACCATACCTGCATATTACCTAATATGTGATTCATTCTTGTGACGAGAATTGCGCACTCGCTGTTGATACTTTTGGAGGAAAAAAAATCTTCTAATGTAAAAGTTGTGCTTGTTTTTGGCAGGAAATTTCAAATTCCACAAGCTTTCAATAACATTTTACATGTTCTATCTATGAATGCTAGAGTTCCAAATAATACCTCGTATTTTTCAGTACAGGCTAGGCTACAAGCCTATCGTTTATAAAAAAACAACAAAAAAACAAAAAAAAAAAACATTTCTTAAAATAGAAATATGAATTTTGTCAGCCCCCACATAGGCAATGCCAGGACATGAGCATTCAAACTTTTGGAAAAAAATATTTTCTAATGTACAAGACATGCTTTTTTTTATGGGAAATTTAAATTTCGCAACATTTACAATACATTTTTCTTATCCTGTATGTTTTTTTTGTACAGACTAGGTTACAAGCCTATGGTTGAACAAAAAAAGAAAAACACTTTGCAATTATCACATAGGAGATGATGAAGACGAAAGTAAAAAACATTTTTTTATTATGAAATTTGAACTCTTCATAGAGACCACACACAAGCAATGCCCGAACGTGAGGGTTAAGAAATGTACCTGCATATTGCCAGATATGTGTTCCATTCTCGATGCAAGAACTATGCACTTGCTGCTGATGCTTTCGGAGAAAAATAAAATTTCTAATGTAAAAGCTGTGCTTGTTTTCGGCAGGAAATTAGAAATCCTCTCCCCTTGCAACATAGCCAGAATCAAATTTAACTTTTCTAATTACTAATAAGATCCTCAAGGCTCATGTAGCATTCAAAACATTTATATCTTAACATTACCTGAGTCACAGTATGCTCCAAAAGTCACAAAACACACTTTGTGACATATCTGTTGCAGCCAGTACCAGGGTTGGCATTTTGCCCAGTTTTCTTTTTTTTTCTTTGAAAAACCCAACCCAGGTGGGTTTTTCAGTTTTTTTTATAGATAAAACCCGATTAAACCTGGGCAAAACTGGGTTTTATTGGTGTTTTTCAGGTTATGTTTAAAAATATATATTTTAAAAATTAAATACATTTTCCCCCTGGTAGTAATGGATCATACCATTCAATTTGTATTACTTTGTACCCTGTCCCGTATATCTCTGGAGCAGGCAAACAAAAACAAGTCTGCGCAAGTAGTGATGCGATATAGCTCCATCAATGAAGTCGTGAGATGGAACTGGATTGCGTGGACGGGGTTAAACGACTGCAGTTACCAGCCTACACAGCAGCGTGTACTGCTTCACTCTGCCCACTCGATTTCCCCCTCTTCTCTGATGATATGCGTGGCCTTGATCCAGAGATAGTTGAGACAGGGTATAGTTGACTGAATCAAAAACTATTTAACATTTCTGGTAACATATTCTGTTCTAAAATGTTTTGTCCAACAGTTTTGATTCTACTCTTCCTGGACGGTGAAATAGTTAATACTGTTGATTTGTGATTAATTTTCAGGATTGCATTCCCTGATGAGGCACATACTTATTTGGTGCATCCAACAATCAGACTATGGTGGTGGAGGGGGTAAAATATGTTATAAGCAGTGCTTTTTCCCCCAGCAGTCAACAATGGTACTTCACAGTGGCATCTTATTGATTTGATTGTTGATTTAGTGTTTTAACTCCACTTTATGCACAGTAAGGCTAATCGAGACTGGACCTTACTCCCACCCTTTCTAAAACACACTACATTACAGAGTTCTTATTAAAAACTAAAAGCTCAAGTGATGCCATAACATTGCTGAGACCTGTGTTTCTTAATCTACGAAAATGTAACCTAGTCAAATATGACATGTTAAACCGGTCTGTCATCTACTATCTTTAAACATGGTGACCAATTTTTCTCAAATGTGAGACCAATCCATCCAGATATCTTGCAATTATATAGCAACTCAAAAGCTTTGCGTTTATGGTGGATATCATAAATACAACGTTTGTGATTTTACCACCACTCCTCTCCTAATCCATGAAATATTATTTTAAAAGGTTTACTGCAAAATTGCGGTCCAATGAAATATTGTTTTCTAGACAGTTTTGAAAGAAAGAGAAAAACAATGTAGAGCATAGTATAGAGCCTGCAACATTGGGAAAATCAGTTTTTCATCTACCATCTTGGAACGCATTTTCTAGCTGCAGAAATAATTTTACCTAAATGATTCTAAATTTGTAGCTGTTATTATTGCCACTAAGTAGATGGTTTATCCCTGTCTGCCCATCCACCCTAACTCATACATCATATTTTGATAATTCTATTGTCAAATTATTGTGCAAGTACATAATGCTCTTGTATGTTTCGTACACAAAGCTCAAAACAATAGTCTATTCAAAGGTTTGAAAATGTCAAAAATGAACAAAGTGTACGAAACATGTATATGAAAGTATACATGTACACTGAATTTACTTGAGTACTCTACAACCTTAAAAAAAAGAACTGAAATTGTGGAAGATCATGAAGGTGCATGACCTACATGGGTATAGAACTCCTAACCAGACATAAATTAGCTTTATATTGAATAGGTAAGGAACTAATTATGATGAGAAATGAGAAAATCATTTGAAGAGTGTTCCGATTTAATTATACCATAATTAATGACATTTCAATAAAATGCATTCAATTCTCCATTGTAATGCTTAAACATGCAAAAAATGTATTGTATCAAAATTGATAATCACAGTTGAAACTATCATATGCCACTATGGTTTCCCCCCCGCATATGGAAGTAACTGATAATCAAAATGCTACCACATTTCAAAATTATAAGCTTTGTTCAGCTATGCTGTATCAATCAATGCAAATCTTTTATTTAAAAATGTCTGAAATTTTTTTCTTTTTGTTTCTTGGATATATATATATATTCTTTTTATTTCTGTTAAAAGTCCATTTTTAGCATGATTTGAGGAAAATAGCCTGAAAAAACCCACTGACTTCTACTACATTCATCATTTTTAGTATTATAAGCTCTGCTAAGCCTTTTCTTTGCAAGTTTTTCAAAAATTTTTGACAATCATAGAACTTCACAAGTATTTAAAGCAATAATTTACAATAATTTCTGAAAAAACCCACATTTTGACTGGGTTTTTTGGTGGTTTTTTTCAAGGTGGGTTTTTCTGAAAAATCCCGTGTGGGGAAAACTGGGCTGGGCCCACCCAGGCCAACCCTGGCCAGTACTAGCAACCTCACTTGCCAGTGGCATATATGTCATGCTTGCATTCATGGGTTGAAGGTCACACCAAAAGAGTTTTCAGGGTGGCCACTCTAGAACCATGCTAAAATTCAAGTATAATTCCCAGTTTTCAAGGTAAACTTTCCAAAATTTCAAGGCTACAAGCAGATGTTTTCTCTATTTCAACCTTATGTATTACCACCTCTCACCACTCACACACGAATATGCTAACAATGTATAGAGGCAGTGTGATTCCATCGATGCCGAAAATTCTTATTCAATACAATTAAATAATACATATATTTAAAATGTTCAATTTAAGGTGCAGAGTAGACATAGACATAGACAAAGACTCCAAATCATCTAAATAAAACACAAGTTACTGGATATACTAATCTATGAAAAATTATTAATTGCATAAGAATTTCAAACTCAAGTATACCGAATCAATTTCAACATATCTTCTGTCTCTCAGATAGATTGTTCTGAAAAGGACACTAACAAAGTAGACGGATTGAGAGAATTCTGTTTTATTTTCCACACAGCTTCTTTTCTTTCCTCCATAAAAATAAAAGCTAAACTGAAAAACTTGTCTCAGAGTATTTATAAATGCGCATAAGTTCAATGGGATTTGGTTTAATAAAAGTTGTAATTTTTCACGAGTATAGAAAAAAATTCATGCAGAATTTCCGGAGCCAATAATTCACGCATAATTCCTCAAATTTAAGGAATTCCCGGTGAGTAGCCACTGTTTTTTTTTCTATATGGCAGCCACAACATTGTAGGCAGGTGGACCACGTTCATTGCAAACTGACAACTATGTCAAAAAATAAGACAAAAACTATTGCTCTAAGCGCTCCTTTAAAACAGTTATTGATAGAGTGAAACAGTTGGAGAAGGACCTACATATTGGCCAGAAGTGCAAACATGCCCCTATGGTCTTGATAACACCACTCAGAAAACTTGTGCATACTGTCTCCCATATCCACCCAGCCCTAGGCTTCTGACAGTTGCCATGTGCTCCCGACTAACTCACCTAAAGTTCTGATCAAAATTATGACTTTGTTGTGCAGATTCTCTATTACAAATTGATCAATGATACAGCCAGACACGGGTTTCACGTATTTTGCCAAATTACATTGCTCTAGTTTGTTATTTTTTTCTTTTCTAAAAACAAGTAAGTGTTCTTTACAGAGTTTGGACTGCCTCATTCGAAAACGACAGTAACTTTATTTCACTGGTTCTTGTTTATGTTATGTATAGAAATGTTACAGAAACAATCCATAAATGGTGCATCAAATGCTCTAAATATACAAACAGTACTCTTCACAATTCCAAGAACACCGAAAAATTATATTAATTGTAGAAAATTGGTTAGAAATGGTTACAATAACCATAATATATTGTTGACTTTTAGTGTTTCTACAAATTTCACTAAATGAATACAGTAGTTCACAATTGATATACATAGTAACAGGTACATTGCAAATTGATATTTGAGTATTTTCCCTTACAAATTTCCAGGACACCATTTTATATATTATCAAAAGTTGGACTGATGCAGAAAAGTACTGAAATTTAGCAAGATATTTTACATTCAGCCTTGAAATAATTACGATAAATATCAAATTATATTAATACTAACCTTTTCTGTGAGATTCCCTAAGTAACCCAAGTACAGTCTCAGACATTCTATAACACTAACAGCAACAACAACAGTGATGACAATAAACTGGTACACGCTGGTCAAGCACTCATACTGAAATTAAAAAGGAAACAAAAGTCCAATCACAATACATATATACATGTTCATACATATATAACAGTAAGAAGTGAAGTGCAAAGACCAATAGGGTGACCATACCTTCTCGTTTTTGCAGGGCAGTCTTTTATAATTTAGTCTCGTCCTGTAGTCCGTGAAGCAAAGCCAAATGTGTCCTTTCTTTCAAGAATACCCTGTATAACATGACTAATGGGCTTGCAGAGTTTAAAAATACCTTCAGTTCAGTAGAAAGTGCATTGTAAGTTATAATCAAAGTTGATGTTCATATATTACTTGAATTCTGTGAAGTTGTAGAATTAGAATATTCCAAGTTACTCAGTTCAGCAAAAACAAGGTTGAGATGGGTGGTAATTTTGGAACACATTCTTTTGAAAATGTGCGCACAATTGCTGAATTTAGTTTATGTTTACCAGACACATGCACTAACAAAGTTTTATTTCAATTATGAACAATGAACAAGTTGAAACATTACGGCAGTTGTTAATTACAAAATGTAACCTAAATGCATAAAAAGCCGAAATAAATAACTTGCACATGTTCAGAATTTCGTGAGTTGATTCTAAGAAACTGTACGCCTGCTTCGTTGCAAGCAATTAATTCTCATAAAAAGTTCTACCCATTTTTTGCGTGCAGATAGAAGTGCAAACAACACAAACTATAGCCCACCTGGGACCGTGCAGAATCGCCATTGGAATTTATGATCTCTTGCCATCTTGTTGATAGGACATGAATCTCGCGCTGATAAAAGTTTTGAGGTTTGGAGTCAAAGAATTTCTGCTAGGCAGTTTACACGGCCTCCACATCACCAAAGCTTTTCTGAGCGAAGGAGTTCTGCAACGTGCAAAACAGGTGGGACCAACTCAGAACAATAGGGCAGGTGGGGTAAAACCTACCAACCAAAGTCCCTTAGTTTTTGGCATGTGATGACAGCAGCATGAGGCCTGGTGTAATCATGGTGGAGGATCACTCCTTGGCGATTGAAAAGGCCTGGCTGCTTCAATTGCAATGCTGTTCGCAGTCTGTCCAACTGTTCATAGTAGATTGCAGGATCTTCCAGTGACTTACTCCTTTGACATCCCCCAACACACTAAACACCTTCTTGGGATGAAGTTCTGGTTTAGACATCAATGGCGGGCATTCAGGAATGTGGCACACAGTCCTGCGACACTTTACGTTCCGGTACATAATCCACTTGTTATCACCCGGTGACAATGCCTGGCAAGAACTGGTAATTTTTGTACCGGGACAGCAAGGCAACACAGGTCGAGATTTGATTTTCACGCAGCTGATGTGGAAACAAATGATCGAACCCAGGGCTTTGAGCAGTCTTTCGACTGTTGTCCTGTGTACCTGGAAAGTGTCCACTAATTCCACTATGGTTGGCTTCGGGTTGTTTCTTATAGCTTGGTCAAGTTCCTCTTCGGAAAACACTGCTGGGCTTCACAACCGTAGTTGATCTTGACAGCTTCTGCCTCCTTCCCTGAATATTCCAAACCAGCGACGGCATCTGCTGTCTTCAACTGCATCTTCTCCATACACTTGCCGAATTTTGCGGCAGGATGTGGTCATAGTACTGCCTTTATCAAACTCAAAAAGTAAACAGTGTCTAATGTGTGCCTTATCGGTCTCCATTTCACAACACACTACTCTGTTCACTAAGAGCTCCCCATCCACACTCGCTGCCTGTTGCTGCTCTAAGGTTCCCCCGATTACGTGACCACAGATTCATGTGTTGACAATGCCATCTGTGAGGTTGATACTCTGTTAAACGGTGACCTGTCAAAAACGGGTAGACTTTTGCATGTACCTAATATGTTTCAAAACGTTTGGGAGTGGAATAAGACTTGTGTATTGCATTATAAGTTCATTGTGTGTTAGTTAGTTAAAAAAAACATGACTCACTTGATTTGATAAATACAAGTGGTATCATTATTGTTATCATCAATTGGTACGGCACAGGAATCATTTCCATTTCAGAAAGTGGAAAACTCTCACATGTTACTTAAAGCAGTCCTCAAAGTGGAAGTACCTAGGTGGTGGGAGGGGATGGGAGTGCTTGCTTGGTTTGATTTGTTGTTTTGCACAGAAAGGCTAATTGAGACTGGACCTACAGTTTACCACTATACCATCAGGGAGGCCCCAAGAGCTTGTTTGATTTAGCACGGAGACAATGTATGATGGATGATGCCATTTCATGTGAAATCAACCAATAAATGAATAAATTTGCTACAGCAGATGCTATTCATCCAATGAGGGACAAGTGAAAGGAGCGGCATTCCTTACATCTGGAACGTTTGTCTCCACATTAAACAAAGATATCTGTCCAAAGCAAGTGCTATTTGACTGTCACATCTTGACTTATCACCAGGTTTGGACCCTGCAAAATAGTTTTATACTTTATTTGGATTATTTTTAAATCTTTCTTAATCCAAATGATTTGTTTATTTTAATTCTCATTTGTGTAAAAATAAAACATGTATTCTATGAATAGAGAAGTTGTGTTTTTAATTTGTTGTCTGGAGAAACTATATTTCAGTTTGATATCCTGAGAATTAGCAACTATTAGAGACTTTATATTAAATGCTCTTTTTTAATGTTGAAAACTTCTCTATACTTATGTGGGATTCTAAGTGTGTGTTTTCAGGTATTGCACCTTCTTACAGTACATGAATGTCTTAGTGATGTGGTCTGGAAATGAAAGTTTTTGGTCTTCAAAAATGAAAAAGTTTCGGAAATTTTCATTTTAGAAAAACTGCAGTCACTCTGGTACGCAAATAATTTTTTTTTTATTTTTATTTTAGGATGATTTTGCCCCTAATTTCAAAGTATGTTTCATTACATTCCTGTGTTTCTTTACATTAAATATTGCAATACTTTTTTTAATGGACGTCATCGCCTTCTAATCGACAGGTCCCACGTTCGATACCCGATGGCACATAGTAGTTTGGATCCCACTTTAAACTGTAGGTCCAGTCCCGATTAGCCATTCTGTACATAAAGTGAACTTAAAACACCAAATCAATCAATCAATTTTTAATGGATGTGAGGAAAATATTTTACATTCTGCGCAGATTTGTTAAATTGAAATTAAATTGAAGATATCAAAGGAGACAGATAGAAACAAATTGACAATGCAACAGACTCTTAATCGTTGTCAATTATTTTCCTAAATTGTATAATAAAAAATGTTTATAAAGTTTCCCAAATCAATGTTGGTATCATATAGTTATAATCACATGTACACATACGTTGTGTATTAAAAATCATACAGGATTCAAAAAACTTATAACTTTTAAAGAAAAAGGCTTTCTACAACAAAATATTCTTCGTTACACAGAGCAAACATTAAAATTAATGTTTGATGTGGTTTCGTTCATGGCCAGGTCTCCAGCTGGGCACCATTCATGTCCAAATACTCTTGCAATCTTAGTTTGAATCCGAGAATTGCATTTTGACAGTGCTCGTCCTGAATGTTGTGAATCACATCACATATCTTGAACTTCAAGTTGTCAAGATCTGTCGGTTTCTGTGCATCAGGGTGGCCACAAACAAGCAGAAATGAAATTCCCTGACTTTTCCAGGTTTTCCAGGACAAAATTTGCATTTTCCCCTGACAATTTAAACTAAGCAAACTAAATTACTACTGATATTCTTGTTTTATTTATGCCTAATTCACATATTTATTTTACTGCATTTTCTGGGGATTATACCTAAAATTATACTTTCATGGTGTTTTAAAACTACAGTTTTAAATTGTAGGTCACATGGCTTATGCCTCTTTGTGAGAGTTTGATACCTTGGAAGTTATTTTGGGAAAGTTATTTTGCATACATCTTTTTAATTTTAAGGTAAGGGTTTTAGATAAGGGGATTTTTCCCCATATATACTGAAGGGTGCAAAATGGCCATGTGTGGTGACACAGCCAAAAATTCTAAAATCAATCTCATGTGACAGATACCAAAATTTTTACATTTCATCTACTGATTTATACGAGGAGCATCCAGAAAGTAAGTTCCAATTAGCAGGGACCTTGATTTTTCAAAAACGCGATAACATTGTACAATGTTAATTACTGCAAAGTAGTGTTTATGAATGTGCAGAGATGTCTGGACACATTTTTCACCCGTTCAAAATAGCGAAATAATGCGAATATGGCATAAAATGCGAATTTTTGGTGTTTTTTGCCAATTTAAAAATGTACTTAACAACAATAAATACCATGAAATTTAACATTCTTGTAATTTTTTAGGCTTATAGAAACAAAATGTGCCATATTTGTGTGTATAGAACGTGCAAGTTTTCCAACATTTTATCCAAGAGAAAACTATAATGCAATAATATACATGGAAAAATTCCGAAATCCATATCATTTCACATACATATTTCCCACGATTTTTTAACTTCTATCAAAACAATTTGCACCACAGAGCAAAGTGGCAGTGTTCTGACAGGAGATTGAGTGTGTATCTAGTGTCACACCGGAGCTGCATCATCAGTATTTGTCGTGCAAGAAGTATTTTGAATTACCGAGCTAAGTGGTGCAATTTTTGCGGGGATTGAGTGCTCACCTACCACCACAGGGGAGTCGTAAAATCGACATTTGTACAGTGAGAAATAATGGAAAATAACTTCCTCAAAATTCTGTTCCAACATATCAAACTGTCACAAAAATACGTAGACAATGTCACCTACAATTTAAAATAATAGTTTAAAAGCACAATGGAAGTGTACGTTTTGGTATATTTGGCAGGAAAATGTTCTAAAATAAAAACACAAATTTTGGAAAATATAACACTAAAATGTCAAAGAAAGATAATGTCAATTTTTGGTGCCATAATATAAAGTTATATGCTTTTAGGACTGAATGATTTGTGTAATTATAATATTAAAATATTTACGTATTTTATTTCATAACATTGCACATTAACTTCATGACAGATTAATATCCATCTCTCACGAGCATGCGCTTGTCAAATTTTTATAACGTTTAAGATTTCTGTTTCACTTTTTTGTGATACTATTCAACATACAAGGGTCGTTCAAGGTTGACCGGGACTTTTATTTCTGCAGAGGAAATAGGTAGCAGAAGAAACACCAAACTATGTCAGTTTTTCAAAGTATTCTCCGTGCGCGCCGAGGCACCGTTGCCATTGTTCTGACAGCTCCCGAATTCCTTTGGCGTAGAAAGAACTTGGTTGTTGTCGTAGCCACTGGAGGACATCGCTCCACAGTGATTCGTCTGTCGTGAATTTCTTCCCTCCCAGATGGTCTTTAAGGGGTGCAAATAAATGATAATCACTGGGGGCTAAATCCGGACTGTAGGGGGGATGGGGCAGAACTTCCCAGTGCATGTCGGCCAAAGTTGTTGTTGTCACATTGGCCGTGCGAGGGTGGGCATTGTCATGGAGAAGAATGACATTTCCAGACAACATCCCAGGTCTTTTCTTGCGAATAGACTTTCGTACAGCACCACTCAACAATGTGGAGTAATACTGGGCATTAATCGTGCTCCCTTTGTCCAGAAAATCCACATGGATAACGCCCTTCATGTCCCAGAAGACACTTGCCATGATCTTTCCAGCGGACGGCTGCGTTTTGCTTTTCTTGGGGGGGGCGGGGAACCTTTATGCCGCCACTCCATGCTGCATCTTTTGGTCTCTGGGGTTGAATTGTGCAACCATGTTTCATCACACGTGATGATGGATTGCAACAATTCATCACCTTCTGCTCGATACCGATTCAGAAGCTGTTCACAGACCGTCCTGTGTGTCCACTTCTGATCGAATGTCAGCTGGTGGGGAACCCACCTTGCACAGATTTTGCGGAAGTGTAAGTGGTCGTGAATGATTGTCTCAACACTCCCGACACTGATATTCACCTCGGCAGCAATATCCCGCACTGTTACTCGCCGGTTCTCAAGAATCATTTGCTCAACACGTGCGATATTCACTGGTGTGACTGCAGTCGGGCGAATGTGTCCATGCGCTTCATTTGTCACCAGCTCTCGTCCTTCGCTAAACTGCTCACACCATTCGTACACTCTTGTCCGCGACATCGTTTGTTCACCATACTGTGCTTGCAATCGTCTGAAAATCTCAGCTGGTTTCACTTTCTCCTTCACGAGAAATTTGATTACACACCGCTGCTCCACAGCCACAGACACACTACTTGCTGCCATGTTCGCTGCAACTCCTGCGCATGCGCAAAATAAGTCATGCCGGGCGCTAGTTACTCGCGAAGGAATACATTACGTCACCCGCACGTTTCATCATGATCCGGCTATTCATCGATTTTTTACGTACGAAAATCCCGGTCAACCTTGAACGACCCTTGTATATCATGACTTGTTCGATTCATCTTGATATCGAAGAATAGTTCAATGTCATTGTAAACGCATGGCAACTTGTGCAAAACCAGTATTATGCTAAGGGGAAGAAATAAACCCTTCATACAGATTGCTACATTAAATAAGGTTAAGTGAGCCAAGAAGAGTAATAAAATTCCAGCAGCATATTTGCAGTGGAGCAGCAGACTAAGGCTCCAAGTTTGTTCAATAAAATGTGGTACCACAGCAGACAAACTCGGATATACAAGGCTCTGTTTATGTATGCCACTTTCATCAGATGTTGCAGTCCTAAGACATCCAAAAACAACCAATTTCATAAAAGTGCCATGCATCCGATTTTTGTCACATGTTGTAGTGAGACATTTTGTTGAAGTTCAATGTTAACGGATGGCGATGTCCGACAAAAATCATATGTATCAATTGAGCCTAAAATGTTCATCGGACAAATGCTGTACCACAACATTCGACAAATTACAGGGTTGCATAGTGCCCTTATTTATTTCCATGTTCCTTCAGAATCTCAGATAAAATGCCATACTACGACGTCCGACAACTATCGGACGATGCCACAGCAGGGTGGCTACAAACAAGCAGAAATGAAATTCCCTGACTTTTCCAGGTTTTCCAGGACAAAATTTACATTTTTCCCTGACAATTACAAACTAAACTAAATTGATGTTTTTGCAAATGGAAATAATAAACTCATACAGATCCACGTATGGTTTTGCTAAGTACCAATATTATCTTCTATTAAATTGACTTAATTTCTCTATTCTCTATGATTTTATTTCAAACTGAAAAATAGTGAATTTGGAAAATTATTACAATTCACAAGCTAAGGAAGGATTATGGAATTTTGTCATACGCAGTAAGTTTAAAATAAAATACTTGATTATTTTTAAAGTTACGACTAAATGAGATAAGAGTGAAGAGTGATTGATTAAGAAATACAATTTGTAATTTATCAGTCTCCTTATACATTCTCGGTATTATATGTTGATAATTCCACTGAGGTTTGGAACCCTCTGCTTGTAAAAACCATGAGTGCGCACTCATTTTTCAATGCATAAAGCTACTACTCTCTTCTCTGTAAAGCAAACAACTTAAGTCTTGGATATAAGTGAAACAACTGAATCGAACAAAAGAAAGTGTCATATTTCCTTACATTATCGATGGGATTTCTGCTTCACAGTACAGTATATCCAAGTGAAGTGCTGTGAAACTGACAACATGCAGTTATACCATTAATGCTGACGAAAAGGGTACGTAAGTATTAGAAATTTAACGCAAGGAATTTATAGAATTGCATTGTATAGGTACCTGATTTAGCTAACCAACACATTAAAAACAGGAACACTCTAATAATAAAAGCTTCTGAAAGTTCATATACGAGGGCCATCCTGAAAAAGCTCCAATGGTGCATATACTCAGCACTAGTGGTCGGAGAGCGACACACACACATACAGGCAGGAAGAAGTGGAATGTAGCTGTAATCTGGTACAGTTGCAATGTAGCCGGTTTAGGACAGTTCTAGGTTAAAGATTGCAGCTTTCATAAAGTCTCCCACTGACTGCGATGTAGCATACATTGCACGCTCAGAATTTGGCACAGAGGCACCAGCAATCATGTGAGTTGTGCAGACCGGACGTCGTGAGTGATAGTATGGTCAGGCGATTGTGCATACAATTCACGGAAGGCCAATCGAATGTGCACAACCCCATAGAGCTGAGTACACACGGGCCCTTTGCATCACTTCAGGTGAGAGATCTTAGACCACTCCCTGTACAGCCCTGGCCTTGAATGTACCTACTTTCATTTGTTTAACTGAAGAGGATTCTGGCAAGGCAAGGATTTGACAGCTACATTGCGGTAGAGATAGTTCCAGTCTTTGCTGTCAGACACATATACCATGGGCATACAAAATATAGTGCCATGCTGCGACACATGCCAGAACAACGGTGGTGATTATGCCGAAAATGTTTCCGAAAATTCACATTTTCATTTTAGCGCATTTTCTGGCAAATATCTGAAATTATACCTTTATGGTGTTTTTAAACTACTGTTTCAAATTGTAAGTCACATGGCTTATGCCTCTTTGCGAGAGTTTGATATCTTGAAAGTTATTTTGGGAAAGTTATTTTCCATACCCCTTTATTAATTTTAAGGTAAGGATTTTAGATAATGGAATTTTGGTGTGGAGTTAGGGTCCCACACTTTCTTGATCACGGCTGAAGGTGGGGGTGATGTGATCAGTACCACACTCCTGGCTACCTTTATCCCTCAAAGTTTCCTCAAGGTACCAGCTTCATATGATGCTGGGTGGGCACTGGAGCAGTTTGAATAGGTGGAAAACATCCCGGTTCTCCCCTGCAGGGGATCAACCCCGGGTCTCTCACATAGTAGTCAGATGCCCTAATGACTGAGCTCCATTATTACAAATGCCGATAGTGCACACTTAGCTTGGTAATTCAAAACATATCTCGTGCGACAAATACGAAGATGTGGCTCCCGTGTGACGGTAGATACACACGCGATCTCATGTTAGAACCCTGCCACTTTGCTCTGTGATGCAAATGGTTTTGATAGAAGTTGAAAAAATCGTGGGAAATAAATGATTTAATGTGGCTGTCGGAATTATTCCACGTACGTATAACTCTATAGTTTACTCTTGAGTAAAATGTTGGAAAACTTGCATGTTCTATGTACACAAACATGGCCTAGAAAAGACAAGGATGTTGGATTTCATGGAATTTTTCATTGTTTTAGGACATTTCTTTAAAAAAAATCCCTAAAAATGCCTACAATTCACATTTTTTTTTTGCCAAATTCGCATTATTTCGATATTTCGAATGGGTGAAAAAAGTGTCCAGACATCACTGCACATTCATAAACATAGTTTCACAGCAATTACCATTTTTCACGGTTTTGGCGTTTGCGAAAAATCAATGTACCTACTAATTGGAAATTACTTTCTGGCCACCTCTCGTATAAATCAGTAGATGGAAAGTGAAAATTTGGCAGAGAAAAGTCAATTCTTGAAGGAAGTGATTTGCTGTTATGATTGAATGATTCAAGTAAATATGGTATTAAAATATTTACGTATTTATTATTAGTATTTTATTTCATAATGTTGGACATTAACTTCACTCAGTGAGAGATTTAAGATCATCTCTCACGAGATCAAACAGACAGGACAGAGAGTGGCGTTAATTTCATTGCAATACTAGTGTTGCAGTAAATTGGAGGTTGGGAGCATGCACTTGCCAATTTTTAAAACGTTCACCAATGTAGATTTATGTTTCGCTTTTTTGTGATAGTATTCAATATATATCCAGTTTGGTTGGATTCTTCTTGATATCTAAGAATATTGCAATGTCATTGTAAACGTATGTTAACTTGTGCGAAACCAGTAATATGTCAGGATGATAAAAGAAAGCCTTCGCAAGCACTGCTACATTCAATAAGGTGAAGTGAGCCAGAAAAGTAATAAAGTTCCAGCAGCATATTTGCAGTCTAAATCTCTTCTTGTTTATGCATGCGATTTTTGTTGGATGTTTCAGTCCATGCAATTTCTGTCGCATGTTGTAGTGAGATACTTTGTCGGGTGGTAATTTTCGACAAAAATCGTATGTATCAATGGAACATATTTGTTTCCATGTTCCTTCAGTTTGCCCAACAAAATGACTTACTACGACATCCGACAACTATCGGATGGCACCACTCGCTCTTATCCCCTCCATCTGTCTACAGATCCCCTTACTACTCCCATACGGACAAGAAAAAATGATAATTCAATGCATTTTCCACATAATATTTAGAGGCTTAACCTTTACTCCTCCGATGATACCAACCATATGGTATCATCAGAGTAAGGTTGTACTGGCCCGATGATACCAAATGGTATCATGGTGCTGATTACGAAATGAATGTGCTTTTTGGACCTTCATACTCTTATGTTTGGATGGAGCAAGCCTGGAAAATTCATATTGATGACCAACCTCCCCTCCCCCCCTCCGCAAAATATCCATGCCACATTTCCAAACAAAGTTTTATTTCACATTTTGGCTCATTATTCAACTTGTATGGCACCAAAGAACATGAAACAAGTTTCATTCTCTTGAGAAATGTCCATTCTTTGAAAAGCATATTAAGTTCACACCTTCTTCCCAAATAGCGGGAGAAGAGAGGGTAAACTCCTGATTTTTATGTTGTTTTTTTTCATTGAAATTAGGTAGTCGCTCCCCCCAAACCCCCTTTCCTCGGTTCGGCATTCTGAATTGTACACCGTTTCATGCTCTGATGTTTTAGCTGCAAAACAAAACTTATCCGAAGTAGATTGCTCCCATAGTGCCCAAGTTATAACAATTTTCCTCCAAAAATGCAAATTACCTATTTTTCGTAAAAAACCGTTTCACATTTTGGCTTATTATTCAACTTGTATAGCACCCAAGAACATGAAACCTGTTTCATTCTCTTGAGAAATGTCCATTCTTTGAAAAGAATGTAGCAAACTCCACATTTTTGTTTTTTCCATTGAAATTCGGGGGTCACACCACCCCAAACCCCCCTTCCTCGGTTCGGCGTTCTGAATTGTACACGGTTGCATGCTATGATGTTTTATCTGCAAACCAAAACTTATCCGAAGAAGATTGCTCCCATAGTATCCGAGTTATGACAATTTTCCTCCAAACATGCTAATTACCTATTTTTCGTAAAGAAAGAAAAAATCACATTTTGGCATATTATTCACCAAAGAACATGAAACATGTTTCATTCTCTTGAGAAATGTCCATTCTTTGAAAAGAATACTAAAGTTCGCACCTTCTTCCCAAATAGCGGGAGAAGAGGGGGTAAATTCCAGATTTTTATGGTTTTTTTTATTGAAATTCGGTAGTCGCTTCCCCCAAACCCCCATTCCTCGGTTCGGCGTTCTGAATTGTACACCGTTGCATGATCTGATGTTTTAGTTGCACAACAAAACTTATCCGAAGTAGATTGCTCCCATAGTGCCCGAGTTATAACAATTTTCCTCCAAAAATGCAAATTACTTACTTTTCGTAAAAAAAAATCACATTTTGGCTTATTATTCAACTTGTATGGCACCCAAGAACATAAAACATATTTCATTCTCTTGAAAAATGTCGATTCTTTGAAAATAATACTAAAGTTTGCGCCTTCTCCCCAAAATAGTGGGAGAAGAGGGGGCAAACTCCAGATTTTTGTTTTTTCCATTGAAATTCGGGGGACGTGCCCCCAAGCCCCCTTCCTCGGTCCGGTGTTGTAAATTGTACACCGTTGCATGCGCTGATGTTTTAGCTGCAAAACAAAAGTTATCCGAAGTAGATTGCTCCCATAGTGCCCGAGTTATAACAATTTTCGTCAAAAGAGTGTTCGAAGTCAATGAAGACTAAATTCCCTGACATTTCCCTGACTTTTTTTGACACCTCAAATTCCCTGACTTTTCCCGGTTTTCCAGGTTTTCCAGGTCTGTCGCCACCCTGCACAGTGATCTGCCCCCACCCCACCCCTCTATTTGTTGAAAGTTCTGTCCCCTTACTGCTCCCATACAGACAAGAAGAAATGATAATTCAATGCATTTTGCACATAATATTTAGAGGATTATAATTTTTTCTGTCTCTCCGGGAATCTCTCTATCTCTCTCTCACCCTCCCCACCTCCCATCACTAGTTTCTGGCACTGTAATTGTATTGTGCATAAAAGAGATAAAAGTTGATGCTCAGAATTAGCAACAAGACTTCCTATTCCCGTGTAATGCTTCATAATGACATCTTTCAAAGCAAACGCCTGGCACATTCATTCCATTGCATAAAAAAAAGTCAATCAAACAAAATTTCTTGACATTTTTGACCTCCCAGATTCTCTGACTTTTCTTGGTTTTCCAGGCCTATCGCCACCCTGGTGCTTACATCTGTGTCTTGACATGTAAAAGAAACAATATTTCATTGTAATAATCTTATTACTTTAAAGTTATAGCGTTTTAGAATCTTACAGGACTTTTAAACCACTCTGTATATTTGTAGGTGCTTACCTTCAGTTGTAGCATCACAATAATGGATATGAGCCAGAATGGAAAGAAAATGACATTGAAGTATAATGACATCTGGAGAGGTAAATTGGAGACAATTTCATTTCCTGCAAAGAAATAAAAACCAACACAGAAACTATCAGCTCTGATACAATTTAGAAGTAATATTGTGACATTTAAAAAAGAAAAGAGATATCATGTTATATCATTTAAAATATAATCTATTGAGCTCATCAAGTTTAATACGCTCGAGAATATTTCTTAAAGTTTGATTAGTAAATTTTTCACTCATCATTAGGGCTAAGAAGTTGATGACCTAAAAAAATCTTTAAAAATGACCTAAAATAATTTTCGCTCTTAGAATGAAATCTTCATTTTTCTCATAAATTAGAACAGAGTAGTTAAAAAATTAGACAAAACCTGTTGTTTGATGCTTTAAACTCCTGAAGCAAAGGTGAGAAAAAATTTTTACTACAGGTTTTTCTGTGCGAGTAATTTCCTTTCTTTCAGAGTGGGTCTTCCATGATACACTAGTCGGTCAGCATCTCAGGAGCGAATTTACAATACCGGATCCCTCCCCGATTTTTGTAATATTTCGCATACTCACTAATTGAGGCCTCCTAATCACAAATTTGAAGTTAAAATTTGGGGGTCACGTGTAGAAATTGCAATATAAGGGGGTCAGTGATTGCAACCGACAATGCACGATTGCTCATTATTTATCGCAAGATTTTGCATTTCGAATACCTAAGGAATGTAATATATATTCCTGACATTATTATGACCCCAAAATTTAACTATGCTTGCCTAACCTAACCTTACCGTGAATGGTTCGTGGGGCTATCCGTCAATGGTTTTACAACCCAAATTTTAACTATGTTTGCTTAACCTAACGTAACATAACCTAACCTTACAAAGAATGGTTTTGCGCTAATTGTGATAACGAACTGATAAAAAATCTTATTTTCGTAGCACTTTAACAGCAAATGTTTGTTGTCGAAGATGCCATTTTCGTATCCTGCAATTTTACGATTGATGCATTGTTGCCAAACTTACCTGTAATCAAATCAGTCCACATTCCAGATGCTCTTCTACATCGTGATTGTCACTGTAGTCTTTTGGGCAAAATACCGAAATCCATAAGTTTGTTGATTAGCCCACGGCCATCCTCCTGCACACTTCACCTAACAATCTGTACAACATTAACATCTTTTTACTCTTCTCTTCCGCCATTCTTACACGGTCCATGCTCTCAAAGTATGAAATCAACAGTGTGGCAATGCTGTAGACAGCGTAACTAATTGCGAACGTCAATTGTTCACATCACAAATATGGTTTCCATACTTCTAACTAACTCTCTAGCCTTCTTAAACCTGAAGGTTCATGGCTGCAGCAACACAGGCCTTCCATCTGTCCCTATCTTGAGCAAGATCTATATACTCTTTTCCATCTCTACCGAGGGCCGCGGTGGCTCAGTCGGTAACGCGTCTGACTACTAAAGGTCCCGGGTTCGATCCCCGGCCGGTTCAAATCCGGGAACTTTTCTAACGATGGAAGCGGCCCCGGCGCCCACCCAGCGTCGAATAACATGGGTACCTGGGGGAAACCCTGGGGGGGTAAAGGCGGTCAGGGGCGTGATGCTGATCACATCACCCCCACTCACGACCGGATCAAGAAAATGTGGGGCGTTACCCCCACACCCCCTATACACCTTCATGGCATGGTGCTATGCACAGGGGAGCACTTCCTTCACTTCCTTCCTTCCTTCCTTCCATCTCTACCGATTCCCTTTAGGTTCATCTCAACGTTGTCCCTCCATCTTCGTCTTGGCCTTCATATAGGTCTCTTACCATCAGGTTTCCCAACAAGAATCCTGTGAACTCCTCTTTCCTCTCCCATTCGTGCCACATGGCCTGCCCACCTAAGTCTTCTTGATTTAATTATTCTAATAATATCTGGACATGAATACAAATTATGTAGTTCTAAATTATGTAACCTTCTCCACTCACCTGTCTCCTCATCCCTTCTAGGTCCAAATATTTTCCTAAGGATCTTATATTCAAATACTCTCAATTTGTGTTCCTCTTTCAATGTAAGGGACCAAGTTTCACACCCATATAATCCTACAGGCAAAATTACTGTTTTGTATATTTTCACACCCATATAATCCTACAGGCAAAATTACTGTTTTGTATATTTTAACTTTTAGTTTCTTAGATATTAAACGAGAAGACAAAAGTTTATGAAGAGAGAAGTAACATGCATTTCCTGAATTAAGCCTACTTTTTATTTCCTCTTTAATATAATTTTCATTTGTTAATATTACTCCTAAGTATTTCATTTTGAAAACTGGTTCAAACGAGTTGTTATCAATAATTAGATTTTGATTATTACCTAATACTTGGTTTCGGCCTGTAAGCATATATTTAGTTTTCTCTTTGTTAACTTCCAAACCTATCTCTTTAGCAGTTTTGAAAAATATTTTAGCATTATTCTTAATTGTATTTATATCATACCCTAATAAGTCTACATCATCTGCATATGATAACAACTGAGTCATATACTTCTATACGGAGAATCATTGCGAGAATAGAAAAGCTTATTTTACAACTTCTACACGTTAATCAACAATTTCTACAGCTCACCCCAACATGTTAACCTCAGATAAATCATCATGACTAATTATTTCATGAGTATAAGCAGTAGCATAGAAATTACAGAAGGGTCCGGTATTGTAAATTCTTGCCGCATCTGAAAATACAGTTGTGTATCACGTATAGCAGACTATATATTTTTATTTTGCGACTAAAACCCAAGATTAAAGGGATTGTAGTGGCCAGCAATGGAGACTTCACACAAAGTATTTTAAGTGCTGGAGGAAAAATAAATGTAGGCTACCACAATTAATTATTTAATCCATTGCCAAACTTTCAGATAGAAATAATATTGTGCATTTCCATTGATTCACGGTGAGATGTGAAGTATGAAACCAAAATTTTACCTCCTAACTGTAACTTCTGGAACCATCACTGGCTTTAGAGCTCCAACCATTAACGAAACATTGCTAAATGTTTACAATTTAAGGTTAGGTGGGCCAGGTTTAGGACCCTTAGCATTAAAATAATGTCTTTGAATACTTTCATTTAAAGGTTACGTGGGTTAGGTACTGCCACAATCTTATTACTTAAGAGTGGCCTGGAGGTTGGCATGAAATTAGTTTCCTGGCCCGATGCGATACAGAGACACCTAGCTACATATCAGAGGACTAGGAATTCTTTTCGGCTGTCCTAAGCCAGAGGCCAGAGAACCTTCCTCCCTTCACCACCCCCTCCCCTCCATGTGACTCCCGCAGTGAGGTTTCCAGGAAAAGGACACCCACCTGTTTCTTTTCATTCTGGTTTCGGAGGCTAAAATTTCTCCACTGGCAAAGGAATTTGCATTTCACTGCTTGCTGGCTGACTCTGCATGGAGCGAGACGAGTGGCAGGCTCCAGAGACAGAACCTTCATCACTGAAGTTTTGATTGAATAAATTTGGTTGATTACAGTGCCTACTATAATTATGTTGAATTTTCTTGTTGAGGTTGGAATTATCAATTGAGAGTAAAGAAGGAGGTAGAGAATATCAGTTGAAAGAAAGTATTTTTTTTGAAGGGGGTGTTTTTTTATACAAAATCGATATATAATAATAATGATAATAATAAGGCAAGAATTAGTAACAATTATTATTTCAACTATTAACGAATCGAGTCCCTATTAGAGATGGGCAGGAGTGAAACTACCTGGAATTTAAAAAGTGGAAACGTGGACATGCTTAATAACATATGGAAAAACTGAAAAGGAGAAAGACGGACAAAACAATATAACAAAATGTACAGTAGTAACAAAGATGTCAGGAAACAATAGTATAATATTGAACTTACACTTTGATGAAGTAGTTTTCTTTGTTATGATCTGAATTAAGTCCCTTTGCACAGTTCTCATCGTTGGAGTTCACAGCAGCTTTAATCGGCCAAGATTGATTGATTTTGTTTATTTTACTTCGCCTTTCTGCCACTCTTGGCTAATGATGATATGATGTAATCGATGAAGAGACGCTCACGAAGGACACGTATGCCCAGACTGGATTCGAACCCGGGACTACTGTCATCGTAGCGAAATGAGATAAATACTCCGCCACGGGGCCAGCTAATCGGCCAAGGGTGGGGACAAACTCTCAGTGGTGATGGGAATCCCCTGTGGAAACATGTGACCAGTTCCTGCATCACATTGTTTGCTCTCTCCTATTGCGATTTTTCCCAATGTTAATTGATTGCTTCCCAAGTGAAATTTCAGTCCAACTAATTATAGTATGATCTTCAAGATCAGCACTATACGTGTTACAAAGTACTCTTAAAAAAATCCCAGTGAATTGGTCAAAAAAAAGTGACAGAATTTCGAGGAGAGGCCGAGCCTCTGTGGACCTACACATGGCTACACCAATATACGTAAGTAAACCCGTGGTGCTACAGTCCCTGAGGGCCAGAGCCCACCTACCGACTGCCGGCCTCACTTCCAGTCCAACTAGATATGTGCGGTCAGCACGACGAACCCATAATCTTTGTTGTAGGTTTCCGTGACTCATTCATAGCTTCCCAATCTCCTCACGATGGTGGGTGGCAACCGGTCTCATACACAGGCCGAAATCTCAGGAGAAACGTTGATACGTTTCCCCTAAGAGACTCGAACCTGCGCGCGTCCCGTAGACGGAGCTCAAAGCATGATGCATTGGACCATACAGTCACGATGCAGAACAGCAGGCCTGTAGCCAGAATTTTATTTCGGGGGGAAGGCTCATCCCTTATCAGCAACTGCCATCTAAGAGTGAAAAAGTGGGGAATAGAACCCCTGAAGATGAATTTCCCAGTATATTACAAGTTATTGTACAAGATGTTTAATGTAAGTAAAATTAATCACCGCTATACCTTATTTTAATTACATATTTGTAGGATTTCGGAACGGCCTTCAGCCTCACCCCCCCCCCCCGGTCACGTGCCTGTGGGAGAAAATATACATAAGTGCTGATCCCTTATTCTGATTGGCGTTTTAAGAATAGAATATCCTTCAGAGCATCTCTAAGACATGGTCTTTTAAAAATCAGTTCTGGAGAAGAAACCTTGTCCAATTCACGTTTTCAACTTGTTTCCTTGTGTAGTTTTAAAGAAGAGAAAAGTTGTCACAATTGGTAATCTGCTGAACAAGATCAACGTCGAATATGTAATTGAAACAAAAATTTTAATGTTCATACCACAATGGTTTTACTGACTGAAAAGTTTATTTTTCATAATTTTGATTGAGCAGAGGGGGCTCTCTTACTGCACCAACCGCCGCCAACCCTATGATAATTGTTTGAGTATTTTTAGTTTCTGTTTTAAGTCTACTTTATATACAGATAGACTAATCGGGACTGGATCTATATTTATAGTGGGATTGAACTAACTATCAGGTGTCCACCGGATACTAAACTTGGAACATTTTAAATTACAAGGGTCACCTTTACCATTATGCTATAGGGGATGCAAAATATATCTGAAACTAAGAAGAAATTTTGAATGCAATGTAGAACGTAGGAGGCACAGTTCACATTGAAGGGGAAGACGCCAGGAAATTCTCCATCCACTTTCCTAACCTGTACATATCTAATTTGATTCTCAGCGAAGGCAAGAATTTTATCCAATATTTTATATCACTTTTGTTATTGTTAATGAAGAATTCGAAGTAATAATTTGTCTTTAAATCTCAAGTTAGAAAGTCAGCAAAAATTATGTTTTTATACTAAATTTTACATTAATTAAAGATTTGCAAAGAAACAGTAAACCTTTTTGCTGGTTGATTGATTTAGTGTTTTAAGTCCACTTTATGCACAGTAAGGCTAAGCAGGACTGGACCTACAGTTTAAATTTGAATCCGAACCACTATGTGCCTCAACCGGGTAGGCCAGTGTAAACCTTTTCATCATCGTTCCACTCCAAAAATTGATGTTTCTGTAAGAGCCACATCAAGTTTGTTTGGAAGTAGTGACGTTCTATGACACACACACATTCACACACACACATATATCTCCTCAACAGGTCCTATAGACCAGCAATGTCAAACTCAATTCGTGAGTAGGGCCACATAACAATAATGTCAAAACTATCCGGGTCACACATCTAGAACCCCAACACCTTAAAATCCAGAACTAAGTGGTTCGACCCAATGGGGCCGAAGGGGGAGGGGGATTCCAGTGATTATTATTGCAGAATCGATATGTAAATTATATAGACCTCCCCCCTTTTTTTCATGGTTATACTATTTTAACAGTTGGGCTGAAAAGTTCGTAGGCTAACATAGTAAAAAATATTTTTTTGACAAAATTCGATTTTATTATTCAATATAGTTGTCTTTGAGGGCGATACAACGATTATAGCGGTCATACAATTTTTCGATGCCATTTTTATAGTACGATTTCTCTTTAGCCTCAAAATAGGCCTCAGTTTCGGCGATTACCTCTTCATCAGTGCTAAATTTCTTTCCAGCGAGCATTCTTTTAAGGTCTGCAAACAGGAAAAAGTCACTGGGGGCCAGATCTGGAGAATATGGTGGATGGGGAAGCAATTCGTAGTCTAATTCATATAATTTTGCCATCGTTTTCATTGATTTGTGACACGGTGCATTGTCTTGATGAAACAGCACTTTTTTCTTCTTCAAATGGGGCCATTTTTTCGTGATTTCATCCTTTAAATGTTCCAACAACGCTATGTAATAATCTCAGCTATCTTAATCAACTTCACTTTACGATCATTTAAAATTATTTTGTGGACTTTTTTTATGTTTTCGTCGGTAACAGCCTCTTTGGGGCGTCCACTGCGTGCATCGTCTTCGATGCTCATTTCGCCTCGTTTAAATTTAGCAAACCACTTCTCAACGGTTGATTTTCCTGGTGCAGAGTCCGAATAATGTTTATCAAGCCAAGCCTTGGCTTCAACAGTATTTTTTTTCGCCAAAAAGCAATGCTTTATTAACACACGAAATTCTTTTTTATCCATTTTTTCACAATAACAAAAGCTGCTTCACTCACAATGCTATATCTCACGAACTAATTATCAGGCAGCTGTGAAATTTATACACGTATCTTTTGAAGGTTAGTACTAAGTAAAAATCACATGGATTTAATTCTAGTAACGCCATCTATGAGTCAGCCTACGAACTTTTCAGCCCAACTGTTACATGTTAGTTTCGAGTATAAATTGGTTACAATTGTAACTGTTTGTGTGCAATTATAGTTTCGTTTCGCACAGATTTCACTGTTTTTTTTAACAAGCTTCTCAAAAGTCTGCAATAAGTTTTTTGTTAGCATGAAACTCTTAATGCAGACAACAAATGTTTTGTCAGTCATTCTTGGTCATTTGGCTGTTTCATTAATCTCCATTATGGAAAACAACTTTTCACCAAGGCAAGTGCAACCAAAATTAATACAATTTCTACAGCAAAATAGCTTATTCGAGGATACTGCTATGAGAGATATAAGAAAAATCAAGGATAGCCCACCTCGCGATATTTATTTTTCAATACGAGTTGCACTGCAATTAAATAAGTTCCATTCGAAGTCAGGACTTGCACAACCACCATCAAAAGATAAGGGAGCAAAGCAGAACAAGATTATTGCAGCGGCGTATACTCTGGGTCATCTAGGTAATCGCAGATGACCCGGCTGTGTTTCTTTTTTATATATATATATATACACACACACACACATTTCTTCACAATATTCTTCCAAACCAATTTCCATACATACATTTCTATGCTTCCAGCACGCGAATGCTTCCAACCGTTTGATGCTGAATGTCCGGGAACCTTTCTCCAGCCGGTGGAATGACTTCAGGGAATCTCACCCTGACGTCATTCCTCCCGCTTCCCTTAGTACCTACCTTGGTGAGGAGGGAGAGAGGAAAGAGGGGGAGGAAACACTGCTTCTCAGGCGTGGTGATTCCGTGCCCAGGGTAACCTCTTTCTTGTGAGAGTCCACCGGTCGCACTCTCAACCTTCAGAGCCTTTCCGTTCCCTCCGCTGAACTAGGGAAAACATACCTGGTAGAGTGCGAAGAACAGGAAAATTGAATAACATGGGCAAACCAATTCTACGCTAATTTTCACTTTACATTTGCTTCTGTCTTGCTGATTTCTGTTACTTGAACATAAATTTATCAAAAGGAAAAAGCTTAAATATTGAAGATGAAGCAACTAAATTAAAATTCAAAGCTTAAGCAATTAAAGCACCTATATGCTGACTCCCCTCATCCTTGTATTTACAAAAATAGTGATTTTTTCTCCTCTCTAATCTTCAAAAGCAGCGAGAAAACTTCTTCCACAGAACTGAATATTTTTTAAAGGGAAAGGTATCAAAAATAAATGTTATATATATATATATATATATATATATATATATATATATATATAATTAATTTAAGTTGTTATAGATTAGATTAATAGTGATGAAGATGAATTAAACATAAAACGAAAAAAACACATCAGGCAGGTAGCCAGGTGGAGGACTCAGGGGGCTGAAACCCCCCTCCCCGAAATCCTACAAATATCTAATTTAAAAAGTGTATAGTGGTAATTAATTTTACTTCATTAGCAGAATTAAACACCTTGCATAATACGTTGTAATAATCTGAGATTCATCTTCAGGACTTCTAACCCCACTGTTTCAACTTTATGTGGCGGCTGCTAATAAGGGATGATCTCCAATCCCGAAATAAAATTCTGGCTCTGGCCTGCTGATTCGAACTTTTAAAACCTGCCATTTCGAGCTCGGAAAGGGATACACGTATTGACGTGCAACTAGACAAACAGCATGCTTTGGATGTTGTACAGCACAAGTAATCCGGTCCTGGAGTAAGTTGAATTTTGCACATAAATTAATATTGCGGGTTTTTATTTCACTAGTGCATGTCTTTAATTTTATATTTCACAGGTTGTTTTTTTTATAACTTTATAATACTGTCTTGTTTTATTATTTGAAATTCTACACGTATATTAAACTGCAATAACGAGAATTAATTGATTGTGGTCGTAGCAATAAGACAAACATTCCGACACAATATTCCTAAATACAATATGGATCCTGACATAAATTGCAGGGAAACTTTTGGAGTTTGAGGATCAAGGGTCGGAGATTACCCACTCGTTAGAACCAGCATACGCCACTGGATTATTGCCCTTCGCACCCTCTGAAGTCTTGAAACCTGTTTCCAACTTCATCACCTAGTATTTTTACTGTGGACAAATATTCCTGTCATTCCTGGCATTCCTGAGAAGTTGGGAAGGACAAATTATAACTTTATTAAAAAGTTTTAATATAACGGAAGACTGTAACTTTGCAAAATGGTCTCCACTTCCTTCAAAATATCAGCTCTTGTGTCACGGGGAGGAATCATTCAAGTAGTTTTACTGTCATATTGAGATAAGAATCGCCTCCACGAGTGAAGGGAGCTAACCGAGCTAGCTCACAGACGTCCGTAATTTCGCATATTGCGAGCGAAAAGGCAACAACACGAACAATTTTCGCTTTCAATTGTTCGTTGACTAAGTCATAAATCCTCTCCTCAACTGTATTTCTGATTTTTTTATTAGCGTTGCTTTTCTGCCACGTTTGGCTAACGCGACGATGAGGATGAGTAATGATATGATGAAATTGATGAAGGGACACATACAAAGAAAACCCATGCTCAGGTCAGGATTCGAACCTGCAACCTCTGGTGTCGCAACGGGCTGTGCTAACCACTCCGCCACAGATTATGGCAAATTTATTTCGTGATAAAGAAATACTTCTGAATGAATGTACTTTATCAGGGTACAAAATTTCTACGCTTTTCAGTATTCACTTCACAACAAAAGTAAGAATTTCACTTGAAAAATCTGCATTCCTCTTCTATAGTCCTTTTCTTACTCCCACGAAGTTTGGGCAGCGATATGGTTCTCTGAAACTTTTACAGAAACTGGCTTTTCTTCCAGGTAAATCCTTGAAAATCAAGAAACAGACTCATAGGCGACAGAAAGTATGCACGCTGCCCTCCCCCAGCTGGCAAGATATTTTCGTACTTCAGAAGTAACCTGTCAATCAGCTTGCTTAGTTGACACAACACCTAGTCTATAATGGAATGTATACCTGTGTAGGGAAAATTGGTCAATGTGTTGAAGTTTGGATGAGTCTGGTCTTGTTTCACGAGAAAAGAGAAGACGGGATAACTACAAATGTATAGATAATTTCAAGCATGAAGTGTTAAGTGGGGCCAAGGCGGGCCGAAATATCAGGAGAAAAGTTGTCTCGCTTCATCAACCTGCGTGCGTCCCGTAGCTGGAGCCCAAAGCATGAAGCTTTAGACCGTAAGGTCACGATGCAGAACAGCATCTAATGGGGAAAAAGTGGGGAACACCTGAAGATGAGTTTTTGTTTCCTAATTTTGATTTGACAAAGGGGGCTCTCTCATAGCACCAAGCGCCGTCAACCCTATGCCGGTCGTTTAAGTATCTTGAGTTTGAGTTTCTGTAAGTCTACTTTATGTACAGATAGGCTAATCGGGACTGGACCTACATTTATAGTGGGATTGAACTATTGGGCATCCACCAGGTACCAAACTCGGGACCTTTTGACATTACGAGGGTCATCTTTACCATTACGCTATAGGGGAGGCAAAATATATCCGAAACTAAGAAGACATTTTGAATGGACATGTAGAATGTAGGAGGCAGGGTTCGCGCTGAAGAGGAAGAAGACAGGAAATTCTCCCTCCCCTTTCCTAACCTGTACATCTCTAATGTAATTCTCAACCAAGCCAAGAATCTTGTCCTACATTTTATGTTGCTTTTGTTATTGATAATGAAGAATTCAAATTAATAATTTGTCTTTAAATCTCAAGTTAGCAAGTCAGCCAAAATTATGTTTTTATACTAAATTTTACATTAATTGAAGATTTGCAAAGAAACAGTAGACCTTTTCATGATCCTTCCACTCCAAAAACAAATGTTTTGTAAGAGTCACATCAAGTTTATGATTGGAAGTAGTGAAGTTCTAGGAACCACACACACACACACATATATGTAAGGAACAACAATAGTAGGCTATTGTAATTTGGAGAGGATGTGATTTGTGAGCGGAACAAGCATGGGAATTTAACGAAGTTCCTTTGCGAATCATCAATTATGTGTGTGTGTGTGTGTACACGTATTACCTATCTGCACCGTTGACTCACAAAGTACTACATGTGAGGTAAAACTATTGAAATGTTAAAAGAGGAAGCGCTACCACCCTCCCCGCCTTTTCTACATTTTATTCAAATCGAACATGAGGCACGTATCTAGATATATATTTCGGTGTGTGTGGCGTTTTTCTGCGCGAGTTGTAATAAAAAGTATTACGTTTAAAGTACGCGTAGAAAAGCCTCACATTTCCTCCTTCGTCGGTACGCCTTGCGTCTGTCTTGTGGGTTATTGATTGTGCGAGTTACCGCTAGAGGTCTCTACTATTATTTGTTCAGTGCTGCGATTACGAGTGTGCAAGGCGTACACTAGCGTAATTTAGTAAATTACTTCAGGGAAGGGAGAATACTGTTAAAGATAATGATTGGTTGGCACATGAAAGGATAAAATAATCGGGAGCACCAAAATTAAAAGGGGGAATTGGTTGCAAAGAAAAGTAGTGAACATTAATGTACTGTTGAAGAATGACCTTGTTAAATTTTAGATGTTATGAATGCCGACGTGTTTTGATGATTGAATTTTTTGTTCACTCTCTTACGATTTAATGTATAAATCTCAGAGTAAAAAAAAGAGATAATTGTTGAATCTATTTGAAAGTTCATTGTGAGAGTTAAATGGGAAGGGTTGTTAATAATTGTTCAATGTATATGTTGTTTGATTGAAACGTTAATCGAGCTTCGTTGGGTGATTAGCGTAATAAATTCAGACCTAGCGTCTCAAATTGAATATTGATCTATGTTTTGACCCTTTACTCCAAACAAACGTAAAAATGCATTATCAGAATTTGTAAACTAATTGATTTGTAGTGCAACAGATTGTTCGGAGACGGACACGTGGATATACATATATATATATATGGGTTGGCTCGTCAATCTAGTGTGAATTTTTCCAGTAATCTTGAATGTATTTTTGCTTGGTGTCTTTTGATAGATCCCATATTTTCGGGCATGTTCTACATTAAGTTTGGTTCTCGTTAGAGACTGAGGTGACAGTGCTAAACACTTGTCAAAAGCCTCAAAAAACAGCGACTTTTGTAACTGGTTGGTTCTTTTGTTTTTTAGCGTATGTTTATTAAATTGATCCCGGACTCTTTACGCGCTTTCCAAAAATTTTGATTACCTTCCTTACGTTCGCAACCACCACGTTACAAAGTTCCTGGAAGCAGAGCTGGTTCTATAATATATACAGTGGAAATATAAAAATTCCCCCCCCCTTATATCACAATTGTTGGTAGTATTGGTGTTACAACAACTCCTTCTCATAATTTTTTTCTTTTCTCAAAATTTTTTTTTTTATTTCACTTTTGCCCCCCTTTTTTTGGGAATACAGGATTGCAAAATTTTTTGGGGACAGAATAGTCATCATAGAAATTTCTGTCAATTGATTACAATTCTATTACGACATATCTTTATGTTGTACTTCTGCAATTTTCTTGTATCTATGACATTACTGGTTTCCCTTTTGTTCTGGTTAATTATTTTTGGACATTCGGGGTATCCTCACCGAGCGGTCTGCATAATGTCTGTTCCCCTTCATGGCCATTTGCACGGGTCGTCTCCTTTTCCCTTTCCGCCCGTAAACATACAACCTTCACCCTTTTTGCAGACTCCAAACCTTCACACACCCAGAGAACTTTTGTTACCTCCCGACTATTCCCATATCACAAATCACATTAGATATACGACAGCCATAGATCTTTTACAGGCGTTACCGCAGACGGATGGTTCTGATCCCGACCAGTTATTTCATTTTTTGTGAACCCTGCACAAAACCTTTAAACTAAATCTTTTAGATTTAGAATCATTATTGTTGATGGCATTTGCATGAACAAAGGGACCCCTTCGAGAAACTTGGTATGACTCCCTCACTGAGAAATTTCCATGGCCGATGTTTATACGCGTTATTTGGTATTGCCTCGTTCCTTTTCCCAAAATGAAAATGTTGCTCGATAAATACCTACTTCGTCCTCAACGAACAGATGAATTTCTCTCCACCTATTTAGATGACATTTACGATACTTATCATGTATTACCTATTGATTGGTCTGAACCTAGTCTTTTGGAATTTGCGTTACTGTGTTTGCAGGATACCACACGTCTGCATCTAATGGGGTTCGATCGACCGACTTCAATCTCCAATTTCATCTGTTTATCTAGGGAAATATGGCCTATGGAATTACGCCGGGTGGAGCAACAAGTGGAGAAATGTAAATTACATCCTATCGATTCTCCTCTCCCACAGGCGCTTGTACCTGTAGCACACTTCCTACCAACCTTACCTGTATTTTCTTCTCCTTCCTCTTCCTTGGATGGTTTAAAACAACCCGATGATTTACCTTTTAATGTCGTCCCACACCATAATAATAACTTATCGAATGTTAAGCCCTCTCATTTCGGTACGGACCAATCTTCACCATCGGAGACCACGACTATAACTCATATAGAACACCCCTTGACGATTATTGAAAAAGCAGTCCCAATTATACACGCCACTTTGAATTCTACACCGAGTCGTCTTCTTGTCGATTCGGGAAGTTCCGTGTCATTAATTGCGAGGGGATTTTTAGCCACCTTACGTCCCATACCATCTACTCTTAAAGACACTACTCGTACGTTACAAACAGTCAATAGTCAATCTATATCCCTTGACTCACATGTGGTTTTGACATTGAAGTTACAGGGGTTGTCCTGGAAATGGACCTTTTGGATTTCTGAAACTTTACCCTTTCCGGTTATTCTCGGTTCAGATTTTTTTTCACATTCTAAGGGTACTAATTCCTTTGACCATTTAGTTGTTTCCTTTCCCTATTCCAATGATTCCATTCCTTTCGCCTCTTCTGTACCTCAGGCAACAAAACATCAGGTACGACTTAATGAGGACGTTAGTCCCCCTCCAACCAATAACTTGTCTACCAGTATTACCAATTTCTTACAGGAATATGACGACGTTGTTACAGAACGTGTGGGAAGTTGTACGCTGGAACCTGTTTCCATTCCCTTAATTACTAATGTTCCTTTTCGTTCAAAACCATTTCAATTAAACCCCATGCAAACAAATATTTTACGTCAGCAAATTCAGGAGTTGCTGGACCAGAACATTATAGAGGAGTGCGCCTCCCCCTATGCATCCCCTTGTTTCCTCGTCGATAAGAAGGACGGCGGTCATCGCCTTGTATGCAGTTATAAGCATTTAAACCGACTTATTGCCTACGACAATTTTCCACAAAGCCGTATAGATTTGATTTTTCAGCATTTACAAACCGCTAGAGTATTCTCCTGCTTGGATCTTTGCAAAACTTTTCACCAGATTAGGTTAGATGAACCTAGTAAAGACTTAACGGCTATTGTCACCTCCTTTGGTCAATACCGGTATACCAGGGTTCCATTTGGTATTAATCTCGGTACTCAACTGTTGACACGTGTTTTGGATAAAATCTTGGGTCCCTTTAAATACAAATTCCTGGTTAATTACGCTGATGACGTTTTGATCTTTAGTCCAGATGAGAAAACTCACTTGACTCATCTTAAATTGGTTCTTCAGGCATTTCGAGAGACCGGGTTAACTGTAAACCCAGTCAAATCCAAATGGATGCAAACCGAGGTCAAATACCTGGGATATATTTTACGTGAGGGGCAACTTGTTTTAGACCCCGACCGTATCTCTGCGATTCAAGATATGCCTCCCCCTAGGAACGTCAACGCTGTCCAGCGCGTTTTGGGATTATTGGGGTACTACTCGCGCTTTATACCATCGTATTCTGACCTTACCTCCTTTTTAACAGATAAAAAGAAAAAGGGTCTTACATTTATGTGGTCTCAGAGTGATCAACAACAATTTGATCATCTTAAACAGGTTTTTCTTAAGCATACTGTTTTAGCTTTGACAGATTTCTCAAAAGAATTTATCTTGCAATGCGATGCTTCAGGATTGGCTCTGGGGGATACCCTGAACCAACGTATGCCCGATGGGTCATTACGTCCTATTGCCTTTGCCTCTCGCAAACGTACGGACATAGAACGTCGACAATCCATATACGAGGCCGAATGCTGTGCCATTGTTTATGGATTCAAAAGTTTGAGACCTATTTAACCGAGAAACATTTCACTCTTCAGACTGATAACCAGGCACTTTCTTGGCTTTTACGCCATCCTGAACAATACGGCAAATTTGGTCGTTGGTTGCTCTACTTATCTCGTTTTTCTTACTCCGTCGAGCACATTGCCTCTCAACTTAATCCAGTTGCCGATTGCCTATCAAGAATGTCCTCCCCTGATGAATTCTAGGTTTCTCCTTCACCTGTTACCTCTCTTGCATGTGCTGTTCCAAAATTCCAAATTATTCCTTTTAGTAAATCAGACATTCTTGATCTCCAACAAAAAGATTCTACTTTCCTCCCAATCATCCAGCAATTACATGCCGGTCAATCTTATAAACATTATGCTCTTTATCATGACTTACTCGTATGGCAACCCCCACGTTCTAAGGTCTCTTTAGTTGTCGTTCCTCATACCCTTCAAAACCTGATTTGCCGTTATTATCACGATACACCTGTGGGAGGTTCACATTTGGGTATTCAAAAGTGTACCAAGAAAATAATGTCCGTATTTTGGTGGCCATCATGTATCCAAGATATCAAAGCCTATGTTAAATCTTGCGACATTTGTCTAAAAGCAAAATTAGCCATACGTAAGCCTCCCGGTTTTTTGTCATCTGAGATCATCAAACACCCTTGGCGACGATTGTATATTGACCTTGTCGGTCCCTTGGTACGTTCGTCCAAAGGTCATTCCTATATTCTGGTGGTCGTGGACGCATTTTCCAAGTGGGTTTCTCTCTATCCTCTTCGGGGGCCCACATCCAATCAAATAGTGGAAAAACTTCGGTCTTTGTTTCTTATGTTTGGGGCTCCTTGTGAATTGGTGTCAGACAATGCTTCGTATTTTCGATCTCGTCACTTCAATTCCTTTTTGTTTGAGTCTCGGGTAAAGCATATTTAAACTAGCTCTTACTATCCTAATCCTTCATTGGCTGAACGCTTTATTCGCAATTTAAAAGCCTCCTTGATAGTGTACCATTCAGATGATCACACCAAATGGGATGTTCATTTAAATGCAATTTATTTTGCATTTAATACAGCTGTACAGGATAGTATTCAAACCACACCAGCACAGATATTGTTTGGACGGGACATTGACGGACCTATGAACTTTTTCTGGGAATTCAAATCTGATTCTGAATTGGCCGGTCCTCCTTCCGCTGACCGTGCAAAATGCTGGGCGCAGGCCTTTCATTACTTGCAAAAGGCTTGGGCTATGCGACGTGATAGATATGATCCTAAAAGGCAATCATCTTCCTTCAAAGTTGGGGATTTGGTCCTCTATAAAACTTTCCCACACAGTAACGCCTTTCAGAAAGTCACTGCGATACTCCAACAACGATGGGCAGGTCCTGCTAAAGTTTTTAAGGTTTTGGGTCCCATAACTGTTCTGTTAGTCGATCCCGAAACGGAAGTTTTTCTTCGGAAGGTTCATTATCACATATTAAATCCTATCATATTCGAGAGGAACCTTCAACAGATGTGGAATTATCGGACACACATATAGCTTTGCTATTGCAATCAAACCGGGGTCAGAATTCAAATCGCCCTTCTCGCCAATTTCACCCTTTATACTGCAATTTTTGCCGCAGAACTGGACACACTGCTTCCCACTGCCGACGTCGTCCCTCTCCGAAAAATTACTCTTCTCATGACCCAGTTCCTCATATGTAACAAGTATATTGAATATCACAATTTGGGTCTTGTTTTCTGGTTGTTTGTTTGCCTTAGAATATTAAGAGTTTATTGATGGTTTATACTTTATACAATTTTTTGTGTAAACATCTTTTTCTACGTTTGGTATTCTGACATGCTTTAACTTATATCCATTAACTCACTAACTAACTCCCTAGCCTTCTTAAACCCGAAGCTTCATGGCTGCAGCAACACAGGCCTTCCATCTTTCCCTATCTTGAGCAAGTTCTATATACTCTTTTCCATCTCTACCGATTTCCCTTAGGTCCATCTCAACGTTGTCCCTTTATCTTCGTCTTGGCCTTCCTACGGGTCTCTTACCATCAGGTTTCCAAACAAGAATCCTGTAAACTCCTCTTTCCTCTCCCATTTGTGCCAAATGGCCTGCCCACCTAAGTCTTCTTGATTTAATTATTCTAATAATATCTGGACATGAATACAAATTATGTAGTTCTAAATTATGTAACCTTCTCCACTCACCTGTCTCCTCATCCCTTTTAGGTCCAAAGATTTTCCTAAGGATCTTATTTTCAAATACTCTCAATTTATGTTCCTCTTTCAATGTAAGGGACCAAGTTTCACATCCATATAATACTGCAGGCAAAATTACTGTTTTGTATATTTTAACTTTTAGTTTCTTAGATATTAAACGAGAAGACAAAAGTTTATGAAGAGAGAAGTAACATGCATTTCCTGAATTAAGCCTACTTTTTATTTCCTCTTTAATATAATTTTCATTTGTTAATATTACTCCTAAGTATTTCATTTTGAGAACTGGTTCAAACGAGTTGTTATCAATAATTAGATTTTGATTATTACCTAACACTTGGTTTCGGCCTTTAAGCATATATTTAGTTTTCTCTTTGTTAACTTCCAAACCTATCTCTTTAGCAGTTTTGAAAAATATTTTAGCATTATTCTTAATTGTAATCACATCATCCCCTAGTAAGTCTACATCATCTGCATATGCTAACAACTGAGTCACACCATTTAATTTTAGTCCTTTGTTAGTTTCTTTTACCTTCCTAAAGGCATATTCTAAGGCAAAATTAAAGAGCAATGGAGATAATGCATCTCCTTGTTTTAACCCATCATGAATTGTAAATTTGTCAGACATATTAATACACACACGAATTTTACTTTCTGTTTCACTGGTGCATATTTTTATCATACTAACAAGCTTCTTAGGTATTCCAAACTCTACTAATATATTATATAATTTATCTCTTTTGACCGAATCATATGCTTTTTTGAAATCAATGAATAGCTGATGGACATTTTGATTATATTCCCACTTTTTTTCAAGTGTCTGTCTGATGTGAAAAATTTGATCTGTAGTTGATCTGTTACGTTTAAATCCACATTGATAATCACCTATAATTTCATTAGCATATGGTGTTAGTCTTGTTAAAAGAATGTTAGACAATATTTTATATGTTGTTGAGAGTAGAGAAATTCCACGGTAATTAATGCAGTTCATTTTATCACCTTTTTTAAACACAGGAACAATTATGGATTCTTTCCACTGTTGAGGGATTTCTTCTTTATTCCATATTAAACAAATTAATTTATGAATTTGACATATTAATGAATTTCCACCATATTTAATTAACTCAGCTGGTATTAAATCAATGCCAGGTGCTTTGTTATTCTTTAGCCTTTTAATAGCATCTTTAACTTCAGTCAAGTTAGGTTCTGGAATTAAAGGTTCTGCTGTGTGTACTTCATTTACTTCTGATTTATCTCCTACATGGACATTTAAAAGGTCATTAAAGTAGTTCTTCCATCTATTTAGAATATCGCTTGGGTCAGCTAGAAAATCACCGTCTTTATCTTTTATCAAGTTTACTTTAGGTTGCCACCCCTTTCTAAACTCATTTACACCTTTATATAGATCTCTGATATTTATTTTTGCTATTTGTTTCAATTTCGTTAATTTTGCTTTTCAAGTAATCTGTTTTTTTTTACTTCTAAATGTGCGGTTAACTTCTCGCTTTATTCTATTATAATTGTTTAGATTTGTATCATCAGAGTTATTTAACCACCTAAGTCTAGCCTGATTTCTTATTTCTATTAGATTATGACATTCATTATCAAACCATGGCTTACTTTTTCTTGGTTTATGGTATCCTATACTTTCTTTAGCTGCTGATTCTATTGCATTACGTATGTGCTCCGAATTCTTATTTACGTCTGTTTCATTTATATTTTCATCATCATTTAAATCCTGCAAAACATCAAATCTATTTGACAGTTTAATTTGGTAATCTTTCTTAATTCTTTCATCAGTAAACTTTCCTGTATCAAATTTTAGAACTTTTAGATTTTGTTGCTTATGATTTATCACTGAGAGTCTTTCTCTTAATTTAGCAATTACTAAATAATGGTCACTGGCACAGTCAGCACCTCTATGTGTACGAACGTCAATTATACTAGTATGCCTTCTCTTATCAATGAGAATATGATCTATCTGATTATGAGTTTTACCATCTGGAGAAGACCAGGTATATTTATGGATATCTTTATGTTTAAAAGTGGTACTTTTCACAATTAAATTCTTTGAGGTTGCAAAAGTAATCAATCTTATACCATTATCATTACTTAATTCATGAAGACTTTCTTTACCAATCGTGGGTTTAAATGTCTCTTCTTTGCCAATCTGTGCATTACAGTCACCTAACAGAATTTTCATATCAGACTGAGAAAATTTATCAAAGACCTGTTCTAACTCTGTATAAAAATCATCTTTAGTATTATCATCTTTATCTTCCGTTGGTGCATGTATGTTTATTAAACTTATATCCATTAATATTTTGTTTTCCAGAGTCCATTCATATTAAATGTAAATCTTAACTTCCTTGGTAATAATTGTTTTTGTACATCATTTATTGCAATTTCTGGAGTATATTTAGGATTGACTGTTTTAATCAAAATTGTAATTGGTGTTCCTATTTCTTATTGTATTCCCCTCCCTTTAGGTTTCCTCTCCTCTTTCCTATCTTTTTTCTCTTCTAATTTGCCCTTTTTTTATTTTCATGTTTCATGAGGAAACTTATACATTGAGTGTACCACCTCGGAATGATCATTCGACGCATCAATTGGGAAAGCCAACTTATCCCACCTGGAATACTACTTTGATAGTAAAACGTCTCCTTTTTTTTGGGAAATTATCATCCTCACAGTGTTTATCTGGACTCCTTTTCCGCATATAAGTGATATGTAACAGGAATATTTTTATTGTGTGTACTGCTAACTTGAACGTCTATCTGATGTAATGCCTTTTTTTTAACGGCGTCTATACTCATACCCCATGTAAAGGGTATTGTTATGTACTCCCTTATTTGTTATGTTAACCTTTTTCAACTAGTTCATCTTCATTTTTTTTTTAAGATTGCAATCGCCTTATTCATATCCATTTTTTTTCTTCACGTTCATTTGTATAGTATTTATCAAACATATTATTTATTGTGTTTAAATTTCTTACCAATATTGTGTATATTTCAGACATTATCTAGTCTAATCTAAATGTAATCAGTTTTTGCATAACATATTTTTAGGTACTTGTTTGTATATATTACCACCTTGTCGGTGTGGTTTTATTTATTGTGTGTTTCTTATGGTCCTTCAACACAGGTCAACAACTGGGTAATTTAACACATATGTTTATTTTTTTTTGTCTTTGGGAAATTTGTTTACTTATATATCTGGTGCTCTAGGGAGTATATCCTTATTTGTGCATAGTTTACGTGCCCTTTTTGCAATTGATTGTTTTTTTTTTCTTTTCGCTAGTTGGGGGAGTTTGTGACGTTTTTCTGCACGAGTCGTAATAAAAAGTATTACGTTTAAAGTACGCGTAGAAAAGCCTCACATTTCCACCTTCGTCGGTACGCCTTGCGTCTGTCTTGTGGGTTATTGGTTGTGTGAGTTACCGCTAGAGGTCTCCACTGTTATTTGTTCAGTGCTGCGATTACGAGCGTGCAAGCTCAGTAGTCCCGATCCAGCTGGCACTCACGAAACCAGCCAGCGAGCCTTGAAGGAAAAGAGAGGGAGAGAGTATGACGCGTGTTTAGAGCGGAACAGAAATTCGCGGGACGAGACTTGTCCATTCACCGTTGATTACACGCTGGGGTATTGGACTCTCTCTATATTCGGACTACTACGCAAACTGCCTCGTTTTTTATTACGTCTCTTGGAGTAAAGACATGGAAGAACTGTATTTTTTTTTGTGAAGAAGTGAGTGGGGATGAGCAGAGTTTCGTCTGATCTTAGGACAGCTCGGTAGCCGTATTCTTCAAGGTACCATTCGCCGTTAGGACCATTTAGTTACAGATGGGATTTTGACAGAGAAGGAAGTTTGAGGGACGTATCCAGAAACTATGTAAGAGTATGATGACCGAGCGAGAAGGACACAAAAACCCTATTTGATTCCATGGTGCCGGAGTTTGATTGGTCAGCGGGACGAGTTTTATCCTGGTGATTGAGGTATGTATTTTATCAACCCCCTCTTTTTTGACACATTGTGAAAAGTGAAGTGTGCTGGATACATGTATCTTTCTGAAAAGAGTCACGAGTTTGAATATTGGGAGGAAGAAGGTACGAACGGCGAAACCTTCGAATTACCAGGCAAATAACGATATATTGTTGGTCAAAAATGAGTCGTCGTCACGCTTCGTAATAAAGGAATGTAAAGGTGGCGTTCAAACTTTAAATGTTGAGCAAGTAAGGCGTACACTAGCGTAATTTAGTAAATTACTTCAGGGAAGGGAGAATACTGTTAAAGATAATGATTGGTTGGCACATGAAAGGATAAAATAATCGGGAGCACCAAAATTAAAAGGGGGAATTGGTTGCAAAGAAAAGTAGTGAACATTAATGTACTGTTGAAGAATGACCTTGTTAAATTTTAGATGTTATGAATGCCGACGTGTTTTGATGATTGAATTTTTTGTTCACTCTCTTACGATTTAATGTATAAATCTCAGAGTAAAAAAGAGATAATTGTTGAATCTATTTGAAAGTTCAGTGTGAGAGTTAAATGGGAAGGGTTGTTAATAATTGTTCAATGTATATGTTGTTTGATTGAAACGTTAATCGAGCTTCGTTGGGTGATTAGCGTAATAAATTCAGACCTAGCGTCTCAAATTGAATATTGATCTATGTTTTGACCCTTTACTCCAAACAAACGTAAAAATGCATTATCAGAATTTGTAAACTAATTGATTTGTAGTGCAACAGATTGTTCGGAGACGGACACGTGGATATACATATATATATATATGGGTTGGCTCGTCAATCTAGTGTGAATTTTTCCAGTAATCTTGAATGTATTTTTGCTTGGTGTCTTTTGATAGATCCCATATTTTCGGGCATGTTCTACATTAAGTTTGGTTCTCGTTAGAGACTGAGGTGACAGTGCTAAACACTTGTCAAAAGCCTCAAAAAACCGTGACTTTTGTAACTGGTTGGTTCTTTTGTATTTTAGCGTACGTCTATTAAATTGATCCCGGACTCTTTACGAGTCATTCCATGCCAAATCAACACAGATATGTGCAATTTTTAACCTGACCATCTCCGATTTTCAAGAAATTTGGGGAGTTGAAACCATGAATAGAACTTAGTAACTACGAAAATTTTTAGTCTCGTGTGTCTTGTAATTGTTAAATTATTCAAGGTCAAAATTTGCAGAAATTGCCCTTTTTGAGCCTGCTTAGTTATACTAAATGTGCTGTAACTCCGCCCCTATTTTGCCTAGGAAGCTCAAATAAAGCTTATTGTACAGGGAATTGAATAAGCTTTCCAGTGATATATAACAAACCTACCTTTGGATAAAAATATAATTTTGTCACGTGACCTTGACTTTTGACCTTGAATATCTCAAAACACGTCATCACCAAAAATCGTGAAAAAAATATATTTGGTCCCTCATGCCATACTCTAAAACATATCAAAAAATCATTCTGGGACTGCAATGGAATCAGAAGATACAAAATAATATGTGTAACTATGTGACTGATAAAAGCTTCATTACGTGAACTATGACGAGTCAAAAGTCCTTTAACACCCCCTACAAAATGTGAAGGAGTTATCCTGGGTATAATTGGTCATGAAAGAAATAGGTTAGGCACAGGGAGATCCCTAGCCGTGTGTGTCAAGCGCAGATCCGGCATATTTTTGACCGCCATATTGAATTCAACGCAAAAATTTCAAAGGAAAGGGGGTGATGTGATATGTCAAATCAGGCTAGAATTTCACAAGAAATGAAGTGACGAAGGTTTATCCAACATATATTTAACCAGCAAAAATTTATTACTGCATGCTTGTAACCATGTTCTCCTTTTCGAGGTGTTAAAAACAAAACATTGGAATGCTCCTAACGTTGTAGGAACTCATCGATATCACGCTGACATCTTGGGAGAGAAAGAAGTACACGCACATTTGCATATGATTTTAATCAGCTACATTCACCAAATAGTTGAATAGTGAAGAATATTGGGAAAAGTATCTCAAACAATTACGTGACACTTCCTTTGGAATGAAAAATTCTTCAGTGACGAGGCAAATTTTTATGTTCACGGTGAAGTTAATAAAAGTAATATGCAATACCTGTGATTTGCTCAGTCGAATGGTTGTTGCTGGTAAGCTAATTATGTGGTATATTGCATGGCGAACGGAAATGGTTGGTCCATATTCAACAACGGAACCTTAAATGGTGAGGGCTTCTTGGATTTGTTAAGTGAACAGGTTTTTTCACCCTTGCTTACGGGATATGGCACTTTTCGAGAGTTTTGAAACAGGACAGAGTGTGACCCCACTATGTGGACATTTTTGCAATTTCTTCATGGTAATTTTCTAGGTAGATTGATGGGCACACGGGGATCTATTAAAAGGCCTGCACATTCCCCAGATCTAACATCTTAGGTGGACTTTTTACCTTCAGAAACATTTGAAGAGAATGGTGCATGCACTAAAAGTCGCTGATATTGACCATCTGAGAGAAGGCATAGTTGCTGCTTGCGATGTTGCACATGCTACATTGCCAAATGTTCTATGCGAGTGTGAGAGACGTCAACGAGTGTGCTCACAGGAACATTGACAACATTACAATGTGCATATATCGTAAGTGAAAGATATGTGTATAACTTTTTGCTGGCGTAAGAAGCGTTGGAAAATCCTTCGTTACTTCATTTCTCGTGAAATTCTAGCCTGATTTGATATATCACATCACCCCCTTTCCTTTGAAATTTTTGCGTTGAATTCAATATGGCGGTCAACAATATGCCGGATCTGCACTTGACACACACGGCTAAGGATCTCCCTGTGCCTAACCTATTTGTTTCATGACCAATTATACCCAGGATAACTCCTTCAAATTTTGTAGGGAGTGTTAAGGGACATTTGACTCTTCATAGTTCATGTGATGGGGCTTTTATCAGTCATATAGTTACACATATTATTTTGTATCTTCTGATCCCATTGCAGTCCCAGAATGATTTTTTGATATGTTTTAGAGTATGGCATGAGGGACCAAATATATTTTTTCACGATTTTTGGTGATGACGTGTTTTGAGATATTCAAGGTAACAAGTCAAGGTCACGTGACAAAATTATATTTTTATCCAAAGGTAGGTTTGTTATATATCACTGGAAAGCTTATTCAATTCCCTGTACAATAAGCTTTATTTGAGCTTCCTAGGCAAAATAGGGGCGGAGTTACAGCACATTTAGTATAACTAAGCGGGCTCAAAAAGGGCAATTTCTGCAAATTTTGACCTTGAATAATTTAACAATTACAAGACACACGAGACTAAAAATTTTCATAGTTACTAAGTTCCATGCATAGTTTCAACTCCCCAAATTTCATGAAAATCGGAGATGGTCAGGTCAAAGGCTGTGTTGATTTTGCATGGAATGACTCTCACGCGCTTTCCAAAAATTTTGATTACCTTCCTTACGTTCGCAACCACCACGTTACAAGGGACATCCTAACGTAATGTCTCAAAATAATAATACTAATAATGTTAAATTAAAATAAGTATAATTATATTAAATTAATTAATATATTTTTATTACATCAATAGGTAAGAAGGCGGTATAACAACAGTGATACAGTATAACATCACGTATTCATTATCTAGCTTATGTGTAGTTAAGGTCGCCAAAATTTGTAAATAAATAGAAACTGCCCTGGCAAGTAAATTAATGTCAAATAGATAAAGAATATAATATTTATTGAGTATGAAAAAATGATGTTAGATCCAGTTGACGAAAGTAAAATTCCTGGTAATATTATGCATGTTATTATAAGTAGTAATAATTCTTGCATAAATCTTCTTAGGTACTGTCATTCAAAGTCGTATAGCTTTCAATATTTTTGTGGAAATAAACAATTTGCGATTAAACAACAACGTTATTTTCATTACTTAATTGAAGTTTTATGATCTCATTATTTAATTTTTTTGTACTTGGTAAGTCTTTCGGGGGGAGGTTGGGGCTACTGGACACCCCTAAATACGTCCTTGGCAGTAGGGGTCGAGATAAAGTTACTGTGTCACTGGTTCCAATTCACGGTAAATATGCTCTGCTTCTCTACACTCAAACATACACAAAGTCATGGCCTTCCTGCTTTCTTGGATTCTTGCCTGGGAAAGAGGCAATAAATTAAGCTGTGACAGCTACGGGACCTTCTGACGAGGGGACGGAACCCAGCTGTGCAGAGGATCCAAACACCCGCGCGAACTAGCCCTCACCATCAGCCTGGGGCAATTTGGAACAGAGGCATCTAGTGGCCAAGAGGCAAACTATGATGAATGAAATTCGGCTGAAGCAGACATATCTTTCGCCGTCGATAATACATGATATTTCTAAACACTCATTTTGGGCTGTGCAAGTGATTTTTCAAAGAAAAGCCCTCCCTAGCTTAGTCATAAAAGGATTGAGCATTACGTTAGTATGCATCATAATGGCCATTTTCGTTGGTGCTACCCACAAATCGTATAACCATTCTGTGCTTATTTACGTATTTCCTTATGTGAAATTGAAAAAAAAAAAAAAAATGGAATTTGTGCACATTTATCGAACTGAAATTGCATAAATGTGTCATGTACTCAAAGTTTCATAAAGTAAGTTCACATCTACTGCATGTTTTCCGGCAAATTATTGTCCTAAAATGTTATATTCAACAAAATGCAAAAAAAAGCCCATGTTAAATTTAAGCACTTTCCACGGCGACCTTCACCAAACTCCACCTCCCTCTTAACATTTGGTCTCAAGTCTAAAGTATCAAGTGAAAATCTGCCACTAACATGTGCCTGAAGCAAGGGAGTGATTTTACAATACCAGACACTTCCCCAATTTCGTTCATACCGGGCCGGACTCTGTGGCGGAGTGGTTAGCACATCGTGCTGCGAAGCCAAGGGTCCCGGGTTCGAATCCCGCTCGGGCTTGGTTGTTTGTGAATGTCCATTCATCAATATCATCACTCATCCCCATCTTCACAAATTAGCCAAGAGGCACAAAACGCGAAGTAAAATAAACTAAATCAATGAATCAATCGTTCATACCAGGTGGGCCATAAGTCAGTTGTCACTAGCGATCGTTAGACTTTGTTTTGCCTAGCATAGTGGAAGTCAGTTCTGAACTTGACTAGTGCATGTTACCCAATAAGAGAATGCAATATTCTTGCACTACTCAAGTTTACAACTGACTTCCACTACGCTAGGCAAAACAAAGTCTATTGATCGCTAGTGACAACTGACTTATGGACCACCCAATATTTCGCATACTAAATAATTTAGGGCTCCTGATCACGAACCTGCAGTTAAAATTTGGCGCTCACGTGTGGAACTTGCAAAATAAGCGGGTTCATGATCGCAACCAACAATGCACAATTGTTCATTATTTATAACAAGATTTTGCATTTCGAATACTTAAAGAACGAAATATATAGCCCTGATATTACTACGACCTCAAATTTTAACTATGTTTGCCTAACCTAACCTTTCCGTGCATGGTTCGTGGAGCTATCCGTGAATGGTTTGTGGGGCTATCCATGAATGGTTTGTGGGGCTACGCGTGTATGGATCGTGGGGCTACCTGTGCATGGTTAGATGGGTTTGAGGCTAATTGCGACCAGACACCGTAAAAAAAATGTCAGTTTCGTAGCACTTGAGCAACAAATTTCAACCACAGAATCGGGATGAAGTGTCCTAAATTAGTGAGTATGCGAAATATGAATGAATGCCCCATATTATTAATATTTACCCAACCGAAACTAACTAAAAAATGGCTTTTTCCAAAGCAAAACTTACGGAAAAATCGACATTACTTCCTTCCTTCAAAAGACGTCATCTTCCTCACATGATGATCCTCACCATTTACGGATAACCCCAATTCATGAATTGCCCAACGAACCATGCACGGATAGCCTCAATTGATGAATAGCCCCACGAACTATGCACGGATAGCCCCACAAACCGAAAAATCCCCATGAACCATGCACGCGTAGCCCCACAAACTGTGCACGGATAGCCCCAATTCATGAATAGCCCCACGAACGATGCACGGCAAGGTTATGCAGTTAAAATTGTCATGTTCTTGCAAAAAAATGGCGTGCTTGGAAACACTGACAGGGAGTTACGTCATCAAACGTTCGCAACATTTGGTTCACGTAGTGCAAGCAAATGAAAGCAACAGTAATTGTGCGTCGGAGAGATATTTCTGTTGAAAAATACATGATTTCCCGGTGAAATAGATTTCATGATGAAAGAAAATACTTCCACGAACTTCTAAATGCTGCAGAAACTTATTTCCGTAAGTAGTTTCTTGTGCAAAAATGAAGAAATCCATTGGGACAATACCGAAGTTTTACCGGTATACTTCGTGCAAATATTATGATGGATATTTAAAAGAATATACTTAGCATTTCTAGACTTGAAAGCGGCATTTGACTCGGTACCTAGAAAATATCTATGGGAGGCATTAGAAAGTAAGGAAGTACCTAAGGAACTTATTAAAGCAATAAGAAGTGTATATAAGGATGTAAAAGGAATAGTAAGAATAGAAGGAAACGAGTCTAAGGAATTTCAAATAGAAAAAGGAATTAAACAGGGAGATAGTCTCAGTCCTTTACTTTTCATTAATGTAATGGATGAAATAACTAAAATTTTCAAAAGAAGAACTCCATAACTAAAATTTGCAAAAGAAGAACTCCAAGAGTACAAATAGGATATTGGAATATGAGAGCAGTACAACTGCAAGTACTGCTATATGCTGATGATATAGTCTTAATTGCTAGCAGTGAAGAGAATTTACAGAGGAGCGTAATAGAATGGGGAGAAGAACTTGCGAGAAAAGGGATGAAGATTAATCTTCAGAAAAGTAAAGTTATGCAGGTGGCAAAAGGAGAAAAAGATCATGAAATAGCAATTAGATATGGAAACGAGAACTTGGAAGAAGTAGATGAATATGAATATTTAGGAACCATCATAACAAGTGATGGTAGATGTGTGATGAAGAAATCCTAAATAGGAAAAGAAAAGCAAATACAGTATATTATCAGTTCAGTAAAACAATAATGGGAAAGAAAGAAGTGGCAGTAAAGACAAAAATGCAGCTATACAAATCAGTTTTGGTCCCTACATTAACATATGGAATGGAAAGTTTACCACTTCAAGATAAACATCTGAGTAAAATTCAGGCTAGTGAAATGAAATACCTGAGAAGAGCTGTTAATAAGACTAGGAGAGATAAAGTGAGGAATGAAAGAATAAGAAGAGAAGTGGAACAGGAGTCGCTAGAGAAAATAATTGAAAAGAGACAGCTAAAGTGGTGGGGACAGATATCAGATTTTTACCAGAAATTGGAAAATAATTGCGAACCATTGACGTGTGGTTAGGGTAGGCAAACATAGTTAAAATTTGGTGACGTGGTAGTATCAGGAATATATATACAAAAAATTTCGCGAAAATCGACAGTTTCCATTCCGAAAACTAGCGCCTTATTTTGCAATTTCTAGACGTTTCCGACAACTTTTAACTTCAGATTCGTGATTAGGAGGCCTCAATTAGTGAGTATGCCAAATATGAAGAAAATCGGAGATGGGTCCGGTCTTCTTGAGTCGTTCCGAATTCTATTGATTACGAAAATATACAGTATAATACAAATGGTACTGTGGCACGGATATTAGTTTTACTTTATAATCTGCGAAATAACGAACATAAATCTTAGAATATTGGAACTCTGTAAATGTAAAATCTGCAATTATTTACCAATCTTCAAAAATCCCGACTCTGCGTACGGTTGATGATAGAGCCCTGGGAAAATTTTCTCTGAGACACTGGTAACTGTTCTCTTCCAAATTTCCGCCATTTTTGTTAATTGTACTGTTGCTAAGGTTACAAAAGCTTCTTCTTTTTCTTCTTCTAAAGCCCAGACGTTGTTCCCAAACACACAAACTTCTTTTTCTTATTCTTTTAACCCTATCAACTGTGAGTCGATTTTAGTCATCTTTCTGAGTTTTTTGCAAAATATATTTAGTTCACTATGCACTTATTTTTCACAAGGATGAAAAAAATAAAACACACATATATATATATATATATATATATATTGTTTGTTAGATCATACGCATCCATTCAATAAATTCAAACAAATAAAAGAACAAAGAACACTATACAAGAGATCGAGATGTAATCTGTGTGCCCGAGTGTGTATCAAGAATAAACATGTGTAGATCTGTGCATGTGTATAGACTGTGATATTGGATTTTAACTACAGTTGTAAAACAAAAACTCATTTCTATCATTTACTTTGCTACGTGGGATTTGTGAAAATAGCGCTGAAAGCTGTAATAAGCCATACGCCATGTCTTTGCGTGTTTTTACATCGAAATGGGGATTATATGCGTGTCAACTTCCGTGCAAAGTATCCCGTAAGTTTTTTTTTTATGATATTAACCCTAGAGGTTGGGGGAGTAATGTGTTCACTAACCCCTCATAAATTTTACGATTTTGTACAAAGGTACTAGTTTACTATCCTTCGGACAGATTTCTTCATTTCTACAGAAGAAACGGTACTACTTTACTATACCTGAGACACCTGTCAATGATTTATTTCACACTTTTTTACATTGCTAACGTACTATTCTGCATTCGGGAACTTTTATTTAGGTGAAATAATGAATTTCTAACGAAAATAATGCATATTTCTTACATTTACGAGTACTATTGCGATAGCTTACCTGTTCATCGCGCGTTGTGCCAGTGTTTTGTCGATTTGGAGTGTGCATGCAGTGTTGTATCCTTGTTCACCGAAAAATACCTAAATTTAAAAAAAAAATAAAAACACTTCACGATATTTTTTCACGAAAAAAGTTCAATTTCCGACGTAAAGAGTAATTATTAAACCATTGACGTTAGCCCCAAAACCCATCCACGTTTAGCCCCAAAAACCATTGACGTTAGCCCAAAAATTCACGATAGCCCCACGAACCATCACGGGGACGAGGTATGCCTACTAGGTTAGGTTAGGCCTGTTAGGTTCAGTTCCATTAGCACTCCCTTCATTCAATTTAGCATATACGGACAACGGCACATCATATTATAGCGAAAAGAGTGCGTGCGTTGAAACACTTACTACGGTGTTTACGTCATCAAAAATATTCGTACATTGTGCTCTCATGCAGAAAGCAATTGGCGGCAGCAACAATAGCGCGTCAGAATTAGATTTTCGTAGAAAACCACATGCATTCGCATTAAAATGGATCAAAACTACATTCCCGAACATCAACAACGCTACAGAAAATGATTTGCAAAAGTACTTTCTCCTGTAAATTTGAAGAAATCTGTCTCGGGTCTAGTAAAGTGTTACCACTTTTTCAAATAAAATAACTCATTCTTCTAAGTGCTACCGAACGCACGTAACTGGTGCGATATCGCTTCTTTTGTTTTCGAATATCATTGTTTCCAACCTTCTTCTTCGAAAAAATACCTACTATCGTGTCTGTCACGTGTTCAAATTGTACATTATGCACGGGTAGCTGACGGATAGCCCTACGAACCATTTCCCATAAGGTTAGGTTAGGCAAGCATAGTTTAAAAAAAGAAAGGTATTGGAAACACAGACATGATTTCCCGGTCAAATAGATACCACAATGAAAGAAAATACCTCGACTAACGTTCGAAACCTTAGAGAAACTCATTTCTGTAAGTAGTTTCTTCTGTAAAAATGAAGAAATGTGTCTCCGATGTATGAAACTGTTACCACGTGCGTTACTCTTCATCATTTCTGATTACGAACTTGCGACAATATGACCTGCACAGGATGCGTGGTGATATTGCATGGCGTTGAAAATCCAGTAGAATTTGTAATTCACCATGGAATTGTGAAGGAATTGGAATGTCCCAAAAAATAAATTATCTTCAATTTTTCTAATTTTAAAAATCAGTTTTAACTAGGTTTGCCTAACCTAACAGAACCTAACCTAACTTTGCCGTGCATGGTTCGTGGGGCTATTTATGAATGGTTCGTGGGGCTTGGTTTGTGGGGCTCTTCATGAATGGTTCGTGGGGCTATTCATGAATAGTTCGTTGTGCTATCCGTGAGTGGTTCGTGTGGCTATCTGTAAATGGTTTGTGGGGCTATCCGTGAATGGTTCATGGGGCTATCTATGAATGATTCGTGGGGCTATTTATGAATAGTTCGTGGGGCTATCCGTGCATGGTTCGTGTGGTTTTTGAACCTGAAAAAATATTTTTCTAATTTTAAAAAACAAATTTAACTATGTTTGCCTAACATAACCTAACCTAATCTTGCCATGCATGGTTCATGGGGCTATTAATGAATGGTTCGTGGGTTTTTCGTACCCGAATAAAAAATATTTTTCTAATTTTAAAAAACAATTTTAACTGTTTTCCTAACATAACAGAACCTAATCTAACCTTGCTGTGCATGGTACGTGGGGTTTTCGAAACTGAAAAAAATATTTTTCTAATTTTAAAAAACAATTTTAGCTATGTTTGCTTAACCTAACAGAACCTAACCTAACCTAACCTTGCCGTGCATAGTTCATGGGGCTATTTATCAATCGTTCGTGGGGCTATCCGTGCATGGTTCGTGCGTTTGCCGAAACTGGAAAGAAATACAAAATCAGTAACACGAAAGTAGGTATTTTTCTATGAACAAGGTTGCAACACTGCATAACCACTGATCATGGACAATTCTAGTCAAGATTTCTCCGCCATATCGTGTGTAACGCAAGTGAAAGCAAACAACAAAAAAAAAAATACTCGATATGTCTAATTGAGATTATTTGCATGGATAAAACGAAATGCTACCTTCAAGACTAGAATTTGACTAGAATTTGAATTTAAAATTTTGGGAGCGTCAGCACTTAGGCTATTTTGCTCCTGTCACATTATACGGGGGCCAGCCCCTTACCATTGCAAATAACAACTCTAACGTTACATAACTGAAAAATTTAAAATGTTCTGACTTCTGTTAAAAGCTGAGGCTGTACAGGGGCACTCAGCACACATAAGGACAAAAGAACAGGACAATACAAACAAAATTATACTGGTCATGGGGCCAGTTGCCAGAGCCTCGTTAGTCTTAAGTCCAGGGTGCACTAACGTGGAAGTGAGGTTGACATTTGGGTGTACTACGTGGAAGATCACCCCTTACACCCCGCCACCTTCAAGAATCCTTAGGAATGCAGAATCCGTAAGTATCAATGTGAAAAAGAAGGGAATTAGAGAAGTTTGGTGGTTACTGAAATTTTACCAATAGTTCATTTTTCGGTAACAGTTTCACTCATCGGAGACACATTTCTTCATTTTTACAGAAGAAACTACTTGCGGAAATGAGTTTCTCTAAGGTTTCCAACGTTAGTCGAGGTATTTTCTTACATCGTGGAATCTATTTGAGCGGGAAATCTTGTATTTTTCAATAGAAATATCTCACCGATGCACAATTGCCATTGCTTTCCTGTGTGAACCGGATGCTCAATACGTTGGATGACGTAACCCCCTCTCAGTGTTTCCAACCCCCCTTTTTTTAACTATGCTTGCCTAACCTAACCTAACCTTATCGGAATGGTTCGTGGGGATATCCGTGAATGGTTCGTGGGGCTATCCACCAGCTACCCGTACATGATGTACAATTTGCACACGTGACGAACACGATAGTAGGTATTTTTCGGTGAAGGTTGGAAACACTGATATTCGAAAACAAAAGAAGTGATATCATTTGCAAAGTAAGCGATATCGCATCGTTATGTGCATTTGGTAGCACTTAGAAAAATGTGTTATTTTAGTAGGAAAAGTGTTTCTTTCGTGTAAAAAGCATAATGGCACTTTGAACTATGTTCCGCAATACACGATTGGTAAATACGAACCATGCAAAACACAAAATATCCGATTTTAATGTGTCTCCGATCTATGAAACTGGTACCCATTTTTCTTTTCAAAACTGAATATTTCTTCAGCCTACCTTCAGTTTGTTTAATTCCGAATTGAGCCCAATTTCCTTTTTTTTTATATCAATTTCATCATGCTACAAATGCAATTTTTACATGGTTCAATTTACATGTACATCTATGAACATATACTGCGGAATTTTACCGATTACTTAAGGTTTTGTTCAATATATGCTTTCGTGGTTAGGTTAGGCAGGTTAGGTTTGGTTCCCTTAGCATTAAAATAAAGTATCTAAATACATTCTACTAAGGTTCCGATTTCCTTCTACATTCATTCCCACGCTTCTATGATATTTACTGTCTCTTGTCGACGGAGAATATCTTGTCAATGAGATGTGCGTAAGGTAATTTTCAAGTTGTTTTTTTCAACATAAATAACTGTTTTTCGAGTCCAAACAGTGCTCATTGCTTTAAGGAAGGTTCAAATTTCGTGTGACAATGATTTCCAAAATTCTACGATAATTAGTCTTTGTGGTAGGAGAAATCATAAAACAATCGGAACCGTTACCGTAAATGGTGTGTGGGGCTATCCGGGCATGGTTCGTGGGGTTTTGGAACCCGGGGGAAAAAAAAATCTGTAACACGAAAGTAGGAATTTTTCGGTTAAGATGGTTTGAAACTCTGCATACCCACAGATGATAGACAACGCTAATCAAGATTTGCCCGCCATATTGTGCGTAACAGAAGCGAAAAAGCAACGAACGATAAATACTCGTAATGTGAAAAATTACAATTATTTCAGTGAGTAAAGCAAAATCCCACCTTAAATAATACAGGGTGCAGAATGGGACTGATGGTTTTTAAAAGTTTGTGGTTGTAATTTGGATAGAAGTAAATAAAAAGAAAAGCAAGCATTTTGAAGATAAACTCACCACGTTTTATTGGTAGCAGTTACAACTCAGCACAGCTCAGTATAGCTCCACATGAGCTCCTTTTGTGATATGGAGGATGTCCAACCTGAATTCAATTTCTCTCCACGTATTCTGTAGCATCAGGGGCATGACAGAAGCAATCACATTCCTAATTTGTTCCTGCAGTTCTTGTAGGTTTCGTAACTTTGGGCCAGAATACAGAACGTCTTTCACATAACCCCTGAGAAAAATGTCCAGAGGACTAACATCAGGCGAGCGTGGTTACCAGGAAATTGGCCTATCCTTTTTGTGGAGCAAACAATAACAGGAAATGTGTGCCTAGATATGCTCAAAAACTTTGCAGTTCCCCAATTATGTCATTTACAACCTACAGTGATATTCCAACTAGATGGTGCCCCACCACATTAGAGCCTACAAGTGTGGGAGTATCTTGATAGAAAATTTCCTGATCATTGGATAGGCTGTGATGGGCCAATTTCCTAGCCACCACGCTCGCCTGATATGACCCCTCTGGACCTTTTTCTCTGGGGTTATGTGAAGGACATTCTGTATTCTGATCCAAAGGTACAAAACCTACAAAAACTGTAGAACCGAATTAGGAATGTGATTGCTTCTGTCACGCCTCTGATGCTACAGAATACGTGGAGAGAAATTGAATTCAGGTTGGACATCCTCCGTATCACAAAAGGAGCTATACTGAGCTGTGCTGAGATGTAACTGCTACCAATAAAACTTGGTGAATTTATCTTCAAAATGCTTGCTTTTCTTTTTATCTACTTCTATCCAAATTTAAACCACAAACTTTTAAAAACTGTCAGTCCCATTCCGGACACCCTGTATTTTGCAATGCATAATATGTAAGTACGAATGTAAAAAAAGACTAAATGGACAAGTGAAATGTGTTTTCCCTATAACAGACTGGTACCAAAGATTCTTCAAGGTGCTAATTTGCTTTTTTCACTCTGAATTTAATTTACCAGCTTATCCTATTCCGGTCCACTTACGGACAGAAATTGGTGATCAAATTGACACTTTATTGCGTCAAGGAGTAATTAGTCATACAAACTCTCCATTTAACTCTCCAATTATTCTTGTAAAGAAGAAAAGCAGTAGTTACAGGCTAGTACAGGATTACTGGGTACTTAATTCGAGGACTGTGTTCAACGCCATCAGTTTGAGTAATATTAATGAAATTCTATACATAACATGGGAGGATGCCAATACTATTCATGTGCTGATTTAAAGTCTGGATTCTTTAATATACCCCTCTGTGAGGATTCTAAGCCGTAGACTGCTTTCACTGTACCTGGTTTAGGACAGTAGCAGATGGAGGTCACCCCAATGGGACTAGTGACGTCACCAGCGGCAATGACCTGATGTATACATATGACTTGCTCTGGAATGGACAGTAACAACTTCGCCCATTACGTAGATGACTTATTCTGCTTTGACACTTTTGAAGAAATGCTGACAACTTTGGAACAAATGTTGCAATGTTTACAGCACTCCGGGCTCAAGCTTGCCCCAGAGAAGTGCAAATGGGGTTATTTCAATTTATTAGCCTTGGGCCATCGTGTGGGTTGTTTTGGATACCATTTAAGTGACAGGATTGTATCTTCTATCAAAAATTACAAGACTCACACCACCATCAAGCAAATTAGGTCCTTTTTGGGTTTAACTTCGTATGTTCGTCGGTATATAAAATCATACTCAGACATAGCTATGCCATTACAACGACTCATTGGCAAAGGCAAGAAGTTCGTCTGGAAGGAAGAGCAGCAAGCAGCTTTCGAAAATTGAAACAAGCTCTTATTACCGCTCCGGTATTGCAACCATACAATCCCCAGAAAGAGGCAAGAGTTTATACAGATGCCAGCAATCAGGTTATCGGAGGCGTGTTGCTCCAACCCAATACAATTGGTGAATTTTTACCAGTATCGCATTGCTCCCGGGCATTGACGGACGCAGAGAAACGACTGTCCACTGTCGAGCAGGAGCTACTTATATTTTATACACACCGAAATCCTTCCGATTCTATGTCCTCGGGCGACATTTCAATCTGTACACAGACAACCGAGCGATCACTTTTATGAAGACAGCTAAGCCGTTAATGCCGAAGTTGTTTCGATGGATGTCATCACTCGAAGAATACCGTTTTACGCCTATTCATTGTAAAACAACACAGAATATCGCCTACGCGATCTCAAGGGAAACTACGAATAGCCCAGAAGAGGAAGACCTGGAGTTGCCAGAGCCTCAGCTGCTGCTACTCGAAGACGACACCATAGATGTTGCGACACACCAAAGGGAAGACTCATTTTTCGGCCAGATCATTAAAATATTTGAAGGTAACAATGAAGGGGGCACCAATGACCTGCCCGACCTCTCCCTTCAATGACAAGCCTGTGATTACGTCATCAATAATGGTTTGTTGTACAGGCAACATAAAATTACTGCCGGAAGCAAGAAATTGTTGTGTATCCCAAAATCATTACGCAACACAGTGATAGAGTCCTTGCACAGTCTTCTAACAGGAGGTGCCCTCTTAGGATTCACGAAAACGTACAACAATGCCTTAAACAGTATCTACTTCTCTTACATGAAGAATTTTATTGTGTGTTTAAAGGATGCAAAACATATTAATTTGTAAAGGATTATGTTGTGTAAAGTATAATAAATATGCTTTCATCCATGCTCCTAAGTTGCTGCTGTTTTTTCAGGTGGTAAAAACAAGTGTACCCATGCAGAAATTGAAGGAAAGTGCTGAAATACTAAGGCAATCAAACCTACTCAAAATGTATAAATAGTAATGCTGTAAGTGCGTTGGGGCATCTTCCTTTGTGGCCGTGCAATCTAAGGTGCTGTACTTTGGACTCTGACTGCATAATGGCATGGGTTCGAATCTGCCTGGGTTCAGTATCTGGGTTTTAGGCCTGTGTATAGGACTGGTGGCAACCCACCATCGTGAGGAAATTGGGGAGCTACGAGTTAGTAGCGTAACCCCGTCTCGTATATCTCCTATAAGGACTGAGGGTTCAACATGCTGACCCACGTCACCCTATTACCGGTTGAAGATCTCCACACCTCTAGGTAGGATTGTGGGAGGGAGACTGACAGTCGGGAGATAGCTCAAGGCCCTTTGAGCCATGGGTTATTATAAGTGTGTTGGGGCATAACTAAAATTTGAAGTGGTAATTAATTAATATTGAGGTTTTTTCTTCTTCACTGTTTCCATTTTTGTACCTAAGTTTCGGAGACTGATTCTGTCTCTATCCTCAGGGTAATGTGCTGTTCTCTAATTACCCATTTGTTCAGTACTTGGACATGCGAAGTGTTTGGAGCAGGGGTCTATATGATAGAATATAAATGTACTGCCTAGGAGGATTAGTTTTCGGCAGCTGAGGCCACACTACCCTGTGGACGGAGACAGAGTCAGTCTCTGAAATGTAGGTACATAAAAATTTAAAGCAGTGGTTTAAAGTTGGAAAATCTCAACATGAATATAATTTGAAGAGCTCTGAACAAGCCTGACCTGCCTAATCTACTCATGTAAGCACAAAAAAAGGGAATGAAAATTTCCTGTACACAAGAAATGAAGTAGGTAGCCAGAAATCCTTTTTGGTATTCATTCATGATGGATGCGGAAAGCGCGGTTTAAGAATTACTTACGTGATTTTTTTTATTTCCACGTTGCACAATTTAATGGCTCATTCAGATTAATTTTGAAGGCTCACTGCCTTCGTTCACTAAGGGTACGTCATCTGGAGCGGAGATGGTAGTGTGTCACTGCTTTGTTAGTTCCCAGGCGGTGGTAGTTGTATTTTCTCCCATTTGGTGGTACTGTTGTGTGTTTCCTGGCTTGCGTCGTCTGCTCTGCCTTCTGTTGTCAGGTGGCATTGCTGGGTGGTGGTTGGGTGCTGGGCTGTCTGCTGTGCTGTGTTGCTCGGTGTGATGTGTTTCCTGTTCTTTGGTGGCTAGAGGAAGGGGGGGGGGGGGGGGTTTGAGTAGGTGCACTGCATCTTCTCCAATTGTGGTCTGGGATTATTTGGAGGATGGGGTGCCAAGTTGGATGTACCTGTTCATTGTCCAAGTTCGGCGCTGGTTTCTGTTGGATGATGGCATGGGTTTCTTTGGTGTTGTGGTTTGTGGAGTGGAGGTGTTGAGAGAGGCCTGATTTTTGTGTGTCCTTTTTGGCATATTTTACGTGTTCATCCGTTCTTGAACAGTGTGGATGGCTCTGGCAATGTAGCTGTTGTGGCATTGGCATGTGGCCTTGTAGACACGAGGGTTTGTAAGTTTGGGTAGCTAGTATCTCTTGAAGTTGTGTAGGGCTCTTCCGATTCAGGATACAGGTTTGTGTGTTAGTCGGATGTTGAAGGGTTTGAGGGCCTTGGATAATTTGCCTGATGTCTTGGGCTGGTATGGAAAAGTGATTCATTTTGGTTTGGTATTGTGTTTCGGGTTATCTCTGTCTCGTGGGTGTCTGAGCTAGGCTTCTGCTTTTGCACACCACATGGATAGCTGGCATTCGGTGTAACAGTTGCTTAGTCCTGTTTCAGGTTTGCATGCTATTTCATCATGGAGGTCGTCTTCTGTGCAGCTGTGTATGTTCTTGTAGATATGTATAGGATTTTGTTCATGTACAATACATCACCATTTAATCAAAAGGTCCCAGGTTCAATCACTAGTGGGGGAACATTGCACAATGATTTGGATGTCACTTAAAACTGCATCTTCAGTGTGATTAACCTATGTGAGCATAAAGTGAGCTTAAAAGAAACTTTGACATTTACAAAATGCATGTGTTCTAATGGTCTTTAAGCTTGAATTTATAATTTTATGTCTTGACGAGGACTGAGCTACTGGGCTAGCCGTGGTTTTACTTGATTTTTCAATTGTTTTGTTTTAACTGCATCGAAATATATGTCAGTGCCACCATAACAGAATCTGTTGCCTTTGATGATGTCGATGGTGCCCAGTTTATCCCATTGTGGAGCTGTATATTACCTTATAACTTAGCACACACACTAACTAACTAACTCTCTAGCCTTCTTAAACCTGAAGGTTCATGGCTGCAGCAACACAGACCTTCCATCTGTCCCTATCTTGAGCAAGATCTATATACTCTTTTCCATCCCTACCAATTTCCTTTAGATCCATCTCAACGTTGTCCCTCCATCTTCGTCTTGGCCTTCCTACAGGTCTCTTACCATCAGGTTTCCCAACAAGAATCCTGTAAACTCCTCTCTCTCCTCCCATTCGTGCCACATGGCCTGCCCACCTAAGTCTTCTTGATTTAATCATTCTAATAATATCTGGACATGAATACAAATTATGTAGTTCTAAATTATGTAACCTTCTCCACTCACCTGTCTCCTCATCCCTTTTAGGTCCAAATATTTTCCAAAGGATCTTATTTTCAAATACTCTCAATTTATGTTCCTCTTTCAATGTAAGGGACCAAGTTTCACATCCATATAATACTGCAGGCAAAATTACGGTTTTGTATATTTTAACTTTTAGTTTCTTAGATATTAAATGAGAACACAAAATTTTATGAAGAGAGAAGTAACATGCAAAACATCAAATCTTTTTGACAGTTTAATTTGGTAATCTTTCTTAATTCGTTCATCAGCAAATTTTCCTATATTAAATTTTATTACCTTTAGATTTTGTTGCTTATGATTTATCACTGAGAGTCTTTCTCTTAATTTAGCAATTACTAAATAATGGTCACTGGCACAGTCAGCACCTCTATATGTACGAACGTCAATTATACTAGTATGCCTTCTCTTATCAATGAGAATATGATCTATCTGATTATGAGTTTTACCATCTGGAGAGGACCAGGTATATTTATGGATATATTTATGTTTAAAAGTGGTACTTTTCACAATTAAATTCTTTGAGGTTGCAAAAGTAATTAATCTTATACCGTTATCACTACTTAATTCATGAAGACTTTCTTTACCAATCATGGGTTTAAATGTCTCTTCTTTGCCAATCTGTGCAGTACAGTCACCTAACAGAATTTTCATATCATACTGAGAAAATTTATCGAAGACCTGTTCTAACTCTGTATAAAAATCATCTTTAGTATTATCATCTTTATCTTCCGTTGGTGCATGTATGTTTATTGAAATAATTTTACACCACCTACCCTGTAAAACTGCATATGATATCCTATCATTAATAAATTCTACTGTTTTAAGAGCCGAGATAATTCTATTATTTATGAAAAAGCCTGTTCCAAAATTATGATTTTCAGTACCACCATAGAAAAAAAGTATAATTTTTAATTTTACAATTCCCTTCTCCTGGCCACGTAACTTCCTGGACAGCTACTACATCTAATTTATACTTAACTATCTCATTAACTGTACACTGAAATGCCCCAGGCCTGTAAAGGCTCAGAACATTCCAGGTGCCTAATTTAATATCCTTATTCCTAATGTAGATCTTATCCTTAGTCCAGGGACCTCCCAAAGTAGTCCCCGCCCGGAGATCCGAATATTTTACCTTTGGAACATCCATGGCCTCATATTGCTGTTTCTCGACATGTCTTTTTACAGTGCAGAGTTGTCAGCTCTACGCCTAACCCCCAATATGAATGGAGGACCGCACCTGTCGTTGGTCAGTGGATCCCTCGGATCTAGCTGGGAGGATCACATTGTAGTCAACCAACTTCTGCTGATTGTGGGATGCTCATAGAGCTGTAACAGGACAGCTCTGTAAATCCCAACAGAGCAAAATGTTGAGCATTTCACTCTGTTGGTTGACTAACTGCAGTTATCAAGTCACTGGGTGATGAGGTCGTCACATCCCTACACCTGAAATTTACACACACACACACACATCAACAATATTTACTGTGTAGAAATTTTGGCAAAGAATTGCAGGCTCGATGAGAACTTGAAAGCTGGCCACTGGTCTGACATGCTGTGGTACTGCTCTACCAACCAAGCTACTGAGGTTCATCTGATACACTGAAAACAAAGGTGTCTGTGGTGTATTCAAGGATTATAGCAATGCTATTTATAGCTCTTGTGAAAAATATTGTATCAAATTCATTCACAGCATAATTGCTGTTAGTTCTGTTCTGAAAGTGAAAGGGGTTGGTATCCCTCCAGCTAGGAAATGTTATGCAAAGCACCCCCACACCTGTCTTGTCTTGTGTTAAATGAATAGAGCATTTCTACTTTACTTCCCCATCCAGCATCCAAGGTGGACTGCTTAGCATTGAATGCATGCTATGATGCCAGGGGCCCTGGATATGAATCCTGGCCTAGACCTGGGTGTTCTGTGTGTGTGTCCCTTCATCAAATTTATCATATTAGTCAAAAGTGGCAGGACCTCCCAGATGGTGCAGTGGTAGCTTCGTCGCCTTGTAATCAAGGGGGCCCAGGTTCAATACCCGGTGGAGGCACATAGTGGTTCGGATTCCACTTTAAACTGTAGGTTCAGTCTCGATTAGCTTTACTGTGCATAAAGTGGACTTACAAAACACCAACTGAAACTCGGTCAGAAGTGGCAAAAAAGCGACATTAAATAACAAAAATCAAATGAATTCCGCTATTCCCAAGACTCAAGCAAACATCCTCACGCCTAATAATTTCCACTTCCAGAACTGGACTACATGGAGAATCTCAAAGATTTAAGTTGTGTAAGGATATGTTAACCCTAGCTTACCATAGGGGGGTGGGTGCTGCAAGCCCACCATCTCTAGCTTTTAGATTTTTCAGCTGTGAAAATGTTTACATAAATTTGAAAATAAATTACAATGTTCCCTAGGGCATTCCCAGTATTTCTGTATGTTTGTTCATAAAGACATAAATGTAACGTACGTATATAGGAAGCAATGTTCACGTGGTGGACATATCAGGCACTGGATGAGTGTTATTGAAGACACTCGTTCCAGTGACAGTGCACAATAGTTGGTAAATATGGTAACTTTTATTATTATCGTAATTAATAGATAATTGCACCTACATAAACAAAATAGCATTGATGAAAAATTAATATTTTTTGTGAGTTTTAGTGAATGGTAAAATTTTTCCGTGACACTCTTGCAATAATTACTTATTATTTTTTATCACTCATGGTAATTTTCGTAATTATTATAACTAAACACACAGCCATGAAATTAGGTGCTTGGCAGAACTATGCGCTGTTACCATGTCGAAGCACAACCCCGTGTGTTTGGAGGTTTCAGAGAATGAAATATATCGTTGTAGGTTAATGTAATCCATGTGATACAAACTGAATGTATTTGTTCGAAAGATCAGTGATGACACCCAAGTGCCCCGGAGAGAGGACTGTCTGATGTTTGAACTAGGCAATGCAGCCCGGTTGACATTGCCACACAGTGCGTGGAAACCAGTGACTTTTGTTCATCCTCTCATGTGTGTTGTAGGGCACGGGCAAGCTAGTATTAAGCATTACTGCATGGGTGTCAGCCAGTAACATATCTGTCTATTACTTGATCAACAAAATTGCTAATAATATAAATAATATGTTACTGATTTGACATATGTATAAATAGCCTGTACTTTAGTGCAAAGTTTAGTTATTTGTAGTCATAATTTGTATAGCTGCACTGTTTTTCTAAAGTAAATACACAAATATGCAAAGACTTATTAAAATAATTTGGTTACATGTATTCATTAAGGAGGTAAAAGAACCATGCAGGGTTTTCTTGGAACATTTTGGAGTGATGTTACCAGTACGAGCAAAGATTCATGTTTGTCCATCCCTACTATAGTAACTTATTTTTTAACATCGTATAAATTACAATTACTATTGAAATTATAAATGTATCAAAACTTGACTATTGTAGTTTTAATTTAATAATTTCAATTATTTTCAGGAAGTGCTACAAGACAGACCATAGCAGGGCTAAAATCATTTGCTCCTCCACCAAAATATGAAAGTAAGTAGGTTTACAGCAAAGACATGATAAGTCTTTATCTGGATTTTATTTTGATATGATTCTGGACTAGAGTACCAATACATCTGTGCTCGATTTTTGATATCTCATTATCAAGACCAAATGTTTTCCTTTTTATGTACCAAGGTGGTTTGATTTATATCACTGTATAGAAAAAAATGTATAGAATAACCTACATAAGGAATTTATAGATATCGGAATCACTTCTGGTGAAAGTACATTAATCTCATAATCATTGAATGATGCTTATTATGCTCTAAGAAAGATAAATAATATAAACAAAATTTATATGTACTGATGAAATTAAGATCATATGAAAGGAAATGTAATATGTAAACTGTAAGTACATTGATTTGAAGTTCAATAATTTTTATGGGCAAAAATAGGAAATATTTGTGTAGAATAATGTACAAAATACTAATCATGTTAAACCGTAAGTAGTGTCATCATTAAGCTGTAAATAAACATGGCAGCTGCTATTTTGCAAACTATCATTAGAAAAAGTCTTCAAAATTCGGTTACTACAAATATTATGAAAAATATTTTTATGTTACAATGGTGTAGTAGTTTTTCTTGAAACAGTTGGGCTGAAAAGTTCGTAGGCTGACTCATAGATGGCGTTACTAGAATTAAATCCATGTAATTTTTACTTAGTACTAACCTTCAAAAGATACGTGTATAAATTTCACAGCTGCCGGATAATTAGTTCGTGAGATATAGCATTGTGAGGGAAGCAGCTTTTGTTATTGTGAAAAAATGGATAAAAAAGAATTTCGTGTGTTAATAAAGCATTGCTTTTTGGCGAAAAAAAATACTGTTGAAGCCAAGGCTTGGCTTGATAAACATTATTCGGACTCTGCACCAGGAAAATCAACCGTTGAGAAGTGGTTTGCTAAATTTAAACGAGGCGAAATGAGCATCGAAGACGATGCACGCAGTGGACGCCCCAAAGAGGCTGTTACCGACGAAAACATAAAAAAAGTCCACAAAATAATTTTAAATGATCGTAAAGTGAAGTTGATCGAGATAGCTGAGACTTTAAAAATATCAAAGGAACGTGTTGGACATGTTGTGCATGAATATTTGAACATGCGAAAGCTGTGTGCAAAATGGGTGCCACGCGTGCTCACAATCGATCAAAAGCAACAACGTTTTGATGATTCGGAGCCATGTTTAGCGATATTCAACCGTAATAAACACGAATTTTTCCGTCGATATATTACAATGGATGAAACATGGCTCCATAACTACACTCCAGAGTCCAATCGACAGTCAGCCGAGTGGACTGCACGTGATGAACCGAATCCAAAGCGTGGAAAGACGCAACAGTTGGCTGGCAAGGTTATAGCATGCACCGTGTCAGAAATCAATGAAAACGATGGCAAAATTATATGAATTAGACTACGAATTGCTTCCCCATCCACCATATTCTCCAGATCTGGCCCCCAGTGACTTTTCCTGTTTGCAGACCTTAAAAGAATGCTCGCTGGAAATAAATTTAGCACTGATGAAGAGGTAATCGCCGAAACTGAGGCCTATTTTGAGGCTAAAGAGAAATCGTACTATAAAAATGGCATCGAAAAATTGTATGACCGCTATAATCGTTGTATCGCCCTCGAAGGCAACTATATTGAATAATAAAATCGAATTTTGTCAAAAAAATATTTTTTACTATGTTAGCCTACGAACTTTTCAGCCCAACTGTTATGTACGCATTGCTTGCATTATAGAATTATTTTCCTGTAGTTTACGGTTATTACAAGCATAACATATATAGTTAAGTTGCTATATTACAACAATGTAACATTGACAACATCCGTTATATAACAGATTCTTTTGTTTAAAAAAATTACTAACCATTGTTATAACTGTATCTTTAGTCAAAATGAAAATAAATGTATGATGAAAGGAGCGTGTGTTCTCCTGAAACGTCACAAAGAAAAACTTTTTTCTTATGCTTGTAATAACCATAAACTACAGGAAAATAATTGTGTAGTACATCCAGAAAATTTTATTTTCACTGGAAGTAGAGTTACTGAAATTATTATAATTCAGAAAAGTTTAAAAGTTTTAGACTTATCTTAGTACACTTTGATATGTGTGCCATTAGTAGCTCTGGTGATGTCTGGACAATATACAGTCTCCTGCCACGTCTTCTGAATCGTGTCCAGAGTTACAGTTGCAATTGCTGCAGCTACCCTCTCTTATAGGTGCTGCATATTCCTTATCTTCTCAGCGTACACAATGTTTTTAACGTATCTTCACAGAAAAAGTCTAGTGGTGGTAGGTCTAGGCTTCAAGATGGCCAGGGAATTGGTCCACCCCTTCCAACCATGGCATTTGATTTGGGAACCTTTCATTTAAGACATCACAAACAATGCATCTAAAATGAGGAGGAGCTCCATCCTGCATGAAAGTAACTCTATTCCCCTTTTGTTGTTCCCAGTCTTCAAGTTGTGGAAACACATACTGTTGAAGCATGTCAAGGTACACATGCCCGGTAATGGTATTTTCATTGAAGAAGAAGGGACCAACAACGCGATCATACAGCAGTCCCACACCAGACGTTCACCTTAGGTGACCCGCGAATGTACTCATGAATCTCCCTTGGTGGCTGTGAACCCCAAATGTGAGAGTTATGTCGATTAACACACCCATTCACATGAAATGTTGCTTAGTCACTAAAACAAACGCGCTGTAGGAAAGTTGCATCATCATAGATGCTGTTGAGCATAAATGCAGCAAATCCCACACATTTTTGTTTGTCGTTTGGTTTAGGTTCATGCAGCAGCTGAATTTTGTAAGCGCGGAGCTTTAGGCGTTTGTGCAGAACATTTTGAATGGTAGTTTTTGGAATCCCTAATGCTAAACTTCTACGAGCAATTGATTTATTTGGGCTTCTAATGCAGGATTGCCTTATGATTGATTGATTGATTTGTCGTTTTAAGTGCACTTTATGCACAGTAAGCCTAATCGGGACTGAACCTACAGTTTAAAGTGGGATCCGAACCACTATCTGCCTCCACCGGGTCTCGAATCCTTGATTACAAGGCGATGTCGAGGATTGCCTTATGCATTCCATATCTTCCTCCAATGTTCTTGGTTGGCCAGAAGATTATCTTTTCTCAACACTACCAGTTTCTCTGAACTGTTTCAGCCACTGATTCAAAGCTTTGTCATCTGGGGGGGGGGGGGTTCTTGTAGATGCAAATATTGCCACTTACGTTGCACTGCGACAACCAATTTCGGTTCGGCATACCACAACACAAACTCAGCCTTCTGTGGAACGGTCCACATACTGTCAGGTGCCAACTCACACTAAAGCGGAGTGAACAGAGTAGTTGTGCAGCCCCACTCCCGCTCCAGCGCATGCACAGTTTTAAGCCTCATGGTCACACAAGGTCACACGATACTTTAAACTTTTCTGAACGTATTAAGATGCCACACGTGTATATCCATTAAATACTTCCTTTAAAATAAGTTTAAAATCCAGGCAATCATTCTCGATAACCCTGTATAAAAAGAATCATCAAAAATGATTTTGTTAACGCAAAATATCTTACAAACAAAAGCATTTTCTAAATGTTTCAAATAAAAGTTAATTGACTTTAGTTAGGGTTCACCCGGGTGGGCCCAGCCCAGTTTTCCACACTTTTTTCGTCAGAAAAACCCACCAAAAACCCCTGTCAAAAAGTTTTTTCTTTCTTTTCTTCAGAAAATGTTGTAAATTATTGCCTCAAGTGCTTGTGAGGTTCTACGATAGTCATTTTTTTTTGGGGGGAGGGAACTTGAAAGAAATAGCTTAGCAGAGTTGCTATATGTCCAATTCAAATGTCGGGTCTACAAAAGAGTAACAAGTGCAGACGATTGTGCCTCCTTACAACGCGACATAAATAGGTTGAGTGTGTGATGTTCATATAACAAACTTTCCCTAAATGTTAAAAAATGCTTCTCTGTTACATACACCAAGCAAAAGACTCCTATAGATTATCAGTATAAAATAAATAATGTTAACCTTAAGAAAGCGGAAAAGGCAAGAGATCTAGGAATACTTTTTGATTCTAAATTAACATTCACCTATCATCTGGACAAAGTAATAAGCGAAGCATACAAGCTTGTTGGATTTATTATTCGCACGAGCAGGGGCTTCAGAAGTACACAAACCCAAAAAATATTGTATTATTCTCTAGTGCGTACAAAACTCGAATTTGGCTCTGTCATATGGAACACAGAAGTTCAAAAACATACCTCAAATTTAGAACGTGTACAGTCAAAATTATTACGATACATGAAATTCAAACTGGAAGGTGAATTCCCAAGGTTCGAATCATATACTAACTTAATAGAGCAATTCCATATGGACAGACTTGACCACAGAAGGACAGCCCGAGACCTTATGCTACTTTAGAAAATTTTTAACGGCAAACTTCGATCTCCTCTGTGGCTTTCACGATTCAAAATACGCATTCCAAACATAAAAATGCGACTCAAGCATGCAACCTTTTATGTGAGCAAAGCACGAACAAATATCATGAAAAGGTCACCTATTTGGAGAATGAGTGCGGTCTACAATGCTATGGAGAAAGAGAATAAAAGCATCGATTTGTTCACAATGTCATATTCACAATTCAAGAAAACAGTTATGAATACATTGGCTAGAAAAATAGATGGAAATACGTTATGAAACTCCACAGTATTGTTATTCTATGTATTGTATAAGAAATTGTTGAGTTCAATGTAATAAATAAATAAATATTAAAAGTAATGGATGTAGTACTAGTCATAGTGGGTTTTTTCAGGCTATTTTCCTCAAATAGTGCTAGAATGGAATTTTAACAGAAATAAAAAGAATATGTATACTAGAAACAAAAAAGGAAAGTATCAGACATTTTTAGATAAAACTTTTGCATTGATTGATGCGGCATACTTGAACAAAGCTTATAATTTTGAATTGTGGTAGCACTTTGGTTATCAGGCACTTCCTTTTGTGGGAGAAACCATAGTGGCACATCATTATAATTTCACCTGTGACGATCAATTGATACAATAAATTTTTGCATGATTAAGCATTACAAGGAAGAATTGAGAACATTTTATTGAAATTACGTCAATTGTGGCATAATTATATGGGAACACTTAAATATTTTTTCTCATTTCTCATCATAATGGGTTGCTTGCCTATGCAAGATAAATGTTATTTATGTCTTTTTTTAGGAGCTCTATACCCATAAAAGTCATGCACCTTCATGACCTACCTGAATTTTAGTTCTTTTCATACTTTTTCAGGATGTAGAGTACTCAAGTAAATACAGTGTATGTGTATACTTTCATATTTTGATCATTTTTGACATTTTCAAACTTTTGAATAGACTATACTTTGACCTTAGTGCATGAAACTTACAGGAGCAGTATGTACTTGTACTATGATTTGACAATAAAATTATCAGAATATGATGCATGATTTTGGAGGAGCATGGTTTAGGGTGTATGGGCAAAGAGCGATAAGTCAGGTTAGGGTGGATGGGCAGAGAGCGATAAGTCATCTATTTAGTGGCCATGATAACTGTTGTAAATTTAGAATTATTTAGGTAAAATTATTTCTGCAGCTAGAAAACGTATGAGCAAAATAGGACATGTTTCAAGATGGTGGATGAAAAGTTGATTTTCCCCATGTTGCAGGCTCTATGCTATGCCCTACATTTTCGGAGGAAAAGTGATTAAACTGAGAATTTTAGAGATTCCATTGATCCACAATTTTGCAGTAAAATTTTTAAAATTATGTTTCATAGTTTAGGAGAGTAGTGGTGGTAAAATCACAAACCTTGTATTTATGATAAAGATTTTGCGTTGCAATTTTTATAGCACCTGAAGGACTGGTCTCTCATTATACTATTTGAAAAAAATTAGTCATCATGTTTAAAGATAGTAGACGACAGACTGGTTTAACATGTCTTTTGAGAGCATTAAATTATGCTCATATTTGACAAGGTTACATTTTCCTAGATTAAGAAACACAAGTCTCAGCAATGTTATGGCATCACCTGAGCTTGAAGCTAGTGTATAGTAGTATGATTCAGGCCAAATTTAGCGGACTCGGTACTGTTGAACGTGAAAGGATAAGATATATTGATGTTGTGAAGTAAAAGTATCATTTGCAGCCCAGAAGTCAGCTTTCTGTTAAGAGAGACAGGGGGAGGGGATAAGTTAGCTATTGTCTTTTCTTCATTTGAACACACAAATTTCAAAGAAAGTAAGTTGTAATCTATGAAAATTCACAGGTAGATGCGGGGTTTGTGTAATTATTAATATAATCATAGTCCCAACCAGTCATTTATTTATTTTTTATTATTTTTTTTTTTGGAAAAATCTTACTGTACACAGGGGACCCAATTTGTTTCTTGAGGGTGCATGCCTGACGATTTTGTTACACCACTGCGTCAAATATTTGGTACTACAATAAGATTTCAGACGTATAAAACAAAATGAGATCCAAAGTTATCATCCGAGTCCTGAAATTCAAACTTAAATGGTACAATTAATGTGCAACAAAGTCAAAATTGCTATGTTAAATAAAAGTCAAAATAGTTTTACCAAAGATTTCACACGTATGGCGCAAATAACTAACGATTTAAGATTTGTTGATAATGAAACCGATTGTATTGAAGATATTTTGGCACCTTAAGTAGGGTTGTGTTTTAGTGCACCCCCTTCCTTCCCTCGCTCTACCAAGCACAGACATTTTATGTGCATCTTTCGATATTATCCTCTTATGCAATGGTTTGTGAAATTTACATCTTGCAAATTTTTAAATGAGAAAATAAAGAAAAGCTGATTAAAAATAATATAGGTTATATTTAAAGATTTGTAGTTTGCATTTCTGATTTTAAAAAAAAGTTTAGTATATTTAGGGATATTTCAGTTATTTTTTAGTGCCTGAAGAACATCTTTAAGAAGGTACTAATTGGTTAAAGATAATTCCAGCAGTGCGTTACAAGACTATACATCTGCCAAGTGTAAATTTCTCTACCATTTTATTAAATATGGATTTCGTCAGTAATTTATTATTATTATTATTTAAATATGATAATCTGTATGTAAATATTGGGGAGGGGGAGAGTAACAACAATATTTTTTTTCACGTATAATGTATATACTAGTTGAGGAATTTTCGGGCGTAGAGAGTGTCTGCCCCCCCTCCCAAGTTCACACCTATGCCCGAAGTTTTTGAATAGATTTACATTGAGATTTCAAATTTAAAGAACGCATTGGAGCCTTACATTCTAATCTCGCCCAGGGCCTCGCGATACGTCACTGTATGTTATGTCACTGTGTTACTTGTTAATGTGTTCATCATAACTACTCAAAATTGTGTTATGCTCACAAACGACGATGTATCCAAGTATATATATACACACGCACACATGTGCATTTCTCTTGTTTGATTGATTTGGTATATTTTACTTCTCTTTTCTGTCACATTTGGCTAATCACGAAGATGAGAATGAGTGACGATATGATGAAATTGATGAAGGGACATACAAAGAATACCCATGCCTAGGCCGATATTCGAATCCATGACCTCTTGCATCATAGGCATTTCTCTTGTTAAAATAAAATGTTGTTTGTCCTCGCCTATAATAAGGTGCCAGTATAGAGTACTGTTGTTGACTGCCAGAAAGAAAAGTGCTGGTTATAACATATTTTGCACCCCCTTCCCTCCCGGTAGTCTGATCGTTGGATACACGAAAGTATGTGTTTCTTCAGGGAATGCAACCCTGGAAACTGATCACAAAGCAACAGCATTAGCTATTACACCCTCCTGGATGAGTAAAATGGAACTGTTGGACAATATTTTACAACAAATGTTAAATAGTTTTTGATTCAGTCAACTATATCCTGTCCCATCTATCTGTGGAGCAAAACTGCACATAATGTTAGAGAAGGGGAGGAAATTGAGTAGGCAGAGCGAAGCAGTATGCACTCCTGCGAAAGCTGGTAAAAGTAGTTGCTTTCCCCCCTTCCCATCCCTTTCCACGCAATCCAGTTTCCTCTCTCGTGTTCACTGGTGGAGCAGTTTCGCGTCACTACTTGCGCAAAGACTTGTTTTCGTTCACCTGCTCCAGATATAGATGGGACAGGGTATAAAGCAATACAAATTGAATGTGAACTATACATTACTACCAGGGGAAAATGTATTTCATTTTTAAAATACTTATTTTTAAACATAACCTGAAAAACCCAGTAAAACCCAGTTTTGTCCATGTTTTATTGGGTTTTAACTGAAAAAAATGAAAAGCCCACCTGGCTTGGGTTTTTTTCGAAAAAAAAACTGGCAAAATGCCAACCCTGACTTTAGTGGGTAATGAAAATGCCATTATGTATGTTTTAGTAGGCAGCTTATTTGAAGGTCACTCAATTTTTTTTTAAATGGAACCTTTTTTTAAAAAAAAAAAATATTTCATTTCTCTTACAAAAATAAACAAGTTATGTATATCAGAAACAAAAAAATGTATATTTACATATATTTATTTGTTTTAATCAGATTGTTCAAATATTTTACAGGGCCGTTTGCCAGAAAAAGCATTTCTATAAAAAATGATACATCTGTGTGTGCAGTGCCAAACAAATATGCAAACACAATTTTAATTTGTTTTTTTTTAAATTATGTTTGTGTGTATTAAGGGGTAATTCCACGGTCTCTTACGTTACATTCAGAGAAGATAAAATTATTTGAAATGTGATTTCAAATTAATTTACTACTTTTACCACAGTATAAAAATTTCCTTAGCTTATTTAAAATTATAATTCAACTTTCTCACTCAAATGTGATCAGTATTATTCATTGATCAAATGAATGAAAAAAAATAAAACGGTCACTTACGTTGCACAAAATGTGACAGTAATATGTGAAAAGTAAACTTGCAATTTTATTCCTGTTCTGTTTTTATGATTTGAAAAATCTAACTTTGTGTCAACTTAGATATAGTGCCTTGGAACTTAAACCATTTTGAGGTAATAAAGTACTCATGTGTAAAGAGAGAAAAAAATAAAATAATAGTCACTTACGTTACAGTAAATGGTCACTTAAGTTATCAGTCCGAATTAGAAAGAGGGTATTAGTCTGTGAGTAATAAAAAAATTCAAACATAAGTGATCGTGGAATTACCCCAGGGTAATTCTATACAAAAAGGGACAAAATAAAAAAAATCATTAATATCATTATGTATTCAAATGAAAAAAACATTACCTGATAAAGAAATTCTCTTGGAAACCAGCTGTCACTTTAGAGGGAACTTTTCATAACTGCCATCTGGAAAGTAGGGAATGCTGGGGAATTTTACACTGTTGCCAAACAACTGTAGAAAGTATACTATTTACCCATACAGATAACATTTCACTAGATGTATTTTCAAAAATTGTTCATTTTGTCCTTTTTTGTAGGGGATTACCCTAAGGCAATTTTACTGGGTGAGTCAAATTTTCCATGAGTAATCTTAGAAATTCACTGCAGTTGTCTCAATGTGGTGGTTGTTGGCAATCAATTACTGCATTATGTCAATACATTAATTTTCATTCATTTTTTAATATAATATCACTCCTCCCTTGGTGTTGCTGTTGTACAGTGATCAACTTTCGATCATGAATTAAAGGGAAATTTCCAACTGTTGGCAGTACTTTAGAGGAGATTCAGTCGTGACAAATTTTGTGCATTTTTAGCATCGTAGCATCACTCCAGCAAATGTTGATGGAATGTATAATAAACAAAAGATACATTTTATATAATATACAGGTCACAATATTTAAAAAGAGTGTACAACTGGGTATATTATTATCATTAACCTTTCGGGACGTGTGCCATTGTAAAATTTACAACAGTATTGCTCTTTTGAGGCATTTGGTATCCTTGCAACGTGACACCTGTGGCTATTCTTTGCTTTGACTCTCCTCCACTACTTCCATAAGTTCAAGTAACTCCCCTAATGGTTTGTCAGTTACAAATAAAGTTTCGAACGAGTGTCAATGAATGTTGTACTTTTTAATGATTTAGATGAAAATGACAGTGACCTGAGTGAAGCAAATATTGAGCATAACATTCTCAAGAAGCTGCATGTGCAGAAACAAACCATTGGCTTACAGTGTGTTGAAGATATCCTAGAGGACGACGAGTGAATTCAGTAACCATTTCATTTTTTGTGTAATTTTGCATTTGTTTTTATGTTTTCATGGAAGTTCAATTGAATTATTAAAATACTGTAATCTCTTACATAACTTAAGTTCTTTTGTATTCTTGAAAAATCTTGTTACCAATATAAAATAAGAATAGAATTTAGAATCTTAGAATTGGTGTTTCAAGTCCAATTTTTGCACATATAGGCTAATCGGGACTGGACCTACAATTTAAAGTAGGATCCGAAACCATTGTGCGATCTGCCTCCAAAATTAATAAAAGTATCTTACCCAATAAAATTAAATTAAAACAATAAAAAATAAAAAAAATAAAGTATAAATATTAAAAAGACAAGAAAGATATAGTCAGGCAGTACGAAATAAATTAAGCTTGTGGTAGCAGCTAATTTACAGGGTTTGTCCAATAAGTATCGGGATTGATTTTGTCCGGCCAATGGGAAGGGGTGGAGGGTGGTCTCTGTGGGTGGGATCGGTGTTGCGGGATGTCACGTGAGCTAGGAGACCCAGCTCAGTTGCCTCTGAGCCTTTGGAGTGTGTAGGTCGTGCCTGAAGTGAAAGTGTGTTTAGTGCTCGCATCGAGAGTCAAGATGCAACGAACCATCGAGCAGCGTTGTGCCATCAAATTTTACGTTAAACTGAACAAATCTGCTATGGAGACTTTTGATATGATCCGTGAGGATTACAAGGAAAAGACCATTTCCAGAACGCGTACTTTTGAGTGGCATAAAAAAATCAAAGATGGCTAGGAAGATGTTGAAGACAAACAACAAGCTGGACGTCCGACATCAATCCAAAATGCTGAAATTGTAGTCAAAGTGGGAGAACTTCTGAACAGTCATTGCTGGTTAACTGTTCGTTTCATAGCACAGGTGTTAAATTTACTGAAATCCACTGTGCATTCAATTGTGACCGATGATTTGCAAATGGGGAAGGTGTGCACGAAGTTGGTGCCGAAGGTTTTGTCACACGAGCAGATGGAACATAGTGTGACAATTTGTCGTGAAATGTTGGAACGTTTGGGGACTGATCCAAATCTTTTGGACAGAGTAATAACCGGTGACGAAACCTGGATTTTTGAGTACAATCCGGAGACCAAAAGTCAAAGTGATGAGTAGCACACAAAGGCCCGCATAAGCAAATCAACAGTGAAATGGATGCTCATCGTCTTTTTTGACGCAAAAGGTGTGGTGCACAAGGAGTTTGTGCCTGCTGGACAAACAGTGAACGGGAAATTTTATGCAGAAGTGCTTGAAGGTTTGAAGATTAGGGTCCGCCGCATCCGAAGGGAGATCGCCGATTCCTGGCTGCTGCATCACGACAATGCACCCAGTCACATGTCGCTAATTGTGAGGGAGGCACTGGCCAAACACAATGTGGCAATGCTGCCGCAAGCATCCTAAAGTCCAGATATGTCTCCCCCCCCCCCTGACTTCTTTTTGTTCCCTCGGATCAAAAGAAGCCTGAAAGGACATCATTTCCGGTTGATCGAGGTGGTTGAAGTGGCTTCGACAGCGGCCTGAACAGCCTTGCGGTTGCCGAATTCCAGGCAGCGTATGAACAGTGGAAAAAGCACTGGCAGCGGTGTATTGATGCAGGAGGGTCATATTTTGAGGAATATTAACACACTGTACATATATCTTCAATACATTTCTTTCTATGACTTCTGTCCTGATACTTATTAGACAAACCCTGTATATATGTGTAAAAAGTACAACACTCGATTGCTCGCTTAAGTGAAATAAGCACGCATCCTGAAAGGTTAACTCTAGTCTAACATAAGCTTAAGCAGTAAAGATGAAACACTGCAATTTATAATAATTTTTGTTTGTTATATTTCTAATTGATTGAATCATTTTATGCTTATGAGAATGCACACCACCAAGATGAATTATATTACAATATTTTAAAATGTAAGCATTTTTTAATCATCAATGGTACAATTCCTTCTGTATTGAAAATACTTCTTTTTTTTTTAGATGTGGAAATTCCAGAGAAACCAAAACTCAAGTTCATGGATAAAGTCCCTCAGATACCACCGAACATCCGACCACCAAAAATGATGAAGAACTTGAAGTTCATGCGTGGTCCTGAATTGGTACACAACACATTGATTCATAAACAGTATGGCATTGTTGTGAGTATCAAAAACCACCACCACTTTTTGTCTTAGTTGTATTGTCTTGACATTCAATAACTCCCAACTTATTTTCTCTACACACAGAGGCTGCAAAGAAAGGAGTTTTTGAAATGTTGCAAAACTATTTACAGTGTTACAGTTACACCAAAAAATTGGTGGATTGTGTGTCTTCTTCAATTTCATGTACAGCGCATTCGGTTTAGCTTGAGCTCTGGCATGCACAAAGTGGGAAATGTTTGTCATCTGCAGTAGACATCATGGGATTCATAGGAGCAGTGTTGCAATACGCGGACGTTAGAGTTCTACTAGACATGAAACTGGAAAAGGCTATATGCTGTTGTCTCATTAAAAAAAAATATTTACTTTGTAGCCATCATTTTCATTTCAAAGTACTTAATGACATAACAGTAGATGTGGAAACACGCTTTTGCATTTGTTTCACGTTCAACGCAAGACCACCGTTAGCTTCTTTCTTCATAAACTTATGCACATTAAGATAATTTCTCAATTCTGACTATGAATCAGTTTGTTTTCTTCAATATTCATTCCAGTTTTCACCTGAGCTTCCGTTGAATAAAACACCCTAAGCAACACAGGTCAACAATCACCTTTCTTGTGGTAACAGGATCTGCCCCTCCCCCTCTTTCCCCGAGGGGCTTAGTCAGTGGGGGTTTCACCGACAAAAAGAATCATCTGTCAATCTTTTCCTTGAACTATCACCTTAGTCAAGGTGATATATATATATATATATATATATATATATATGCGGTAAGTACCGAACACACCTACCAATAAGCTCTGAAGTCAGCTTATGGATATAGGTAATTGTTAAGGCAGTTAGCAACTCTGCTCTCGGTGGAACTATCACATCGTCACTCTTATGGCAGACTTCTGCGCACCTGAAGGCCAGAACTCAAGCTAAACAGAATTGCCTGTAAACACTATTCATTTTTGTCGCTTGGGTCGATAGGAGAAGGAGAAAAGCGACAGTTATTAAATTAACGCTCTTCTGGCAGATGCTCTTGACGCCCTGCTCTCCTTTTTTCTCCATCACTTGCAATAAAAACAAAGTCACTGTGCTATTGGCCGGTATCGTAACAGAAGAGACTCCCTACTCAGAAGGGAAGAACACAAGAGGAAATTGTCAAATCCACAACCCTCCCTCCCTGCTTAAATTTAGATAAAACCAAATGAATTCCACAGTGAACTTAATCCATCTTTCCCAATAACTTCGCAATCATCTGCCCTGGAAACAGCCCAGCATGATAGTAATGCTGATTTTAGAAACGTCCACCTTTTATTACCCCATGAGTTTCCAACCAGGAATTGGAAATAAATGGTTTATTTTATTTCCACACAGCTTTTACCAGAAGTTTGGGAGCATCTTTCACTTTGCCCTGCATTTGATCTTGTCAATCATCTGCTTCCCAGGAGGTTTGGGGGTTTGTCCAGCATTTCTTGGAAAATCTATATGCAGAACTTATTACACTGGTCTTTCAACCTGTCACAGGTAAGGCTAAACGAAACTCTGATAGGGGACTCATAAACAATAGTATCGGATGGCATCGTTGGGAAAATTTCAACAGATACTACCAAAACCAATACCTCTGGTATCGGTATCGGCTCAGCCCTAGTTTTTTCAGTATTGTAGAACAGAGCTTTCCTTCTCCATTTGCAATCAAGAGCTCTTCTGACTTTCCTTTTTGTTGTTTATGAATAAAATCAGTAGGTGTGATTTTAAATGCATTTACTAGCATAACTTGCATATTTGTATTTAAATTTCCTAACATGCTTCCAAGTTTGCCATCAATCGAAAATGTGGCCAATTTTAAAAACACAATATTATTCTTAACTCAAATGTTTGGCAATGGATTAAAATACTTTGTGTGAAGCCTATTTTGAGGTTCCCTTGCTGAACTCTATTATCACTCTGATCTGTGGTTTTAAGTAAGATTAGTCACAATATTAATACACATATATACTCTGATGTACACGAGGGCCTCCCCAATGGCACGGTGGTAGCATTGTGGTCGTCACCTTGTAATCAAGGGGTCCCAGATTCGATACCCGGTGGAGGCATATAGTGGTTTGGATCCCACTTTAAACTGTACGTCCAGTCCCAATTAGCCTTTCTGTGCATAAAGTGGACCTAAAACACCAACTCAATCAATCAAATCTGATGTACACGAAATACATCGGTATTTTCAGATGCTGGCCAACTACAGTATTGTGGAAGGCCCACTCTGAGAGGAGGTGAATAATTTAGACAGACAAACCTTGAGGTATGTTTTATGTAGCGTTGAAGTAAAAATAAAGAAAACAATATGAGCACTTAGTTGCTTTTTACCCTTTGCTTCAGTAGTTTAAACCACTAAACAACAGGCTTTATAAAATTATTAAACTACTCTCTTGTAATTAAAATAGTCGAGTTTTCATTTTCATATCAAAAATTTCTTTTAGGTCATTTTTGAATAATTTTAAGGTCATTTGATATTTTTAGGTCATCGACTTCCCAAGCCCAAATAATCAGTATAATTATATACTTGGATTTATTGAATTCAGGAAGGAAACCTATATTTTACTGATAGACAATAATATTGTGGTTCATTACTGACTTCTAATATTTTGTCTTTGATAGAAACACAAAATGTGAGATTATGCATCTTATTTCAAAGTACAGTAGAATGTCACTTATCCGCATTAATTGGGACCGAAGGTTTTGCAGGTAACGATTTTTGCAGATAATCAAACATGTGTTTAACAAAGAATAGCACGTACAGTACAGGTTTATTTTATACATACAGTACACAGTACTACATTCGTATACAGTACAAGAAAACAAAAGACATGAGAAAATACTCGTAATATACGTACAGTACGTGCCTAAATTACAGTACTGTACCTGTACTGTGTTATTTATGTACTTTTTTGAGTCTGTCAATAACTGACGTTGCGGATAATTGACGTGTGGATAAACGACGTTCTACTGTACTTGAAAATTGTATGCAAAGATAAATTTCCAACACAACATTTGTATTTTGTTTGTAAAGACAATGCTTTCCTGAGTAAGAATTATTCTGAGATTTATGCAAAATTTTGAACTTTGATTATTTTGGTGCCCAAATGTGCAATATAAAATACACTAGTATATTTTATAATATTCCATACCCCATCATATAATTGAAACAAGAATAATATGCTGGAAATTTTTACCTCATGTAACAACTCTGAAGTTTTCAAATCAAATTTGAGATTTTATTTGCCAAAATGTTATTTTATATACTGATATTAAACCAGATACTTGGTCTCTTCTTGTACAAGAATTTAGATTGTTTTCTTAACTGCAAATATGTGTCTACTGACCCATTACTATTGTAGTATTACAAACATTTAGTGAAAATTTGTTTACTGAAGGGATAATCTAGGGTAATATAAGAGAGTCAAGTAGAAAATTAACTCCATTAAATTAACAACTTGGAATTTTATGCCTGAATCATTTGAAAATGATACGATTACAGACTTGTGTCTGGCTTGTACAGGGTGCGGCACTTAAAACCAGCCCGTCCCTTCATAAGATATCATTAGATGAACAATTTGAATGATTAAGTGAAATTAAAACAAAATCAAACAAAAGCAATACACCAAATGAAATTTAATGTTGTGTGTTAAGATTTCTCACCTTCACAATAGATGCTGAAAGTGTCCTCCACCCACTTCAACACACGTCTGAGCACGTTTCAGGAGATTCATGTACACCTTTGTTAATTCTTGAGTGGTGATGCTGTTCATGATATTCTGGATGGAGGTCTTGAGTTCTTCAATTGTGTGTGGATTTGTTTCGAATACTTTCCCCCTTAACATTCCCCACAAGTAAAAGTCACAAGTTGACAAGTCGGGTGACCGAGGAGGCCACAGGCCTTTGCTAATTGTCCTCTCTGGAGTAAACATTTCATGCACACGGGATAGTGAAGCATTTGATGTGTGGCTTGTTGATCCGTCCTGCTGAAAGTAACAGAACGCTCTGACGCTCCTCTTCTGTCAATTGTTCATAAAACTCTTCCAGAATTCCCAAATACACGTTACTGTCTACTGTGGTTTCAAAAAATATGGGCCCCATAACGCGTTGTGCGGAAATGGCACACCAAACACCAATCTTTTCGTCATGCAATGGCTGCTCGTGGATTACGTGTGGATTCTGTGACGACCAATAGTGATTGTTTTGGGAATTTATGTATCCCGACAGGTGAAACCACGCCTCGTCACTCATGATGAGCATCAATGGATCCAAAACACCACTGGCAACATTCGTCAATAGCCATGAACAAAAATCCACCCTCTTCCCCGGGTCAAGCTCCCTCAGTTGTTGCACTACACTTATCTGGTAAGGTTTTAACTTCAGCGCCCTTAACACACGTCTACAACTTCGCTCACTAGCTGGAACCTGTTGACTTAATTTCCTCGTTGATTTACGAGGACTTCTCGCCATTATGTTCTGCACCTGCCTCCGTAATTCAGGTGTGCAGACAGATGGTCGTCTGTCCCTGGGAGCATTTGCAACAGATCCTGTACGCCTCCATTTCCCAATCAAATCCTGTATTGTGCGTTTTGCTGGGACAGGACGTCCTGGAAATTTCTCCTGAAACAACTTCCTTGTTTGCACAAAGGATCCGGTGTGCATAAAAGCTTCAACAATTGAAACACGCTCAGGAATCAAATACAGCATTATCACAGCTTCACCCAACAAGGCCTGATTCTCAACTGCTTTCACTCGACCACGGATTCACAAGCCACCTGTTGGTGACAAACAGAATTAGTAAATCATGCAACGCCATCTTCTGTTGACATGTTCATTTAGATGTTTTACATGTTCATTAGCAAAGCAATTACATCGGGATTACAGCGGGCTGGTTTTACGTGCCGCACCCTATATAAGTGGCAGTACATTAAAATCTATTTGTAGAAATATTGAATGGATAAATTTATTAACAAGTTATATGATACAGAGCTATGCCATGGGCACTAATTAACTAAGCCTTGTAACAGGTTGTATGTATCAGATTTTGTGTATTAATCCACGTGAGAACAGCACTCACAATCTCCCGTGCCAGTCTTGCCTCAACCGCCAAACTGTTCATCGCAGGAAATGAGAAAATGCTCAGTATTGCCAACCCCCCAACACATAAAAAACCCATACATGCATGTCAAGTAGAATGTATTTTTGCTTTTTGTCTCCTGAACCATACAATTTTTAAAGTACTTTCTGTGCATAAATTACATAATGAATGTGTCATTGCTTGATATAAGTCACGAATATCTTCGAAACATGAGTATGCGTGTATGTATTGTGTGCACCAAAATGAAAACAGTGAAAAGTTTTCGCCCTTCTCGAATTCAGTAGCGAGATTTTGTTTTTGGTTTCTTGTTACTTGTTTCTTCATTCGCAATACACCCATTCCTTTAAGACACATGTACTTTCAGTTTATGTTACAAAATGAAAAACATGATTTGTTATTGGTGATATATACAATGTATTGTATTGTCTGCTACTATTTCTCTATTTGGTTTCAATTTATGAATCACTTCACTAAACCAGGATTCAAATATTGTTCTGTCCATTTCTTGGTGATAATCATCCTCCCCTTTCTTTGCACGGAACAGTAAACATGCATCTTCAACAAAACCTTCATTGCAGCCAGTGGGTGAAACAATAAGCCTTCCCCCCCTCTCAGTCGGCTGCTTCAAATACCCTTGAATGAAAACCTGGTGGTGGTTTTGCACAGTGGTATCCTCCCACGCTTTATTCAATGTGTGCTCTGCGTTTACCCACATCTCATCCAAACAGTGAACATGTTTCTTCTCACGGCCATGTATTTTAATACCACAGAGATCATTTGTTGCCAAACAATTTGTTTCCTTCTTCTTAAACTCAAACCTCAAATCATTCAACACTCAAGTATGCAGGATGATTAGCAATGAATCACGATAAATGTAGGGTTAAAATAGTATGGTGTGCATCACTGTTGTCAGATGCATTGCTGATTCCATGCATTCTCCACCTGTCTTCAAGTCCCCCTCAACTCGCTCTTGAGCTTCCATGTTCCTTTTGCCCAACTGACTGTCCAGTTGGCAATCTGCAGTTGACAAGTTTGTCTGCTCGGTGATTGTAACCGATCAAGTCCGTACCTGCTAATGCATGAATAATTTTGTTTCTATATTACAAGTTAAATACGTGTTTTTGTTTTGCAAGTATGTGCAAATAGATCCTGTCTCATGGAACTACATTCTGCCTGCACGTTTGGTCCTCGATACGCAAAAAAAGTTGCTGCAAACTTAACCTGTTGCAGAGCTTAAATCAATTTCATTGTTATTTGCTGTGAAGGAAATCTACAAATAAATGTCATATTTTTCTTTTCTAGGCCATCACAGGAGGCAGGTTAAGATGGGGGCATTTTGAGATGATTCGGTTGACTATCGGCAGAAGAATGGACACAAGTAGAATGTTTGTCATATGGAGGGTGGATGCTCCATGGCAGTCTGTAACTAAAAAGGTATGTGTAATAGGTTGGTTACTCACTGGGAATTCTTTGAATTCCAGGAATTATGCATGAATTTTTCTCCATAGGTGTGAAAAATTGCAACTTTTATTAATTAAATGTGCCATGTGATTTGTTCTTTTACAGTTCTTATCTAATACAACCTGTGTCTAAAAGGTTTAGTGAATGGTATCAGAAAACAAAAGATGCAGACAAATTACCTTTATTGGCCTTCAAAATAATTGCCATCTGCCACAACACTTTTTTGGCAATGTTCATAAAGCTTTTTTAAATTGTCTAGCAAATACCTCTTTAGGAATCAATAGCAGAACCACTGTCACACGTTCTTGGATTGCCACCATATCTGCAAAGTTTGCACCTTTCATGACACTCTTCAGGTGGGGAAACACAGAGAAGTCTGCAGGTGCTAGATCACGTGAGTATGGTGAATGATCGAGAACATGTATGCTGTGCTGAGTCAAGAATTGCCATGCACAGACACGTTATCATGTAGCAACTGTCCAGTCCTGTGCAACTCTGGTCGAACACACTGGATGCATCGTAGCAACCATTCTAAAACTTCCTCGTAGAACGCGGTGTCCACGGTTTAACCAGCAGGAATGAATTCCATGTGAATAATGACGTTGTTGAAGAAGGCAGTCAACATTGTCTTGACTGTGGACTTTTGCAGGGTGCGGGGAAGATAGATTTCCGCTTGGATTCTGGATCAAATTGGTAGCACCAATTCTCATCCCCTGTGATGATGGTTCACAGAAAGGATGGATCCCGGTCGCACATGGTAATGAAATCTCCATAGTTTATCACCCATTTCACTATCTACTCGTCTTGTCAGTTTGTGCAGTACAAACTGGGAACTGATGTTCCGCTTACTCAAATCTTAATGGACGATGGTGCGCACCGTGTCCTTGCCAATGTCCAATTCTTCCACCATCAGTCGTAGAGTCAGTTGCCGATTTCGTACCAGCATGTGTCACACTCACTTGATCATATCTGGGGTTCTGCTTGTTGATGTCCAACCCGAATGTGGCTCACCCTCAGTTGTTTCCTTTCTGTCACAAAATCGTTTGAGCCAGTCATAAACACATTTTCTGCTCACGGCTTCCATCCTGTACACTTTTTTGACAACATTTGATGTGTCTCAGTCACCATTTTCCGCAATTTGTAGCAAAACTTGTTCACTTATTGCTCCATTGCACTATGACACTACCTCTCACACTGACTACGTTTGTCTGCCTGCTGCAGGTTTACCTTGATAGCCACGCTAGGTGGCGCTTCTTGACGTGGTTCTGGATAGCCATGTGTTTGCATGCACACCTGGCTCATGTATAAGACCATTCACACTTTGGTATCAATAGAATGTTCAACTACCACTGAGTTTTAGGTCATTTACTCAATGAATATTTGAAAATTGCAATATGACTGCAAAGCATAGCACTAGACCAAGGTGGAGCATGCATTTGTTTCAATGCCTCCTTCACTTATGCTACAAGTTTGGGCTGTACAGCACATCTGTGGATTTGGACACAAACTCAGTTGTTACAACCCTGTGAGATAATCACAAGTATTATCCATCCTTTACTAACATTTATACGAATATGTGTTTCTTTAGATTCATGTGTGAATATCCATTATACAGGGTGTTTCGTAAGTTCGTTTACAACGCTTGGGAGGTGATTGTACGAGTAAAAATAAGGTAAAAAGTTCATGTAACGAAATTCCGGAAACGGCTTTGTTGCAGAGTTATTGACATTTGAAAACGTGGGAAAATGATTTTCCAAAGTGAATAATGGCAAAACTGGTGGAGAGAAGTCGTTGGTGTTGGGCGGTCCACTAAGAAATTGGGTACGCTCTTGTCAAAAAATCACGCGGCAATGTTGTGCAATGTCGGCGCAAGGGATTCCCCAAAGGATGCGAACGAAGATGTTGACGGGAGTGGGGTGGGTGTGCGTTCTGCATGAGCTGGTATCGACAAAAATTGGCATGTGTTGAATGGCACCAAAAAACAAAGAAAATTTTCTGAGCAAAGTGCACCATGACGTAAAAACGAAAAAATTGAACTGTCATAGGTTGCATACCCTGAAGGGCAGATGGGTGTCCGTGTGATCTGATGTTAAGTACCACATTTCCTGCTAGGGGCGCCAACAGTGTAGGTTTCCTCATGAAGGAGCGCACGTGTCTGTGCCATTCGTGCTTCAGGTGCTGTGCCAGCAGCAGGTTGTTAAACATTCACGGTTGAATGGAAAGACGTGAGGTTCTTGGACAGTAGTGTTGGGCAAATATTTGACCTAGCAGTGTTACGTGTTAATTCTTAGCCACAGCCCATTGTGTTCTGTGAAGTGTACCAGTGTTAACGGCCATAAACACTTGTAGCCCAGTGTAAGGGATTGCTGCATACATGTCCCAAGAGCTGGCGGACATGCATCTGATTTATGGGGAGGCTGGAGGTAATAGCCGTGCTGCAAGGCATCTGTAAGGGGCACGTTTTCCAAATAGGGTGTTACCATCGCACACTTTATTTCAAACTGTAGACACTCGACTTCGGGAAACAGGATCAGTGTTGCCACCTCGTCGAGAAGTTGGACGACCACGAAGTGTGCGAACATGACGGTTTGTGGAAGATGTGCTAACTGCAGTGATGGATCATCCAGGCACCAGTACGCGCGCACTAGCCCACGAACGAAACACCTCCCATGTTAATGAGTGGCGAGTGCTGGCAGAAGAGGGGATGCACCCGTACAAATTGAAGAAAGTGCAAGATCTTTTACCTCTTGACTTTGGCCCACGTGAGGACTTTTGCCAATGGTTTGTTCATCAAATTGAAACTATCCCCAATTTTCAGAATACGGTACTATGGACTGATGAGGCTATCTTCACGAAAACTGGTGTGTTCAATAGTAAAAAAGTTATGTCTGGGAACATGAAAATCCACATGCACTGCTAGTGACACATCATCAGCACAGATTTGCAGTGAATGTGTGGTGCGGGATACTGCATGACCATTTGATTGGACCGTACATTCTCCCTGTTCGCCTATGTGGACCCACTTATCAAGCATTTTTCAGTGAGGTTTTGCCTGAACTACTAGAGGATGTTCCCTTTTCACTGAGACAAAGACTGTGGTTTCAACATGACGGTGCACCCCCACATTTCGATCGGAATGTGCGCCATTTCCTCAATACCGTACTCCACAACCAGTGCATTAGCAGGGGAGGGCCTGTGCCATGGCCCCTCGATCGCCTGATATTACGCCCCTGGATTTCTTCCTCTGGGGAGAGATGAAACGCCTCGTTTAAGAAACACCTGTCGTGTCAGCCGAGGACCTCGTTGCCCGTATCAATGTAGCTGCAGCATCGTTAGCAGAAACGCCGGGGTTGTTGGGTCACACTAGACAATCCTTGATTCGCCGTTGTCGCCTGTGCTTGGAAGTACATGGTGGACACTCTGAAAACCGTCTGTGGTGAGGTTCCCTTCACATCTCCATTAAGCATAATGTGTGCCCTTCAGGGTATGTAACCTATGGCAGTTCATTTTTTTTTTCGTTTTTACGTCATGGTGCCCTTCGCTCAGAAAATTTTCTTTGTTTTTTGGTGCCATTCAACACATGCCAATTTTCGTCGATACCAGCTCACGCAGAACGCACACCCACCCCACTCCCATCAGCATCCTCGTTCGCGTCCTTCGGAAATCCCTTGCGCCGACATTGCACAACATTGCCGCGTGATTTTTTGACAAGAGCGTACCCAATTTCTTAGTGGACGACTTCTCTCCACCCGTTTTGCCATTATTCACTTCGGAAAATCATTTTCCCATGTTTTCAAACCTCAATAACTCGGCAACAAAGCCGTTTCCGGAATTTTGTTACATGAACTTTCCACCTTATTTTCACTCGTACAATCACCTCCCAAGCGTTGTAAACGAACTTACGAAACACCCTGTGTATATATATTATATATACGGTTCAAAGTTTTGTTGTAGGACAGTTGGTTTGGTTCATGCACTAACAATATTGTTTTGTGTGCTACAATTTGCGAAGTGTGAATCCATTGTGCAAGTAACTAACTAACTAACTAACTAACTAACTCTCTAGCCTTCTTAAACCCGAAGGTTCATGGCTGCAGCAACACAGACCTTCCATCTTTCCCTATCTTGAACAAGATCTACATACTCTTTTCCATCCCTACTGATTTCCCTTAGGTCCATCTCAATGTTGTCCCTCCATCTTCGTCTTGGCCTTCCTACAGGTCTCTTACCATCAGTTTCCCAACAAGAATCCTGTAAACTCCTCTTTCCTCTCCCATTCGTGCCACATGGCCTGCCCACCTAAGTCTTCTTGATTTAATTATTCTAATAATATCTGGACATAAATACAAATTATGTAGTTCTAAATTATGTAACCTTCTCCACTCACCTGTCTCCTCATCCCTTTTAGGTCCAAAAATTTTCCTAAGCATCTTATTTTCAAATACTCTCAATTTATGTTCCTCTTTTAATGTAAGGGACCAAGTTTCACATCCATATAATACTACAGGCAAAATTACTGTTGTGTATATTTTAACTTTTAGTTTCTTAGATATTAAACGAGAAGACAAAAGTTTATGAAGAGAGAAGTAACATGCATTTCCTGAATTAAGCCTACTTTTTATTTCCTCTTTAATATAATTTTCATTTGTTAATATTACTCCTAAGTATTTGAATTTGGAAACTGGTTCAAACGAGTTGTTATCAATAATTAGATTTTGATTATTACCTAACACTTGGTTTCGGCCTGTAAGCATATATTTAGTTTTCTCTTTGTTAACTTCCAAACCTATCTCTTTAGCAGTTTTGAAAAATATTTTAGCATTATTCTTAATTGTATTCACATCATCCCCCAGTAAGTCTACATCATCTGCATATGCTAACAACTGAGTCACACCATTTAATTTTAGTCCTTCTTTAGTTTCTTTTACCTTCCTAACAGCATATTCTAAGGTAAAATTAAAGAGCAATGGAGATAATGCATCTCTTTGTTTCAACCCATCATGAATTGTATATTTGTCAGACATATTAATACCCACACGAATTTTACTTTCTGTTTCACTGATGCATATTTTTATCATACTAACAAGCTTCTTAGGTATTCCAAACTCTACTAATATATGCAAGTGAAACACAAAATACGAACCTTCTGTCACAGTCGCGAATTTTTTGGCTGCATATCCATAACATAGGGAAACCTATGACTGTTTCAAATTTTGAAGAGTAGCAGGCCTACTATTTTTTTGAGGAATGCCCAGATTGTGTATCATTCTCGGATATGCTTGACATTTTCATCGAACGTCCCGTGGCCGACCAGTGCTTTTCCCTTTGCATATGCAACCATCTTCTATGAATTTCGTGCCACTCGTAAATTTACTTATGACGAGGCGGCTGTTGGTTGAATCTACGGCGGAATTCACGTGATCATGCAACTGAAGCATCTGGGTTTGAGTGTCAGCCGGGGCATGGTTTTTATTTGTGTTTGTTCCTTCATTAGTTTCATGTAACAATCTTTTACCCTCATCATTGTTATTAACCTAAGAATATAGAAAAACTATAATTTATGAGAGAGACAATTGCACAATATTATATCTTGCCGTGAATATGTCATACTCCCTCTGTCCCATAATTATTGTCCGGTACACCTTTTTTTGTTGTCCGACAATAATTGTCCGATATTCAAACTGTGACATTGGTGTATACAGAAGAAGAAAATTAAAAACGAGAATGAGTCGCACAACTTTATTACTGAAGGATCAGTACAAGTTGGCCTATCAAGTATCCAAAAGCACATAAATAAAAATTATCAATCCAGGATCAATACAAAGTGACCAAGAAGTTCGATAAAATACAACATCAAGACGAGAGAGATTGTTGGTCCAGGAAGGTTGTCATCCCATCATCAACGAGCTAGATCTAGTGCTGCAGTGCTGCTGTAGCCTCGTCGTAAATGTTCCGAGGACACTCCAAGCGAGATGGCAGGATGTTGCGACAGTTCAAGTGTGCTTTTTGCATATGGGGAATCCTGTAGTTGTTCCCACCTTGGACGCGCATAATTTCAATGAGACAGGACTGCAAAGTGAGAAAGGCGTCGTTGAGCTTGTCGCGTGTCAGATCAGAGAAAGATGTTTCAACGGCGGCGATCAGCTCATCAATAATTTGTGGAGCTGCCTGATGCTGGAGAGACTGAATTGCCCGGAAGTACCCCAGATCTAAAACATTCATGTCCGGACTGTTTGGAGGTTGGCATACGAGATCCAATGACCGCTGCAGCATCTACCCAGGCACGGTCATTGGGAACGATATGCAGACGTGCATTGTCCTGCTGAATGGACACCTGGATTCTCCCTGTGCGCAGTCCACGAGGCCATTGCCCATCTATTGCTGGGATTAACTTGTTGATGAGCATGTCCTGGTAAACATCTTTGGTAACAGTTAATGGTTTGGTGACCATTGTACCAGCAGGACGATTCCTGCTGTTCCTCTTGGCAGGTTCCTTGCTGACGAACGGCCAAATGCCTAACTTGCCATTATACCACTGCTTGCGACTAGGATCCAACGAGGCCGTGCGACGTTATTCAGAAACATGATCTTGGGAATAAACGATTTGCTTTTACATGTTCGTTTGGCAGTAAGTACAATTTCTGACCGTCCTTCATCAGGTAGAACGATTTTTCATCCACATGAACTGTCTCCATCATCATGTTGAACTTCGGATTTCCACTTTCAGGACAAGCGACTGTGGTAGGATCCAGCATTGACTAGGCAAATTTTAGACGTTCTGTCTTGTTGCTATCAGTCAATAATGGCTTCAGCGCATTCGTATGCACTCTGATCATTGTATGCCCCATTTTCCAACGATTGCCGCCCCTGTTGCCAAATGCGACGTGCTGTTCTCGTACTTACATAAAATCTCTCGGCCGCACTTGTCATGGCACCTTTCTTCACTACGCCAGCCGTACTGTTTTCCAACAGAAACTCATACATGCCTGTCGTTCACTGTCCGTGAGGTTCTTGCTAGCACTGTCGCTTCCTATCATGAGTTCTGTGTTCATGGCTGTTCTTCTCACACGTACTCACTGAAGGAGTGCTCTACTAATGATTTGCAGCGTGCCTTGCTAGACCGGTTTGCATACAGTGCCACACTGCTGTGTTGCAACCCAACACCCCCTTTTGGTAATCGTCTGGGCGGTATTTGTTGCTCGTTGCGATAAGGTCACATTGTTCCCCTTCACAATCTTGAAGACTAATCTACTGTGCCTCTCCTCATGCGTGTGCTTTCCATCTGCCTCTTCGTCTGTAATTTCTGTACTACCATTTTGTCATACCGGATTATAATTATGGGACAGAGGGAGTATGTTTCTGCTGGCCAACCACCATTCTAAAATGTCGGGTGTTAAACAGGGTATCAAAGATGATCTGGTGGAAACTGTTGATGTATGCATGCACACACATGGAAAGTCTGACGATTGTAGAGATATAGTAAATGTATTATCTACAACATATCTATGTACCTCCTTACCGGGTCATTCCATGTCAAATCAACCAATTTTTTAAAAAATGGTTGCATGACTATTTTAGCAAAATTTCGTTTTTAGTACATACGTTTGTACACGTTTCTAGATATCCAAACCAATGTTCAAAAAATGTATTGTCTTTAGTTCTCCTGGGGCAGCCATTTTTCCAACATGGCACATGGCTTTTTTTGCTCATGTAGCAGTATACAGAAACCTTAATATCTCAAAAACCATTAAAGCTAGAGACCTGAAACAAAATTCATTTTGTAGCTAATGAAGTATACTTCCTATGATGTTCAGGTATATTTTGCTTGAAATTGAACCGTAAGTGCGAAAATTATGGTGGAAAATTGGGTAACAATAGTTCAAAAATTGCATTTTTAAGCCCAATTTTTTTAATGAAGGGGTTTAGTCTAAGGATTGATTTTTTTTTTCATGTGTAGACCTACCTGCAGGGTGTCTGTAAATAAAATATCAGTGCCTAGAAATGCACCCCTTTTTTACAGCATGGGTTCAAACATGGCCGTTTATTGAATTTTGACAGTTTTCGGGGTTAAATATCTCAGATGGGTCCCCTTTAAAAATTCTGAAATTTGGCACATAGGAAGCCCTTCATGAACCTAACTCACAGTAAAAATCTCAACTTTTAGATTCAACTCGTTTTGGTCAATATGAGGTAACGTATGTCACCTAATTTCTGACGTTGCAAAGTAAGGTTAAACTACAGTCCATACTTAGAATAATGAAGTCTTTTCTTTTTCTTTTTTAAATTTGGGTTAAATAAAGCCTCAGAAAATATTGTAATATAAGGTTTTAATACTTGACTTACCAGAAATTGAAATTACAAGGTATGACAATTGAAAATCTGCGAAATTTCATTGCAAAAGGTTTGATTTATTAGGTACCCACGACCAGTTGGTATTGTCAGCTCCAAAACTGAGCTTCCCCCATATTTTTATCAATGTAGCAGTACATGCAGCTTAACCCATTAATGCATGGTGTCCGATTAATCGGACGTTGACATATTTGCATTTTCTGTAACACTGTTTTACTTTAATTGGTTTTATTTATCAAATCAAGTTCTTTGGTACCTCTGTGATGCATATGTCACCTAACAGACTTGGCAACATTGTAATTTCCCGCCAAATTGTAAGGGAGTGAAACATGGAGAGAGAGAGCTATACTGCGTTTCTGCGTAACGGGAAAGCATATATAGTAGTTGAAATTTATCCGAGATGTGTTTTGACAAATATGCGTAAGAAACATTAGTAATCAAATATGTAACAATAATTTGTGCATTAGTTTCATCCCTGAGCTGCTATTGCGAGAGAAAATATAGTGTCCGATATATCGGACACTATGCACATTGAGCACTTTATGCAGATTTTCCATTTCCTGTAAAATTTTCGATACCTTTGGTGTTTAGACATTGTCAATGTATATATGTGTATGTATGTGTGCATATATGTTTGTATGTGTGCGTGGCTATGTGTGTGTGTGCATTAGTGTATGCATGTGTGCGTATATGCGTGTATGTGTGCGTCTTTATGGAATAGTGTGTGAATGTGTGGGTGTTTATGCATTAGTGTGTGAATGTGTGGGTGTTTATGCATTAGTGTGTGAATGTGTGCGTGTTTATGCATTAGTGTGTGAATGTGTGCGTGTTTATGCATTAGTGTGTGAATGTGTGCGTGTTTATGCATTGGTGTGTGTATGTGTGCATATGTGCGTGTATCTGTGCGTGCGTGTGTGTGTGTGTGTGTGATCAAATTTTGACTACTTTGGAGAATGAAGATGTGGAGGAGGAGGAGGAACAACTCATTTATGTTACACCACCAGTGGATGGCAAGGATACAGACGAAGACAGTGATAAATCTGATGATGAGCATGCGGCCAATCTAAACAATTTTTGGCAAAATACGCTAATGAGAGTTTGTGAGGTGCAAACTAAGATACGAAGTTGTGTTGAATGTGAAGGTTCATCCAGTAATGTAGAGTCTACATCTACCACTACACATGACACTGGTGCTTCAAAAAAAAGAATACGTCTTCAGACAAAATCAAGACCCTTGTGGAAGAAAAGTCTACCTTCATTCTAATTACAAACTGAGTGCTGCCTTATTGAACCATCTGAAGAAGCACGAAACTGTGAATCGCAATTAGACTTTTATAATTTAATTTTTGATGAGGGCATGCTAAATGTTATAGCAAATGAATCCAAATTGTATGCTTTGCAAAAAAATCTTGATTTGACGAAAGAAGAACTGCTTGTTGTTCTTGGTGGTCTCTTGTTGTCAGGTTATGAAAAATATTCAAACAAACGTATGTTTTGGTCAAAAGAAAAATATACATTCGTTGTGGTCTGCATAATATTCATTTGAATGACAATATACAAATAGATGAGTCCGATAGTCTGTACAGGATACAGCCATATTTGGAGAAACTTTCCTCATCTTTCAAACAGCATGGGGGTGTGGACGAAATGCTTTCCATCGACAAGAGTATGATTCCTTTATACAGGAGGCACTACACAAAACAGTTCTTTAGAGGAAAGCCGATCCGTTTTGAGTTCAAGAACTGGGCGAAAAGGCTCTGGTAGTGGTTACATGATAGATTTCCAGTTGTTCACAGATACAAACTGATATCGGACGACTGTGTTCTGTACTGTAATAATAATAATTTTGTGTATATTTGTCGATTTCTATTCCAAATGTTTCCTTTTGTATTGTTTCTTCGAAATATGGGTATGTATTTATGTATGTATGTAAACATACACATGACCAGAGGCGGCGATTAGGGGGCAGTTGCCATCCACATTTTTCATCACTTTTGCACCCGCACTGTGATAGACCTTATCTACAAAGGGAAATATACTGTCATTTCCCCCCTACATTTGGCATTGGCACCTTGCCACCCTCTCCCCACGTTTTTGAACCCAATATCCGCCACTGCACATGACTGATCTTAAGGGTTTATTTTTGTTTTGGTTACATATTTTCCACAGCAATACTTTTTCCTTGGGACAGCTATTTATAGACAAAACATGAAAGTAGTCATTGTGCACAGTGTCCGATTTATTGGACACAAGGAAGTGATCGTAGTGCACAGTGTCCGATTTATCGGACGCACTGTATCTCTTACATACATTGTAAAAATAAAAATGTATCGTATATTGTGTCTTATTTGAATTGTACTGATACCAAAACCATGAAAAATATTTCATGAAAGGGGTTTGTAAACTTTATGCATTAATGGGTTAAGATAGGCAGTGGCATGCCCAGGAATTTTGAAAGGAAGGGGAGGGGGTTACATATACTTTTTTAGTATACAGCCCTGTTTTTGCCACATTATCCTGTCTTTGACGTAATTGTTTATGGAATACTAGGCCAAAGGTATTGGGTTATGACCCCCACCAACCCCTCCTTGGGCACTCCACGGTAAGTAGGCTATTTATTTTGGAGTGTCAAAGCTGGTAGAATATATTAGTTTTTGTTTCCTTTATTTTATTTATCACCTAATAAATGGTGATACGACAATTTAATTCATGACCAAAAATGAACAAGGTACAAGAAATAATTACATACTAGCAAGAAAGGTTTCAGCTTATTCCATCTTCTCTCGGGATGTAGCTCCAGCGGCAGAAGCGGGAGGGAATGTGTGAATATTTCGTATATATCGATTGCGAGGTCTCAATGCCAAGTTTTATCGCAATGAAGGAAACTTAGAAGTCGAAGGTCTGTGCACCCCTGCTTTAACCCCCACGTTGCTCTGTACATCATTTATGGGGGCAAGGGGCTGCTTCTTTGCATGTAAAGTGTGTTCTGTCTGGAACGTTCGATTGGAGGGGAGCCCAGGCAGCAAAATATATTTTCTACGAGATCTGGCAAAGTGTTAGTGGTATGTTGGGGGAAAAAACGTGCTGTGGCTCATCTCATAGCTGCACTATGCTCAACAAACACTCCGTTATCATTGTTGCAACGTATTGGTCACACTAGGAATGGTACCCAAGGACCGACGCGAGATCGGTTGGTTCTTTAGCAAATTAAAAAATTCCCTCTACCCCTAAATGTACGGTAGCTGATTAATGTTATATGTTCTGTTTTGTGTGCAAATTAGGGATGGCTAGATCCGGATAATTTTCTATCCGAATTTCAAACATCCGGATATCGGATATTCTGATATCCGAATTATCTGAAATGTCCGGATATCCAAAAGTGTGGATTATCCGGCTAATTCGGAGTATCCGGATATCCGAATTATCCGGATGTTCGAATATCTGAATCATCCGTTGTATCCGAAACGGATGTTCGATAATTGTAATGAATGAATTAAGTAAGTCCAATAAACTTGTGTGCTTTGGCACATGTGACCATTTTGCACCCTGTAATGTATTCGGATAATTTGAAATCAGTTATCCGGAATTTGTGGCCATTGCTTGTGCAAATACTTGTGCTTTTAGTTTATATTTCTAAAAAATCTTTTAGTTGTTATTTGAAGAGAGATCTGAGAACAAGAATTTTCCTTCGAACCGATAGACTATAATGAGACTTTCAAGAGGGGAAAATCCCACTTCATCCCCCTACAAATATCACTCGGACTTTGTTTTATTTATCGCTTTATGTACAGTCACGTACACTTCTGGGTTGTTGTAACGATGCCATTTTCTTTCAACGGGATCGTGACTATACCATCGTTATCAGTACAGCAGAAATGGCTAAAGCTTTTAAGGGAAGATTCCAAACAGAGCAGCAGGGAATATTCCTTGACTGTTGATATTGTTACATGTTGTTAGAAAAACACTAAATTTATAAAATAATAATTTCATACACTCTACAACATGTTGACCGTAAACTTTCCAAGTTACCTAATCAATTAAATTGTCTTTAAATTTATCCAAAATTAATCAACCAGATAATGCAGATATTCTGTGTAGCTATACGATCTCAATACAAAACCTTAATTTCTATATTCTTGCAGCAAAAGCGAAAGAAATTGGTACAAGGGCAATGTTACATTGATACATTGATAGTAATATATATATATATATATATATATATATATATATATATATATATATATATAGTTATTCCTTGTTATTCCTGTGGTGTGTAGTTTGTTTATGTTTATGTTGTGTAGTAGTTGTGGTGTGTTTGTGTTTATATTGTGTTATAGTTGTGATGTGTTTGTGTGTGTCTTGTGTAGTAGTTGTGCTGTCTAATATGTTTGTGTTCGTCTTATGTAGTAATTGTGCTGTCTAATATGTTTGTGTTTGTCTTGTGTAGTAGTTCATCCATTCATATTGGGGGTTAGGCGTAGAGCTGACAACTCTGCACTATAAAAAAAAAAAGTCAAGAAACAGCAATATAAGGCCATGGATGTTCCCAAGGTAAAATATTCCGGAGGTAAAATAGTCCCCCGTTCGGATCTCCGGGTGGGGACTACTTTGGGAGGTCCCTGGACTAAGGATAAGATCTACATTAGGAATGAGGATATTAAATTAGGCACCTGGAATGTTCTGAGCCTTTACCGGCCTGGGGCATTTCTGTGTATAGTTAATGAGATAGTTAAGTATAAATTAGATGTAGTAGCTGTCCAGGAAGTTAGGTGGCCAGGAGAAGAGAATTGTAAAAGTAAGAATTATACTTTTTTCTATGGTGGTACTGAAAATCATAATTTTGGAACACGCTTTTTCATAAATAATAGAATTATCTCGGCTCTTAAAACAGTAGAATTTATTAATGATAGGATATCATATGCAGTTTTACAGGGTAGGTGGTGTAAAATTATTTTAATATAAACATACATGCACCAACGGAAGATAAAGATGATAATACTAAAGATGATTTTTATACAGAGTTAGAACAGGTCTTCGATAAATTTTCTCAGTATGATATGAAAATTGTGTTAGGTGACTGTAATGCACAGATTGGCAAAGAAGAGACATTTAAACCCACGATTGGTAAAGAAAGTCTTCATGAATTAAGCAATGATAATGGTATAAGATTGATTACTTTTGCAACCTCAAAGAATTTAATTGTGAAAAGTACCACTTTTAAACATAAAGATATCCATAAATATACCTGGACTTCTCCAGATGGTAAAACTCATAATCAGATAGATCATATTCTCATTGATAAGAGAAGGCATACTAGTATAATTGACGTTCGTACACATAGAGGTGCTGACTGTGCCAGTGACCATTATTTAGTAATTGCTAAATTAAGAGAAAGACACTCAGTGATAAATCATAAGCAACAAAATCTAAAAGTTCTAAAATTTGATACAGGAAAGTTTGCTGATGAAAGAATTAAGAAAGATTACCAAATTAAACTGTCAAATAGATTTGATGTTTTGCAGGATTTAAATGATGATGAAAATATAAATGAAACAGACGTAAATAAGAATTGGGAGCACATACGTAATGCAATAGAATCAGCAGCTAAAGAAAGTATAGGAAAGAATAACAAAGCACCTGGCATTGATTTAATACCAGCTGAGTTAATTAAATATGGTGGAAATTCATTAATATGTCAAATTCATAAATTAATTTGTTTAATATGGAATAAAGAAGAAATCCCTCAACAGTGGAAAGAATCCATAATTGTTCCTGTGTTTAAAAAAGGTGATAAAATGAACTCCAATAATTACCGTGGAATTTCTCTACTCTCAACAACATATAAAATATTATCTAACATTCTTTTAACAAGACTAACCCCATATGCTAATGAAATTATAGGTGATTATCAATGTGGATTTAAACGTAACAGATCAACTACAGATCAAATTTTTCACATCAGACAGACACTTGAAAAAAAGTGGGAATATAATCAAAATGTCCATCAGCTATTCATTGATTTCAAAAAAGCATATGATTCGGTCAAAAGAGATAAATTATATAATATATTAGTAGAGTTTGGAATACCTAAGAAGCTTGTTAGTATGATAAAAATATGCACCAGTGAAACAGAAAGTAAAATTCGTGTGTGTATTAATATGTCTGACAAATTTACAATTCATGATGGGTTAAAACAAGGAGATGCATTATCTCCATTGCTCTTTAATTTTGCCTTAGAATATGCTGTTAGGAAGGTAAAAGAAACTAAAGAAGGACTAAAATTAAATGGTATGACTCAGTTGTTAGCATATGCAGATGATGTAGACTTACTGGGGGATGATGTGAATACAATTAAGAATAATGCTAAAATATTTTTCAAAACTGCTAAAGAGATAGGTTTGGAAGTTAACAAAGACAAAACTAAATATATGCTTACAGGCCGAAACCAAGTGTTATTGATAACAACTCGTTTGAACCAGTTTCCAAATTCAAATACTTAGGATTAATATTAACAAATGAAAATTATATTAAAGAGGAAATAAAAAGTAGGCTTAATTCAGGAAATGCATGTTACTTCTCTCTTCATAAACTTTTATCTTCTCGTTTAATATCTAAGAAACTAAAAGTTAAAATATACAAAACAGTAATTTTGCCTGTAGTATTATATGGATGTGAAACTTGGTCCCTTACATTGAAAGAGGAACATAAATTGAGAGTATTTGAAAATAAGATCCTTAGGAAAATCTTTGGACCTAAAAGGGATGAGGAGACAGGTGAGTGGAGAAGGTTACATAATTTAGAACTACATAATTTGTATTCATGTCCAGATATTATTAGAATAATTAAATCAAGAAGACTTAGGTGGGCAGGCCATGTGGCACGAATGGGAGAGGAAAGAGGAGTTTACAGGATTCTTGTTGGGAAACCTGATGGTAAGAGACCTGTAGGAAGGCCAAGACGAAGATGGAGGGACAACGTTGAGATGGACCTAAGGGAAATCGGTAGGGATGGAAAAGAGTATATAGAACTTGCTCAAGATAGGGAAAGATGGAAGGCCTATGTTGCCGCAGCCATGAACCTTCGGGTTTAAGAAGGCTAGGGAGTTAGTTAGTTAGTTCCTTTATTTTCCACTTTTTTTTTTCTTCCAAGAAAATACATTCGTTGAAATAGATGTGAGTCATGCACAGCAGAACATTCAGAGACATGTTTTGATAGGATGTGAGGCAAGCCTGGAATTGATCTGTGCATGTACAATCTCTGCTGTCATTCTTCCTTTGCCTAATGTGCCGAGAGTAGTGACTTGTGAATGTTCGTTATCTGTAACAGGAAATGTAGTGTTCTGTAACATTTTTAACTGGAAAGGACTGTCATAAATATCCTTCTGGTAAGGATCCCAAAGACCTAACTAATCTTAACAAAGTCAGTGAAAATGATAACACTTCTTAGGTCAATACTACAGGTGTATGGCTTAGAGACAATATGCAAATACCATTAAATATAGCTTTTTATATGGTAAAGTATGTTGTGATCTTCAGAATTACCACTTAAAGAAAAGGTTAAGTAAGGTAAGGTAAAAAAAAGTGTCAAGAAAGCCTTATACCAGTTAAATCAATATGCCTGATATGTTGGAGTAAAAGTTTCATATGTGGAGAAAGTGATTCACTTAAATGCCAGAATTGAAATCATGTGTTTGTGCCAAGCCAAGGAAAACTAAAGGAAATGCATGAAGTCTGTTCTGTATTTTATGCATCTCCAGTTTCAAAACTGAGGAGGCTGATTGCAGAGAAACAATAAAGTAATCTTGCTCGAAAAACTATTGCTTTTCACTAAGTATTAAAACTGAAGAAAAGGAAAGCAAGTGTGACAATCCTTTGCCTGGCCAGTACAATCATATAATTGAAATTATAAGAAAAAAAATGTAAATGAGCAAAAAACTAATGTTGAAAAGGTCACAATCATCAGTTTGATTGCTACCACTTGGTCAAGAAAAAATATGTGATGAACTGAAGGTTTCTGATTATTTACTTAGGAACTTAGTGAAAGAACAAAGAATCCTGCCTGATTTAACAAAGAGAATGAATAAGAAACTGGATCTGACAACAACAACTGGTCATGTTTACCTAATAAATCAAACCTTTTGCAATGAAATTTCGCAGATTTTCAATTGTCATACCTTGTAATTTCAATTTCTGGTAAGTCAAGTATTAAAACCTTATGTTACAATATTTTCTGAGGCTTTATTTAACCCAAATTTAAAAAAGAAAAAGAAAATACTTCATTATTCTAAGTATGGACTGTAGTTTAACCTTACTTTGCAACGTCAGAAATTAGGTGACATACATTACCTCATATTGACCAAAACGAGTTGAATCTAAAAGTTGAGATTTTTACTGTGAGTTAGGTTCATGAAGGGCTTCCTATGTGCCAAATTTCAGAATTTTTAAAGGGGACCCATCTGAGATATTTAACCCCGAAAACTGTCAAAATTCAATAAACGGCCATGTTTGAACCTATGCTGTAAAAAAGGGGTGCATTTCTAGGCACTGATATTTTATTTACAGACACCCTGCAGGTAGGTGTACACATGAAAAAAAAAATCAATCCTTGGACTAAACCCCTTCATTAAAAAAATCAGGCTTAAAAATGCAATTTTTTAACTATGTTACCTCATTTTCCACCATAATTTTCGTACTTACGATGCAATTTCAAGCAAAATATACCTGAATATCATAGGAAGTATACTTCATTAGCTACAAAATGAATTTTGTTTCAGGTCTCTAGCTTTAATGGTTTTTGTGATATTAAGGTTTCTGTATACTGCTACATGAGCAAAAAAAGCCATGTGCCATGTTGGAAAAATGGCTGCCCCAGGAGAACTAAAGAATATTTTTTTTGAACATTGGTTTGGATATCTAAAAACATATACAAACGTATGTACTAAAAATGATTTTTTTCTAAAAGTCACACCATTGGATGGTTTGGCATGGAATGACCCTACCTTAATTTGCAGTAGTTTCGCAGAATATAGCATCAGAAATTATTATTTGTAATTGCTTGTATACATAAAACACAGTGAATGAAATGCATTCGTTATTACCTGTGATGAAAATATGAACATTTTTGACCGAGAAATTAAGCATTGTAGTTTAATTTAATCAGCTGTACAATTTCCTTTTCAAATCAACATGTTCTTGATACGGAAGTGCATTTCTTATTCCAACCCTTTTCCCTAATTGTCTTGAGTGAAATGCTGAAGAGTCTTAAGTTTGACATCTCTGGTGGATTACATGAAAAGCACTGTACCCACGTTCATTGTTATCTTGCTTACAACCTATTAATTTAACCCTTAAATGCCGGGCACATTTTCTGTGAGAAGTTTAATGTTGTGCCTGATTTTAAATAAAAATTTATACCTGTAACTATGAATGCTATAATTACATTTTTTTTCTGTATAGTTTGAGATCTGTGGTGGTCTAATTGGTAGGGCATCTGACTGCCATGTGGAAGACCTGGGTTCGAATCCTGGGATGGGTGCTCTAAAGTCGGAATTTTTCCGGCCTTGTCCCAGCAAGGCTCTGAGGTTCACCCAGCCTCAAATCAGTGATTACCAGGTGAAGGGGGTTAAAGACATCCAGGGCTTGGTGTTGATCACATCACCTCCAAAATGTCCAAGATTGATTGGCTCGGCATGGCAGCAGTACATGCACTGTCATTTGCAGTCACGGCACCGTGGACATCATGTGTTCACAAACGTATGATCGGAAAAGTAGCAAGTCGATTATTGAAACACAGTGGCTCTTTCGGTGCTAATTCAGTATCGAGCATCATGAATCCATTCGCTACTTTACACGAAATGTCGTTTGTAAACACACACTGCTCTATGTCCACAGCACCGTGACTTCAACTGACATTGCATGTACTGCTGCCATGCCGAGCTAATCCGAACTGATTCGAAAAAAGCATGGCCGAGCTAGTTCAATGCCACTCCACTTCCATATCTACCCCCTCTCCATTCTTCGAATTCTCCATTTGAAAATTGTCTGTTTCCCGTGATGCACCCTGTATAACAGCAATTTTAGTCTAATGTACATGGGTAAGATGCACAATGGAAACTCGTATTTCAGGACACAAAATTGCTTCTTGCTCAAAAAAAAAAGGAAGAAAAAACGTATATGGGCATTGTGAAGAACGAACAGTATGCGCTCATACAGTTGCATGTACAACAAGGGTGCTTCACTGTCTACTTGCACTGTGAAAGAGCAATTAAGTGTTATTTGTTTTTTGTGGTCAGAGGACATGAAACCTTCTGAAATGTACAGAAGGATGAAGGCTGAGTGTGGAGATAGTTGTTTGAATCATGGAAGAGGGTACGAATGTGTGAAAAGATTTTAAATTGAATGACAAAATGTCAATCAACAACACCGAAGTAGGAGACCAATTAATTAGCTTACACAGTGAAATAGCAGATCATGCAGTTAGTCCATAACTGCAGGCGAGTTACTATTGATGACATTTCTCGACATGAGTCAGGGCTTTGTATACAATATTGTCCATGATTTATCAACATCATGTTTTTCTGTGGTAACTTTTTCAAACTTCATAGATTCAAGTGAAATTTTTATATGTTGGGCAGCAAAGTAGGTAAATCCTTAGCAACAGGTGGTAGACCAGATCGGACTACTTACAAGATTATTAAAAATCTTTTTTTAGTTTTTATAACCTGGCAAAAAAAATGACACTTTTATTCTTATCATCGTGATACATGAATGCTTTGAGCAACAATCACCAAACCAGTCTCCGGTATCAACCCACTCTAGTACTTGGTTTCAAAGGCCATAGCATCAATCCCAGCCAGGCACCTGCGTGGCATGGGATCGATCAATGTGTCGATAACCGATTGAGTGGTCTTGCCCTATTCTTCCTTCAGGTGGGAGAAATTCTCGTAGGCATTCTTGGCTGTATTGTGCTTGAGGTGTTGCTGCAGCTTATCCCACATGTGCTCAATGGGATTCAAGTCCAGTCTGTAGCTTGGCCATTCCATACAACTCATGAGATGGTGCTCAATCCACTCCTGGGTGATCACCATTTGGTGTTTTGGGTTGTCGTCCTCCTGCAGGATGAAACCACATTTAGGTGAGGAGAAGCGAATGGGTACATGACATTTGTGAGAATATCCCTGTGCATGTACCGGTCCATGTTGCCCTCAATACAGTGGAGGGTGCTTATCCCAAGTGCAGAGAAGCATCCTCACACATTCCCACCACCATGCTTGAAGGTGGGCAGTTGGTACTCGGGGGCATACCTTGGACATCGTACCACTCCCCACCGTCCATTTCCTGTGTCCACGTCAGGTGCTCCTTCACACACTTCACTCTGGCCTTTCTGTTCTTGAGGGAGATGAATGGATTTTTCACAGGCCAACATTTGAATAGTTGCCTCTTTAATGTCCACGGACAGTAACTTTACTCCTGGCGCCTTCATTTCCCCACTAATGTCCCTGGAAGACGGACGGGATTTAGCATGGATAGAATGCAGAATGCTACGATCGTACAGGGAATCCGTCACCCATGGCTGCCTGGACTTGGTCATCTTGTCAGTGCCTATCTGTTCCTTGGTCCATTATAGAATCCCACAGATTGCCGATCTTGATATGCCAACAGGCCTCCTGAGCTGAAAGATGATATGGGGAACGAACCCACAGTCGATGATGGACTATATGCCATGCAGGTGCCAGGCTGTGATCGATGTAAGGCCTTTGAAACCAAGCACTAGATTGGGTTGATACCGATGACTAGTTTGGTGATTGTTGCTCAAAGTTGTCATGTATTATGGTGATAAGAATAAAATTGCCATTTTTTTGCCATGTTGAAAAAATCTAACAAAGATTTTTAATTATTTTGTAGATAGTCTGAAATGATCTACCACCTGTTGGTTCGCATGTACCTACCATGCTGCTCAACATACAAAATTTCACTTGAATCTATGAAGTTTGAAAAAGTTATTGCAGAAAATGTGATGTTGATAAACTTTTGTGTGGCACTGTAGAAAACTGTGTAGTAGATGGGTCCCAAGGGTGCTGTCCTAAGATCACAAGCGTGCTGGTGAGGTTATTTGTCACGAGCATTTGGACTGTTATTTATTTATAGAGCTCAACAGGCTGAGCCCAATTATAGTGCTCTAATTACATAATATTACTACAATTGATTCAGTGTTCCAGTAATAGTATTTTTAAAATTGTATAAATTCATTGCAAAAATATCAATTGTCTTATTTACACATGAAATTGTGTTGAAAGAGTTGCACGCTCTCCACACCGGAGAGGTAGAAAGAATTGAAGTTTTTGCTCTCTGGCAATGAAAGATTTTGTGCTTGGGGCATGTTTTGGAACTGGGAACATTAAACGATACGGCTGACAATAAATTGGAATCATCTATTATACCGTTAATTACTTTATACAGAAAGAGCAGGCCATTTACTTGTCGTCGGAGTGCCAGTTTGCTGAAGTTGGTCTCTGAGACTAGATTACGGGTCATTCCATGTCATATCATCCAGAAATTTGTGAAAATGTCACCCACCATCCCCGATTTTGATGAAATTTGGTATACTTATAGAATTTTTAATGCTGATTACAAAAATGACATTTTTTTCAGATTATTGTTTTGATAACCGTGTATTTTTATGTATAGTTTCATGTCTTTTTTTAGAAGAAAAAATGACTAACTTCAAGAGCGAATTTCGTTCAATGCCCCCCCTTCAATTTCCCCCCAATTTTATATGTAGGTAGCTCAAAGTGTGTACTAATGCCTGATGAAAAAATTGGGATGGGCGGTTCAGAGACAGGGTGATAAAAAAATCATTTGCATCAATTGAAATTAAAAGTTAATCTTATTAAAAATGCTTAAGTATTTAGCACAAAGCCTGAAGTACAATATGTTTTAAGGTATAATATTCAAAATTTCTGTTCACTATGTGTAAAGATAAGCATAGGCGTAACCTGGCGCGGGAAAGGTAAACATTTGACCCCTCCAAAATTTATAGATTAATTAAAATTTACCAGTTAAATATATATTGTGAACCTTCTAGCACTTGAGGAACAAACAAATAAATAGTAATAATTGTGATTTTTCAAATGTATTTAGCAAATAATCTTGGACACTATTTTTATGGCATGGAAAACTTTGTGATTCTTTCAACCCAAAAATAGTTCCCAAATTATGCCCATGAAGATAGCACTAATAATAATTGCACTATTGTACTCTATGCATTTCCAAAGTTTCATGTACTATCAATTGTGCCCTTCACATTTTAGAATAATTTTTTGACCATTTCTAACACACTAAAGTATTTGACTTATTACTAAGTACATATGTCCTTCCATTTGTGTTGTTAATGTCCACTGGACACAGAATATTTTGTGGCCAGTAGTAGGAAGGTGATGGACCAAGTGGATGCAAGAATTTAATTGTTGCATTTCCTTTTTTCCCATGGACTTTTGAAGCAATCTTACAAACAAGTTTTAGTCACACACACAAGCTACTACATTACTGTTTAGAGTTGGAATTCAGAATCTTCACAACAGTCAAACCACACAGTTATACAAAACTTATTTCATCAGCTCTTATTATTTTTGCATTGACTGTTAAACAACTAGTGTTTCGAAGTAACTGCTTGCAAGTAACTGTTACTTTTTATTTAGGAATTCTAACTGTAACTAGCGACTGGAATTGCTGTCCTGGAAAGGAAGCTATTCTTTGTTGCATGCTGACTTTAGAACATCCACGCTTTACTTCAATTCATTTTTAATTACATGTGAAAACTTAAGTGTTTTTGGTGGTCTGCTGCGTTCGTTTGGAATGTGGTTCTCAAGCTAGGAAAAAGTCATTGTCAAAGGAGTGGACCTTGTTGATCTTGGAATGGAGGAGAAAGAAATAGGTGCAAGTGGAATCAATGACACCATATTCAATATACCGTGGTTAGCATACTAATGATTACATAATTAAAATCGTTCAAGCAAAGCTGAATCTGTGTTTCATCATTTATTTGCAATAGTAATGCCACACACACACTATTTCACCCTTCATAGCCATATCCCAACACATGGGCGATTTTGGGGTACACAACATTAAAAAATGGTAATTCAATCCTCCCTTGGTAATTTTTTAAATTATTATCTATTGAACGATTCCATTTAACTTATTTCAGCGTAGTAGTTGTGGTGTGCTTGTATGTGGGTTTGTCTTGCGTAGTAGATGTGCTGTCTAGTGTGGTTGGGAGTCTTGTGTAGTAGTTCTGCTGTCTAGTGTGTTTTTGTTTATATTATGTTGTAGTTATGCTGTCTAATGTATTTCTGTTTGTCTTGTGTAGTATCGGTGATGTGTCTTGTGTTGTAGTTGTGCTGTCTAGTATGTTTGTGTAGTAGTTGTGCTGTCTAGTATGTTTGTTTTTGTCTTGCGTAGTAGTTGTGCTATCTAATTTGTTTGTGTTTGTCTTGTGTAGTAGTTGTGGTGTGTAGTTTGTTTATGTTTATATTGTGTAGTAGTTGTGGTGTGTTTGTGTTTATATTGTGCTATAGTTGTGATCTGTTTGTGTGATTCTTGTATAGTAGTTGTGCTGTCTAATGTGTTTGTGTTCGTCTTGTGTAGTACTTCCTCCATTCATATTGGGGGTTAGGCGTAGAGCTGACAACTCTGCACTGTAAAAAAACAATGTCAAGAAACAGCAATATAAGGCCATGGATGTTCCCAAGGTAAAATATTCCGGAGGTAAAATAGTCCCCCGTTCGGATCTCCGGGTGGGGACTACTTTGGGAGGTCCCTGGACTAAGGATAAGATCTACGTTAGGAATAAGGATATTAAATTAGGCACCTGGAATGTTCTGAGCCTTTACCGGCCCTGGGGCATTTCAGTGTACAGTTAATGAGATAGTTAAGTATAAATTAGATGTAGTAGCTGTCCAGGAAGTTAGGTGGCCAGGAGAAGGGAATTGTAAAACTAAAAATTATACTTTTTTCTATGGTGGTACTGAAAATCATAATTTTGGAACAGGCTTTTTCATAAATAATAGAATTATCTCGGCTCTTAAAACAGTAGAATTTATTAATGATAGGATATCATATGCAGTTTTACAGGGTAGGTGGTGTAAAATTATTTTAATAAACATACATGCACCAACGGAAGATAAAGATGATAATACTAAAGATGATTTTTATACAGAGTTAGAACAGGTCTTTGATAAATTTTCTCAGTATGATATGAAAATTGTGTTAGGTGACTGTAATGCACAGATTGGCAAAGAAGAGACATTTAAACCCACGATTGGTAAAGAAAGTCTTCATGAATTAAGTAATGATAATGGTATAAGATTGATTACTTTTGCAACCTCAAAGAATTTAATTGTGAAAAGTACCACTTTTAAACATAAAGATATCCATAAATATACCTGGTCTTCTCCAGATGGTAAAACTCATAATCAGATAGATCATATTCTCATTGATAAGAGAAGGCATACTAGTATAATTGATGTCCGTACACATAGAGGTGCTGACTGTGCCAGTGACCATTATTTAGTAATTGCTAAATTAAGAGAAAGACTCTCAGTGATAAATCATAAGCAACAAAATCTAAAAGTTCTAAAATTTGATACAGGAAAGTTTACTGATGAAAGAATTAAGAAAGATTACCAAATTAAACTGTCAAATAGATTTGATGTTTTGCAGGATTTAAATGATGATGAAAATATAAATGAAACAGACGTAAATAAGAATTGGGAGCACATACGTAATGCAATAGAATCAGCAGCTAAAGAAAGTATAGGATACCATAAACCGAGAAAAAGTAAGCCATGGTTTGATAATGAATGTCATAATCTAATAGAAATAAGAAATCAGGCTAGACTTAGGTGGTTAAATAACTCTGATAATACAAATCTAAACAATTATAATAGAATAAAGCGAGAAGTTAACCGCACGTTTAGAAGTAAAAAAAGAGATTACTTGAAAAGCAAAATTAACGAAATTGAAACAAACAGCAAAAATAAAAATATCAGAGATTTATATAAAGGTGTAAATGAGTTTAGAAAGGGGTGGCAACCTAAAGTAAACTTGATAAAAGATAAAGATGGTGATCTTCTAGCTGACCCAAAAGATATTCTAAATAGATGGAAGAACTACTTTAATGACCTTTTAAATGTTCATATAGGAGATAAATCAGAAGTAAATGAAGTCCACACAGCAGAACCTTTAGTTCCAGAACCTAACTTGACTGAAGTTAAAGATGCAATTAAAAGGCTAAAGAATAACAAAGCACCTGACATTGATTTAATACCAGCTGAGTTAATTAAATATGGTGGAAATTCATTAATATGTCAAATTCATAAATTAATTTGTTTAATATGGAATAAAGAAGAAATCCCTCAACAGTGGAAAGAATCCATAATTGTTCCTGTGTTTAAAAAAGGTGATAAAATGAACTGCAATAATTACCGTGGAATTTCTCTACTCTCAACAACATATAAAATATTGTCTAACATTATTTTAACAAGACTAACCCCATATGCTAATGAAATTATAGGTGATTATCAATGTGGATTTAAACGTAACAGATCAACTACAGATCAAATTTTTCACATCAGACAGACACTTGAAAAAAAATGGGAATATAATCAAAATGTCCATCAGCTATTCATTGATTTCAAAAAAGCATATGATTCGGTCAAAAGAGATAAATTATATAATATATTAGTAGAGTTTGGAATACCTAAGAAGCTTGTTAGTATGATAAAAGTATGCACCAGTGAAACAGAAAGTAAAATTCGTGTGTGTATTAATATGTCTGACAAATTTACAATTCATGATGGGTTAAAACAAGGAGATGCATTATCTCCATTGCTCTTTAATTTTGCCCTGGAATATGCTGTTAGGAAGGTAAAAGAGACTAAAGAAGGACTAAAATTAAATGGTGTGACTCAGTTGTTAGCATATGCAGATGATGTAGACTTACTGGGGGATGATGTGAATACAATTAAGAATAATGCTAAAATATTTTTCAAAACTGCTAAAGAGATAGGTTTGGAAGTTAACAAAGACAAAACTAAATATATGCTTACAGGCCGAAACCAAGTGTTATGTAATAATCAAAATCTAATTATTGATAACAACTCGTTTGAACCAGTCTCCAAATTCAAATACTTAGGAGTAATATTAACAAATGAAAATTATATTAAAGAGGAAATAAAAAGTAGGCTTAATTCAGGAAATGCATGTTACTACTCTCTTCATAAACTTTTGTCTTCTCTTTTAATATCTAAGAAACTAAAAGTTAAAATATATAAAACAGTAATTTTGCCTGTAGTATTATATGGATGTGAAACTTGGTCCCTTACATTGAAAGAGGAACAGAAATTTAGGGTATTTGAAAATAAGATCCTTAGAAAAATCTTTGGACCTAAAAGGGATGAGGAGACAGGTGAGTGGAGAAGGTTACATAATTTAGAACTACATAATTTGTATTCATGTCCAGATATTATTAGAATAATTAAATCAAGAAGACTTAGGTGGGCAGGCCATGTGGCACGAATGGGAGAGGAAAGAGGAGTTTACAGGATTCTTGTTGGGAAACCTGATGGTAAGAGACCTGTAGGAAGGCCAAGACGAAGATGGAGGGACAACATTGAGATGGACCTAAGAGAAATCTGCAGGGATTGAAAAGAGTATATAGATCTTGCTGAAGATAGGGAAAGATGGAAGGCCTATGTTGCTGCAGCCATGAACCTTCGGGTTTAAGAAGGCTAGGGAGTTAGTTAGTTATGTAAATATATGAAGGCATATTATGTACTAGAAACATAAATAAAACACTCAAGTCTTCACGATCATTGATTTTGTGTAATTTTTGCACAAATCAGATTGTTAACTGTAAGTTACTTTCACAGTAATTGTAAAGTAACTCATAATTACTTTCAAAGCACCAGTAACTGTAACCGAGTTAATTTTTGAATGAGTAACTGTAACTCTGTTACTTGTAAAAATTAACTTACCGAACCTGTAGCCTAAGTTCAAAATAGTGCATACTTAATTTTCCTGGTTCTGTTGTTTAGTACATTGCAATCGCTGACACATCGTACTGCACGTTTTGTCATTTCACCTTACATCATTAATAAGAAATTTATGCCTTGAATACTATTTCTAATTGGTACATCATTGCCGTACTTGTTTTAACTGTTCCAACCAACCCATCACAAGAGCTTCTGTGGTATATGGCAAAATCTCCATGGAAAAACTTCAATCAGCACAAATGTGTATTATTAATTCTAACTTCATATTACGTATCCCCGTGAAGAGTAACCGAAAAAAGAACTTCCATATTGAGATAAAATGCACAAAAAGAATGTTCTCGAGGATAATTTCCTAAACTTGGGAATTTTAATAATGATGATTATATTTCTTAAAAAAATTGAAGACAGTCGAAACTGACTTAGATACAGTGGAACCTCGATTTTATATTCTTCAGGCGACCAAGCTGAAAAAGCTTACAATGCAAGAAAATGTAGAACGGAGGAAAATTTCTTAACAATTTGCTATGTTGGGACCACCAAAATTGAATATAAAATGCAGGACAATGTAAAATCAAGGAACTTGAAATCGGGGTTCCGTTGCAATTATTATTTGTAAATTTTAATTAATTTATGAATTTTGGAGGGGGCAAATGCTCCTTATTCCCCCGCCAGGTTACGCCTATGTTTATCTTTACACATAGTGAACAGAAATTTTGAATATTATACCTTAAAACATATTGTACTTCAGGCTTTGTGCTAAAGCATTTTTAATAAGATTAACTTTTAATTTCAATTGATGCAAATGATTTTTTATCACCCTGTCTCTGAACCGCCCATCCCAATTTTTCCATCAGGCATTAGTACATACTTTGAGCTACCTACATATAAAATTGGGGGGAAATTGAAGGGAGGGTATTGCACGAAATTTGCTCTTGAAGTTAGTCATTTTTTCTTCTAAAAAAAGACATGAAATTATACATAAAAATACATGGTTATTAATACAATCATCTGAAACCTTATTTAAATGAAAGTTTACACTATTTTGAACAAAAGAAAAGAAACTTGAAGTTTCTACGGCAAACCTGAGGAAAGATACCATCATTTATAACCTAATGCGTGTCATTCAAAGTGAAGCCGCAAGTGGCGTACATGGAGATTTTAAAAAGCGCGTAATTTCTGAACCCCTTGACCAATCTAAAAAAAATGTCATTTTTGTAATCAGCATTAAAAATTCTATAAGTATACCGAATTTCATCAAAATCGGGGATGCTGGGTGACATGGCCTGGATGAATTGACGTGGAATGACCTTTATCGCATGAATCGAATGTTGGATATTCTCCACAGGCTTTGAATTTGAGATATCTAAGAAACTTTGACTGAATACGTTCTAGTTTATGAATTAAGTTTATTTGAGTGGGATTCCAGATTACTGACACATATTCTAGTTTTGACCGTACGAGGGAATAGTAAAGTATTTTCACTGGTTCTATTTTCGTGAAGTCGTGGCTTGACCGGATTATAAAACCTAAGTTTCTGAAAGCGTCGTTAGTAACAGTTTCAATATGCGTATTAAATTTGAGCTTGGTGTCGAAGGTCACTCCAAGGTCTTTAATTTCATTTTTGCGCGTGATTTGTACATTTTTAATACGGTATGGAAACACATAAGGAGCTTTGCATTTTGTGTAAGTGACTACGCTGCATTTCGTTGGGTTGGTTCAGAGGTAGTTATTTCGTGGAAAAGCTTAAGATCGTCGGCGAAAAGCAACTTTTGAGAATTTTGTATGCAATTTGGTAAGTCGTTGATAAGTAATAAAAACAAAAGCGGTCCAAGATTGGAACCTTGGGGAACACCAGAATGTGGAGTGAAGGGACGACTTTTGATTTTCCTGTATATTACAGTTTGCGTTCGATCTGCTAAATATGAAGCAAAGAAATTTAAAGCACTAAGTGAAATATTGAATAATGCAATTTTCTGTAGTAATATATCATGGTCAATTTTGTCAAATGCCTTAGTAAAATCCATGTATATTGCATCGACTTGCCCTGTGTTATCTAGTACATTGCACACATAATGGGTAAAGTTAGTTAAGTTTGTTACGGTAGACCTGTTTGGAGTAAATCCATGCTGATAAGGAGAGATAACTGGATTGACGTGTGCTAACATCCTCTTGTAAATGATTTGTTCAAATATTTTAGCAAGACTAGAAAGGATTGCTATCGGTCTATAATTTTCTAAGCTTGATCTTTGGTGAAACTTGGGGATAGGACAGACTGACGATGTTTTCCATCTTGAAGGAAAAGTATTGGTATAGAGGGAAAGGTTAAAAATTTGCAGCAAGGGATATTTTAAAATATCGCAACATCCTTTTACTATATATGGTGGTATGTTGTCGGGGCCGGTTGTTGATTTGGATTTCAAATTCTTAATGGCAGCTTCTACTTCACTTACGCAGATGTTGCGCAAAGTGAAAATACCAAGTTGTTCGTTAGAAATTGATATTTTCAGATTATTTACTTCATATTTAGCACTTTCGGCTGCATACACAGAATGAAAGTAAGTTGCAAAGGCATTCGCGATATCATTTTCATCTGTCAATATCTCTGCACCTACGTTAATAGCTTGGCAGTTTTGATGGGACTTTTTACTTTTGATATAGGACCAGAATCGCGAAGGGTCGGCACTTATCTGGTCTTCAGACTGTTTTATGTAATTAGTGTGAGCTACAGTTATATCTTTCTTAACCTGTGCGCAGAGCAGAAGGAATTTTTCCCTATGGTATTCTTTGTTTGTAATACTTTTCTTCCATTTTAACCTGTGGTAAGATTTAGCTTTAATTTTTTTCACTATAGCAGGCGTAAACCAGCAAGGGTATGTTGAGTTCTGTAATTTTTTAAGGGGAACGCACTCATGAAATATGCCATAAATTAATCCATAGAAAATATTAACAGCTTCATTTACGTTATCAGCGCTATTTATTAGATTCCAATCCGTTTGTGATACCAATCTGTAGAGTTTTGAATAGTCGGCTTTCTTAAAGTTGTAGGTGGAAAAGTTTTGTTTTGACCTTTTATTTGATTTTACGGAATGGCATTGGATCTCAATTATTATTGAGGGGTGATGTGTGTCTTCCGGTAGGAGAGGGTGCAACTCTCTGCTTACATCTACATTACTAACATTCGTTAATATAAGGTCAAGTAACCTATTGTTTACATTTTGAATATTGTTTGCGTTCCTGAGAGCATGGTAAGACATAAAAAGTTGTAGATCTTGACACACTGGTGTAAGACTTAATAAATTTGCATCTACACTTGTAATCTCTGGAAAATTAAAGTCACCACAGAATATTATTTTGTCTCCTGGTTTAGTATGGGTTTCAAACAAAGTCATAAAATTTCTCATATAATGCCTTAGTTGATTTGGGGGGGAAGTACACAACACCAATATAGATAGGAAATTTCTTGTTAAGCAATACTTTAACTAAGATGGAGTCAGGCTGTTGCATCGGTTCTCCTACCAAAAAGGACGAATGGTCGTTTTTTACAGCCACAAAGTGCACCACCTCCACTCACTTTGCCACTAAGGTCACGGCTTCGATCACATCTGTACACAGTGTACCGGGAATCGAAGTATTCGGAACTCAGGTGAGACGACGTTAACCACGTTTCATTAACACACACACACTACGTCCAGATTGCGGCTCAGTACGTTCTCATAAAAAGGCCTACTCTTGCTTCTCAAACTGCGAACATTTTGATAATAGAACGTCAAATAGTTATGAGCATTACTTCCTTGGGAGTGTGTAGAGATGACGTCGCTTTCTAATCTTACCTCACTACGTAGCTGCGCGACGTCTTCCTTCTCCGGATTCCACAGATCCTACCTGCTTTCCTGGTTCCTGGCAGTTGGGGTCCTTTGGGAGCGCCTCCGGGGTTGGTGACCGTTTACATTTCTGGGAGGGGGAGGCTTCGATGTGGTGCACGTTGTCGCCGTCACGGGCTTCGAACTTCTGTTCTGCATTGATGATCTTGTTTTAGGGTCGTTGGTCACCTCTCTGTAGGATTTTCTATTTCTCTACCCTGGTTCTTGAGGGGGTCGGGAGGAGAAGACTGGGAGTTCAGAGCCGGTCGGGGCCTTCGACGTCGATGGTTCCTTGGGTGATCGAGGGGTGTGGGTGGATGGATGATGGGAGCGTAGAGGTTCCTTCGTTCCACTCGAAGAAAAAGTCACTTCGCTACACTCCACAGTAGGTGAAGCGTTTGAATTCACTTCCATGTTTTGGTGCACCTCTTCCGTGGTCGCAGGCGGCAGTCCATTAGCATCCAGATCACTCAACGTATATATTTTACCCTCGATGTGTAGTTTGTCGTACCTCAGTGTTGCATGGAGATTGTTTTCAATCTCTGGCTTCTTCCATGTATTTCCACAACTCGCTGCGGATATCGTGAACACGTCTCGAGTAGTCGCCGGAAACGTGGGTACCAGTTCCACGAAAGAAGCACGCACGAGCAAGAACGGTTTCTTTTAATTTGTAATTTGAAAACTTTACAATGATGGGTGTGTTATGTCCCGATCCCAGTCTGTGCGCCCTCGCTATGTCGTAGTCAGATGTGTCGATCTCCAGAATGTTCCATAAAGCGTCTCTCACGAGTCACTCAGAACAGTTCCAAGATTCTCCAGACGTTTCACTAAAACCGCAGAAAATTAAATTGTCCCTTCTTGACCGGTTTTCCAAGTCATCCAATTTAAGTTCGCAGAACAGGAGTTTAGATTTCAATTCCTTATTTTCATTTTTGAGGCCATTTATTTCTGTTATTAGCCGCATAATATCGATCTGGGCCATTGCTGTTGTTTCAGTCACCTTGTCAAGCTTGTTGTCAATAGAATCCAATTTTGTCGCAATGTCCTCCATTGTGTAAGGTCCAGGATTTTGTTCGATGCCAGAGATAATTAAGGCAATCGCAACGACAATGCCCACGAAAAACATGCTGGTTGCATTTGAGCTGTTCCGCACGTTCATCACTAACACCGACCACTTCTTACCTCCTGAATTCCACAATCCTATGGCACAACGCCACTGCACAAGAGAATTCCCCATCTTGTCACGCTTCACTGCACTTCGGAGCTCGCTGACACACGTCTGCCTTCCACGACGCTTGTCTCATGAACGTGATGCATTTCTGGATCTAATTGTGACAGGAGACAAGTTCTAAGTGCACCATTATGGACCAGAGAGTAAGAGACTATCGATGCAGTGGAAGCACCTGTTGCCTCAGGCCATGAAGAAATTCAAGACACAGACCTCCGCTGGGATAGTCAAACTGTGACTAAATGCACGACCATGAAAGTAGGCAGGTAGGCAGAATTGCACTGGTGCCACACATGGGAAAGCAAAGCGAGAGCAGGACAAAAGTTGCTGGTTCCCGCGCACTGTATGACAATGTCAATCGTGCTCCGGGGCACTTTTGTGTTATTCCTGACCTTTCGAGCAAATACTGTCAGTTTGTATCACATGGATTACAAAGACCAACTCTACAACCAGATCTTTCATTCTCTTAAACCTCCAAACACAGAGGGTTGTGCTCCGACGTGGCAACAGCGCAAACTTCTGCCACCTGCCTAATTTCATGGTCATGCGTTTAGGGCCCGATACAGTGACATGTTAGTGAACATTTTGAAGATCATGATATGGTCGAAACACCAGGAACTTCTCTTAAAAGGAGCACTGTTGCATCACGACAGTGCCCACTCTCATGTGGCTGTGCACTCAGTGCTTATACACTCAGTGACTCAGTGCTTATACACTTTCTCTAAAAATCTAGGTGTTTTAACGGTTTAAGTCCCGATCGGTCGTGTGCTGACCGATGGCATTTTTGGCCACAGTCCCAGTTGGTCATACATTGATCGATGGAACAGAACTTTTTTCATCGCCTTGCAACCCTGTTCATTTTCTATGCTCATGACTCGAAGTGTGTGGAACTTGAATCCAAGAGTTGATATGCATCGACAGCGACATATTGCCGACCCTTGTCGAAAATAACTAATGCACTTAGTTTCTTTTTCATTTTTTCCTTCGGATGGCAAAATGCATTAGCAACAAAATAAATATTGAATTATAATGTAGACATGTGGTTGCAAATTGGACATAGAATTTATCCCTGTCGCATGTTTCAACAGGGAGGGGGAAAATGTTGTCTTTTCTTTTCTTTTTTCAATTTTCACATTTGAAGCCACGAATAATAACAAATACATACAGATAGCAACACTTCGTCTTTTCTATGACAAAGTACATTTTATTCAGCCTTCGGTAAGTTTTTATTTTTATTTCCAATTTCATGTATGTATATTTGAAATTCCTGTCTTTTTTTAAAAAAATAGTATTGTGTGTATTGCCAACCCTTGTTGAAAATAATCATGCCCTTCATTGTGCGTGTTGCTAACCCTTGTCAAAAATATCTCATGCACTTTGTTTCTTTTTCATTTTTTCTTCGGATGGCAAAAGGCATTAGGAACAAAATAAATACTGAATTATAATGTAGACATGTGGTTGCAAATAGGACATAGAATTTGTCTCAACAGGGAGGGCAATTTTTTTTTCTTATTTTTTTCAATTTTCACATTTGAAGTCACGAATAATAACAATTACATACCGATAGCAACACTTCGTCTTTTCTATGTCAAAGTACATTTTATTCTTAGTAAAATGTTTCTTGTTTCAGTGCTAAACCTTAAAAAACTCGTTTAAATGGCCTTGGACAGAGGTAAAAACTGCATAAGTGCCACAGGACTTTAAAGGGTAAATATTCACCACAAAACCTGGACTTTGTGCCATCAGACTTTCACTTGTTTGGACCTTTGGAAGAACATTTACAGGGTCAGAAGTTCGCAGACAACAAGAGGCAATAGAGGTGGTACAAAGTTGGTTAAACAGGATATCTACCAGTCATGAGAGTCAAGAGAAACTATAAAAATCAACAAATATGTCAAGAAGTCAATAAAAAGTCAAGAAATTATACTTGTGATCAAAAATTTTTGTTACTTCACTTTTCTGTCTCTTTGGCTAATTGGGAAGATGAAGATGAATGGTGGTAAGAGAAGATAGATAAAGCGATAATCACAAATATATAGGGACGACATCACAAGATTATTCTGTCTGTGAGTCAAGATGCCAGAGCCTTGCTAGTCTGCCAAATGCAGTCCGGGTTGCATTAATAGATAAAGCAAGTCTAATTCTCTTGTTAAATACAGCTTCAGTTTTCATCTTAACTGGCCTTTTGGTAGAGAAGTAAATCGTAGCTCGAGGACTAAATGTCATAGAAAGATGAAATTGATTTTGTTTTCTTTCTTAAAGACAGGGCTCTTACTGAATGTAAAATTTGTACATTGTATGTCCTGATAATTAGTGTTAGAAGAAGAAGAAGAAGAAAATTGATTATTTTTTTAAAAAAAAAAATTACCCCTGTGCCCCACTCAATAGACCGAAGTGAATGAAAGAAAATGTAGTATGTAACATATTTACATGTTGTGCACGTTACTCACTGTATAATATAATCTATACAAAATTCGTTCAGAATAGTGTTACATACGTGAGTGAGTGTAGAATTTCAAAACTACGTTTCGGGGTTCAACTGCCCCCTTCTTCAGGTTCTTTTCCTTCAAGGCACAAATCATTTTATGCTGCGTCAAGAGTATTAAAAGGATTAGGTTAAAAGGTTTGGCTGAAAAACACTTGTTAAAAACAGGTCACCATTCATTTAAAACCCCCAGTTAAAAATCTTGCTATAAGGTGTTCCCCATTCTCCGTAAAACCTCATTTGCATGGGATCCTATTAAATTGACTAAACACATTCCCTTGTTCTGCTTGCTCTGACGGTCTATTCCTGAGCAAGAAGTCATGAAGGTTAATTCCCCTCCTACGCTGTTCAGCCTTCCCCTACTTGCGTCACCAATCCAACTCAAACTCTCATTCTACCTCAACCGCACGGACCACTTCCGGAGTGACATGGAATCCTATCTTATGATCCTCTTTCTTTGTTCTATCCCATTTTTTAAAAAATTACACCCATCCTTCCTCCAATTTTCCATCATCTCTGTTCAATTTTTTATTTCTCCCATGCAGATATTCGCAGCCTCGTAAACATTTCCATTCAATTTGTTGCCTTGTTTTCTAATGACCTCTTTCTTTTCGATCTTATGTCGGCTTATGATTGTATGTTCAGACAATCCGGTTTTGGGTACTCCCTCCCTAATGTCGTCTCCGTGTTCCCCCCATCTTATATGCATACTTCTTCCCGTTTGTCCTATATACTCTTTACCGCATTCACATCTAATACTATATACACCTTTGGCTTCCTCTGGGTTTCCATTCCCTTTTCCTCCCCTTTTGTATTTGGTAAAATATTTCTCTATATTCCGTGGAGCCTTCATACCACATCTTATCCCATACTCTCTTACTTTTTCTCAATTCTTTCGGATAACCCTTGAAAATACGGGATCCCTAAGAACCTAACATTCTTCTTACGTTTTCTTCTTCTCCCCTTTTGATTTTTCCTTCTTATCTTTATTTATCTCTCATGTGCACCTTCCTTTGTATGTGTTTCATTTCATGGTTCTTAAATCCATTTTTTCTCCCCACCTCCATTATCCATTTCCCTTCCCTTACACTTTCTTCCTCCCCACTGCATAGTCTTCCTGCTCTAATAAAGAAGTTGAGGTAAACGTTCCTTTTAAACCTCGCTGGATGTTCCAATTCTTTATTGATGTCAAATCCCTGGCCAATTGTTTGTAATATACCCCCGTTCTTATTTTCTTACCCGTCTCAGTGAGACTAAGATCTAAGATATTAATTTTATCCCCTACAAGGTTTTCTCTATTTACTCTATTTTACTTTAAGAAGTAATTTCATGCATTAATATTGTTTCATTGTACAGGGACAAGGCATGAGGAAAGGAGGCGGCAAGGGCGCCATTGATCACTATGTGACACCCATCAAAGCTGGCAGAGTTATCGTAGAAATGGGAGGACATTGCGAGTTTCAGGAGGTAAGAGACAAACTTTGTTGAGTCTTTCTTTTATGCAGTTCAGTTCAGTCATCTGAATCGTCATACAGAGACAGACAGACAGACCAGGGTTGCTACTCACTGGGAATTCCTTGAATTCCAGGAATTATACTTGAATTATTGGCTCCGTGAATTCTGCATGAATTTTTCTCCATAGACATGAAAAATTGCAACTTTTATTAATCGAAATCCCATTGAATTAATACATGCTTAATAATTTTCTGAGGCAAGTTTTTTTAGATTTTATTTTTCTCGAGGAAGGAAAAGAAAGCTGCTTGGAGAATAAAACAGAATTTTCTAAATTCATTAACTTTGTTAGTGTCCTTTCCGTCTGTCTATCTGCCTCCTCGATGGCGCAGTGGTAGCGTCGTCACCTTGCAATCAAGGGGTCCCGGGTTCGATACCCGGTGGAGGTACATAGTGGTTCGGATCCCACTTTAAACTGTAGGTCCAGTCCCGATTAGCCTTACTGTGCATAAAGTGGACTTAAAACACCAAATCAACAACGTCTGTCTATCTGGCAGACGGAAAAGTATTGCAAGATGAGAAATCTTGAAGCTCATTAGGTAAATTAGAGTTTGAAATTCTTATAGAAGTAACAATTTTATGTAGATTAATATATCCCGTAACATTTGTGACTTGTGTTTGTTGAGGTAATGTATTTCGAGTCCTAGTATGTAAAATGGCAAATGTAAACTCCCCAACTTAAATGTTTTAGATATAGATATCGTTTATTTGAATTGAATTTGGGTACATTGGAATTGCACAGACCTTTTATATTGTTAATACATTTTGTGTGGGTGGTGAGATGCGATAATACATAAGATTGAAATAGAGAAAACATTTCTTTGCACCCTTAAATTTTTGGATTGTTCACCTTGAAAACTGGGAATTATGCTTGAATTTTATCATGATCGTAGACTGCCCACCCTGCAGACTGACCAACTGTGCTTTGGTTTCGACGTCATAGCCATAGACCCAGGTCTCATCACCCGTTATGATGTTCCGCAGGAAGCTATTGTCCTCACTTGCTCAGTACAACAGATCTTTATTGATGTCGACATGTGTTTCTTTTTGTTCATCTGTCAGCAACCATGGAACATTTGGCAGCAACCCGATCTATTGTATTTTGATTTTTTCCAACAAAAGCATATGATACAATGTATGGCTTATTTCCACTTCTGCAATTTCTGGAAAGGTCACCTGACAATATTCCCTCACCACAGCATGCACTTGCTCAACATGCATGTCATACGATGGTGATGGCCATCCAGCCTTTGCATCGTCTTCAATGGATGTTCTGCATGCTTTGAACTGCTCATTTGACTCATTTTACTGTCTGGCTTACATACTCTTCCTCATATGCTTCTTGCAACATTTTGAGCATTCCTGTAAATGTCTTGCTCAAGTTGAAACGAAATTTGATGCGCACGCGTTGCTCTTCGAGTACCTTCGTTTTCTGTGTATCAGAAATTTGCCGCAGTTATGAAACACGATTTCACTTAACTGCTTACCGGATGAAAACTAAGCAATACAGACTGATGCACTAAACAGCATAGTACTTCTACATGATTCCTCTATGTGGCACTAGTAAGTTCAGGGTGACTACTCACCAGGAATTCCTTGAATTCTGGGAATTAATGCTGAATTATTAGCTCCGGGAATTCTGCGTGAATTTTTCTCCATAGACTTGAAAAATTGCATGATTTATTAATCCAAATCCCATTGAATTTACACATATTTTTTTATTTTTTTTATTGAGGAATTAGAAAAAACTGTGTATAAAATATAACCAAATTCTCTCAATTTGTTTACTGTGTTAGTGTCCTTTGCAGAACAATCTATCTGGCAGACGAAATATTATTGCAATGTGACATATCTTGAAGTGAATTAGGTAATTCTGATTGTGAAATTCTAATACAATTAACATTTTTTCATAGATTACTATATCCCATAACATGTATGACTTGTGTTTGTAGGTATATTTTGAGTCTGAGTATGTGCAATGACACCTTAAACTAAATATTTTAAATATATATACTGTTTAATTGAATGGAATTAGAATTTTTGGATATGTTGGAATCACACAGACCCTTTATGTTGTTAATATATTTGTGTATGTATGTGTGTGGGTGATGAGAGGCGATAATACGCAAGGTTGAAATAGAGAAAACATTGACTTGTATCCTTGAAAGTTTGCCCTGAAAACCAGGAATTATACTTCACCTTTATCATAGTCCTAGAGTGGCCAATCTAAAGTTAAGCAACACGGATTGGTTCATTGGTGGTCAAATTTGAAAGTTTGGTTTCTTTTTGGACAAACCTCGTATGTTTATATCTTATAATTATAACAAAATGGCAGAATATTGTGCTACATTAAAATATGTTTATAGATATGTTTAATCAGTAAAATTATCGGTAATTTTACCAATACCTATGCCTATATCGACCCATACCGATAGAGTATTGATTAATCTGTACCATCCCTAGTACGGAATTACCCCTTGTCAATTATATGTTTGCATGAAATTATCACATAGTCAATTTGTAGTCTTTTACATCAGCGGTTCTTGAACTTTCCTACACCGCAGACACCCTTCAGATATCACTCGCCCTTGCGGATCCCCAAGAATTAACTCAAAGTTTAAAGCCTGGAATTTGCATCATACATATTTGTCTAGTGTTTAATCACTGATATTCACCATTTAAGGAAGGGAAAATTAAATGAACTCACACATTATATTTTATTTGCATTTTATTGTAATGTTAATTGTAGCAATTACATTCAATTAATTAAAAGTATATAAAATACATTTTTTGTATTAATAATGAATACTAACAAGAGATTACACAACACTACTTGTTAATCTTATTTCCTGTGAAAGGGATGATGCTGCATTTCACTGAGAAGTCGTGATGTATCGGGCTTAATGTTAGAAACCTGAATCCGAAGTTCTGATTCTACATTTTCCAAACGGTTTCTGTACTTGTTTTAAGATAGATGAGAGCAGAGAATGATTTTTCACATAAGTAGGTTGTTTCAAAAGGCATTAATACTTTCATGGCCTTCTTTGATATTCCAGGAAAAACAACCTGTAAGTAAGCCCAAAAGTTTGCAAGTGTCGTTTCTTTTAACTGCATTTTCAGAGCACCATCCATTGTTACTTCCATGAGTTGGTCTTCCAATTTTTGCTTGCATCAGGCACAGGAAAATATTCTCTGAACGACTGCTGCAAGTGCTTCAAATGTTGTGCGAAGAGTGACTTATCGTTCTCTTGACAACTCTTCTTCCATGGAACGAAGGAAATTTGAGAAGTTTGGAAAGGTCTGCTCATATTTTCCATTCAGTATACGCTGACGCTACAACTCCAACTTTTTGATCATTGCTTCGATCTTGTCTCAACTAAAAATATGGTTACTTTTTGTCCTTGAAGGCTTAAGTTCAGATTATTTAAATGGATGAAGATATGTTATAAGTACAGGTTCTGTCCTTAAAGTAGTAGGACTGAGTGAATTAAAAAAAAATATATTGACAGAAATAATACATACGCTTAATATTCTTCGAAATATGATCCTCCTGCATCAACACACCGCTGCCAGCGGGATTTCCAGTTTGTATACGCTTCCTGGAAGGCGGAAACTGGAATGCTGTTCAACTCCCTCGTCACGGCCTGTTGTAATGCTTCCACCGAGCCGTGATGATGTCCTTTCAGGGTGGTTTTGAGGCGGGGGAAGAGGAAAAAGTCTGGTGGGGCAATGTCGGGACTGTAGGCTGGCTGAGGCAAGGTTGCAACGTTGTGTTGGGCCAGATACGCCGCCACTCGGAAGGCTGTGTGGCTCGGCGCATTGTCATGATGCAGTCGCCAGGAGTTGGCGATGCCTGGGCAGACGCGGACGATGCGTTTCCTCAGCCGTTCCAGGACCTCGAGATAAAAATCTGCATTGACAGTCTGTCCGTGGCTAACAAATTCTCTGTGGATCACTCCTTGTGAATCGAAAAAGCAAATGAGCATGCTTTTCACTTTTGACTTCGTCATGCGCGCCTTTTTGGGGCGTGGGGAATTTCGGGTGTGCCATTCTGCGATTTGACGTTTGGTCGCAGGGTCATACTCAAACGTCCACGCCTCGTCCCCAGTTACTACATTGTCTAAAAAGTTTGGATTTTCACTCACTTCTTCGAGAAGGTCCTGGCCGATCCGTTTGCAAACGTCCTTTTGCTCGCCTGTCAGCACTCGTGGCACCAACTTTGTGCAAATTTTCCTCATTTGCAAATTTTCGTGCACAATTTCATGAACTTGGGTTTTAGCAATGCCAAGTTCATCGGCAATCATGCGAACAGTTAATCTTCGGTCACTGTCCAGCAAATTCTTCACTCTTGCAACATTTTCCTCAGTTTTGGAGCTTGAAGGTCGTCCTGACCGTCCGGCGTCTTTAACTTTCTCTCTCCCCTCCCGAAACAGCTTGTGCCACTCAAAAACACTCGATCTTCCAATGGCGTTATCACCGTAAGCCGTCTTGATCATTTCATGGGTCTCTTTACCAGTTTTACCGAGCTTCACGCAAAATTTGATGGAGTAACGCTGTTCCAAAAGTTTGGCCATGGCGCAGCGTGACGAGGGGCACTCGCAGAGGTTACGATGACGAGCGATCTTCACTCTGCTATGGCTGGCAGCCGACTGGCGCTGCTTCCTGCCTTTCCTTAGACCCACCTCAACCAACAACTGGTAAAAAGAAAAGAAAAAAATCAGTCCTACTACTTTAAGGACAGACCCTGTATGCGAACTTAACTAACCAGGAAAAATCATTCAAACGATCGCTGAGATGAAATTGCTTATCCAAGAGAAATATTCTTATTTCGTCTTTCAAAACTTACAAAACTTTACCTCGCAACAGCCAGCGAACTTCACAGTGAAGCAAAAGTTGATCATATTCACTGTCCATTTCTTTGCAGAGCTGCTCAAAAAGTCTTTAATACATTGACTTGCTTTTTTTGAAATTGACAATTTTCACTGATTCATTTAAGGTCTATTGAAGCTCTTCTGGTATCTTATTGGCCACTAGTGCATCCCTGTGTAAGGAGCAATGGAACCATGTTGCTGACAGGCCGATTTATTTTATTCATGCTGCAAGTCCAGTAAGCCTTCCCGACATTACTTGTGCTCCATCTGTTCTAACTTCGACGAATTTCAACCAGTCCATATTATGAAATATTGTAAATGCGTTTAAGCTGGCAAATACTTCTTCAACTGTAGTGTGCGTCAAATAGGAGATGAAGAGTAAGTCCTCGTAAACACTTTTGAGATGTTCATATCTAACGTAGCACATCAGTGTTGCTTTGTTTGTAATATCTGTGCTTTCATCCAGTTGCAAAGCAAAATAGGGGGACAAGTGAACTCTTTCTAAAAACAACCTGTAGGAACTGGCGATGCTTAGTCATGTCTACGTTTTCAGCGAACCTTTGTGGAACACTGGGAGGGTTCCGTGGACCACAGTTGACGAACTGCTGTTTTACATCATGCATAAGCTAAAATAATACTTCTATCTGCAGGTGGAGCCAATTTTGAAAGAAGTAGTTGGGAAGATGCCTTTCAAGTCAAGAATTGTAAGTCAGGAAATTTTGGAACAGGATGAAGCAGAGAAAGAGCGCCTGGAGAAGGAAAATATCAATCCATACACAATGGAATATATTATTAAGAATAACCTTTGTGGTTGCAGTAGGTATCTGTCACCATATGATTATCGGTGGTTTGGAAAGTATGTGTAAATGTATATGTTTTAATATTTGTAGAAATGTTGTTTCTAAATAAATATGTTTCTTCAACAATCTTTCTTTGGTTTACTTCAAAACCATCTGAAATCTGGAAAACACTTTGTATCCTTGCAATCAGTTTGATTGTGTAATATGGAAATGTATTGTTTTGCTTAACTCAAGACACCTGATTTCAACGGAACCAAGAAATTGTGTACAACACTGTGGCAGCTGGTTAACACATTCGGGTCTGGCCTCATAATACAGCATTTTTACCTCTGGACTGCGGGTTTTTGTTGTTTTTCAAAAAATTATAGACAAAATATTTTTAATTTGTTTTTGTTTACCACACATTTCTTAAATCTACAAAACTTCCTCTTTTCAATTAACAAAAATTTGTTAAATTTTCTTTTCATTTTCTGACATTTTTGAATATTTTTTCAGCAATGTTTAAATGTGAAAAAAAAAAGTACAACATTGTAACAAATGTTAATATAGAGATATTTTAAGTTCGTAATCTAGAAATTTCAATAATTAACTACATAAACTATCAATACATCTTTTGAATCTTGCATAAGAATACTTCATATGTGCACATAACAAAAAATAATTGCAAATTACAGTTATTAGCTTTTGTGTGAAAAAGTGGCTGCAGGACAGGACCAGACGATGTATCATTTGGTTCTGCGTCATCTGTAAAAATTAAACAAATAAAATAAAAAATCATTTGACATACACTATACAAAATAATAAATGGAAAACTAAAAATACGTCAGTGCATGTAGGAGAATCAAGCAAGAGGCAAGATGAATAGACCCAAAAAAATTACCTCTTCTCATTTCATTCATAAAATACTAGAGTTTGCAACACTGTTTATATTGTCGACAATAATTATTACGAATACAACCTACCTTCCAAATCTTCAAATTCATCTGCATCATCAAAATCGTCACTAACTTCAAACTCTGAAGCGGAATCCTCTTGCAGAATTTCCGCTATGCAGTGTGGATCTAACGACACCATTCTAAACCGTACATGAACCCAACAACAAACAGTAGCAGGTGCGAGATAAAAATAGCACATTTTTGACAACTTTCTAAATAGTCTGGAGGGAGTAATGTTTGTGTATATATATTACCCTTCTTGTTGTATCTGGTTACTTTTGTACTTGATACAGAGTCTGATGAAGACCTTGCTAGAAGGTTGAAACGTTACGTTAGTTTATGTTTTTTAATAAAATAAATTACTGCCTTGGTCAGCATATTTAGTTTTTCAAAAATAGCACGTGAGTCACCTAGTGGTCGGAATTTCAACAGCTTGGCTTGAATGAACACGCACATGAGACGAAGTACGAGCATAGCCCGTAGTTCAATCGGCAAACCGATTGCATACCGCAGGATGCGCTATGCCCGTCGTTCGTCCACTTTGACTTTAAGTGCACTGCAGGCTACGCCCGTCGTGAGACCCCAAAGTGATAACCCCTGCCCTGCAGCGACCTTGAAGGGAAGTGCATCCAAAAAGAAATCATCTATATATAGATTCAACCGCAAATTCTCTTCATCGTAAATAATGCAAGAAAATAACAATAAAAATACTTTCAACAAAATGAAGCTAAAGTAAACCATCTATATATAGACTCTGCCACAAATAAATATTCCACAGCAGGTAAGGTTAAAGGTAAAGTTCCCCCTGCATGCAGCACCATACCATGAAGGCATATTTGGGGGTAGGGCCTCACAACATATTCTCGATCTCTGCCAAATTGGAGATGATGTTAACATCACCATGCTCCAGCTACCTTTGCCCTCCAGGGTTGCCCCCAGGTATCCATTTATTTGAGGCTGGGTGAGACCCAGAGCCTTTATTCATGGACAACTAACTAACTCTCTAGCCTTCTTAAACCTGAAGGTTCATGGCTGCAGCAACACAGGCCTTCCATCTGTCCCTATCCTGAGCAAGATCTATATAGTCTTTACCATCCCTACCGATTTCCTTTAGGTCCATCTCAACATTGTCCCTCCATCTTCGTCTTGGCCTTCCTACAGTTCTCTTACCATCAGGTTTCCCAACAAGAATTGTGTAAACTTCTCTTCCCTCTCCCATTCATGCCACATAGCCTGCCCACCTAAGTCTTCTTGATTTAATTATTCTAATAATATCTGGACATAAATACAAATTATGTAGTTCTAAATTATGTAACCTTCTCCACTCACCTGTCTCCTCATCCCTTTTAGGTCCAAATATTTTCCTAAGGATCTTATTTTCAAATACTCTCAATTTATGTTCTTCTTTCAATGTAAGGGACTAAGTTTCACACCCATATAATACTACAGGCAAAATTACTGTTTTGTGTATTTTAACTTTTAGTTTGTTAGATATTAAACGAGAAGACAAAAGTTTATGCATAGAAAAGTAACATGCATTTCCTGAATTAAGCCTACTTTTTATTTCCTCTATAATATAATTTTCATTTGTTAATATTACTCCTAAGTATTTGAATTTGGAAACTGGTTCAAATGATTCTATATACAAAATAATTGCCAGGTAAGATTATGAGTGGCCCAGGCTCCACTTGTCAGATGACCACGTTGGATTGGATTGATTTGTTGTTTTAAGTCCACTTTATGCACAGTACGGCTAATCGGGTCTGGACCTACAGTTTAAAGTGGGATCCGAACCACTATGTGCCTCCACCGGGAATCGCACCCGGGATCCCTTGATTACAAGGCGACGACGCTACCACTGCGCCATCGGGGAGGCCAGATGACCACGTCAGGGTCACGATCAAGGCTTCGTGTGGCACCGTTAGGTTTCCACCTTGATCTCCGGGGACTGGACCACCCCGGATTGCATGTTGACGTAAAGCGGGGTTGGTGTGCAATGTGTATGAATAGTCTATAGAGACTATGCCTCCTAGGCAACCATTTATGTGACGTAACAAACTACACGCTACCCTGAAGACGGAAGCAGATTCAGCCTCCGAAACTTAGGTAAATCTCTTTTAAAAAATAACAGTGGTTTAAAGTAAAAAACTAGAATGAATAAATCATCACTGATTAGCTACAAAGAAGAATTGGTTCAAATGAGTTGTTATCAATAATTAGATTTTGATTATTACCTAACACTTGGTTTTGGCCTGTAAGCATATATTTAGTTTTCTCTTTGCTAACTTCCAAACCTATCTCTTGAGCAGTTTTGAAAAATATTTTAGCATTATTCTTAATTGTATTTATATCATCCCCTAATAAGTCTACATCATCTGCATATGCTAACAACTGAGTCACACCATTTAATTTTAGTCCTTCGTTAGTTTCTTTTACCTTCCTAACAGCATATTCTAAGGCAAAATTAAAGAGGAATGGAGATAATGCATCTCCTTGTTTTAACCCATCATGAATTGTAAATTTGTCAGACACATTAATACCACACAATGGACAAGGCCGGTAAAATCCGACCTTAGAACACCCACCCCAAGAATTGAATCCGGGTTTCCCGCATGGCAGTCACACACCCAACCAACTAGACCACCATGGCTCCATGTTCATATTGGAAAGAAATATTTTTCAGGAACTGACAAAACATCAACAATGAATTGTTTGATTGCCAATAGCCCACATAGATTAATGAAAGCACAATAAGTTGGTGTCTGTGAAAATTACTTGCCGCAATACAAGAACCATTAATTTTGAAATACTGTCTACATATAGACGCTCCGCAAAAAATGGCTCATTTTTAGTCTATATATAGCTCTGCCATAGTTAGTGGGTTAATATCAGCTACCATGCAATAGGATGCAAATAATGTTTGAAACACATATTTCCAAATTTAATCAAAGCAAATTACAGTTTAATGATCAATCAATTATCTGTTAAGATTAGACTTCTTACATTCATGTCTGTGCCATCCTCACTGATGGTTCTCTTGAGGATAGCAGCTCTTCAGCAAAGGGCATGACTAAACATGCTACATGTTCAGTGTTGTCAACCCATAGTAAGAACAAAGCTTCAAAACTTGCATTGGTTGCGTAAACATATCAAGTGGCTATTGGGATATGAATGATTTATCATATCATGTTCCACTGGTATGTTCTGCAAGTTAAATTCAAATTCTAATGCAGGGTGTTTCAATCGCTCCTGGCCCCTGATTTTCTCTTATAAAAATCAAACTATTGGTCATGATGCAATGAAATTTGCTACAGACATACCTTGGTGTATGAGAAGCATGGTGGAATCACAGCAAGTGTTAGAAGTGTTCAATAAATTGTTTCTTTTCCGTTGGAGAGTGGTTAAACCATCATGCTACAATACCAGGGGTCCTGGGTTTGAATCCCATCCTCGACATGGCTGTTTGTGAATGTCCATTCATCAATTTCATAATATCACTACTCAACCTCATCTTCATGCCAAAACTGGCAGAAGGGCAATGTAAAAAAATCAATGAATCAATCTTTTCACTTTGTCAGGATGTTGTAACTGTTGTACAGCAGTAACACGATGTGCATACAGCTTTACATTTTTGACAGCTCGTTGACATGTGCTTGTGGAAACTCCCATTTCCTGTGACGACTTCTTTGGTGCGGCCAGCAATCTGTTTCTCACTTCTTGCACAATTGCTTCTGGCAGGTTTGGATGTCCTCTTTCGTGCAGATCCAACAATGTTTCCAGTTTTCTCACCAAATATTGAATGGAACATTTCGCTGGTGGTTTGTGGACCCAAAACTGTGCAATAAATTGTTGCTGGCATGCCTTTATGGACTTGGTTTTGCCATTTCACGGCAGAATCGCCCAGATGCACGCACATGCCCACACAAGAACTAGAGAGACTGTGGCGCCATCTCCGATGATGTCACCATGCTTCTCATACACCAAGGTATGTCCATAGCAAATTTCATTACATTATGACCAATAGTGCAATTTTAATAAGCGAGTAGTACAGGTGAGGTGTTTTTCAAGATACAGTGATGTGTGTCCTGTTTGCTCGCCCAGCATCCTTCTGCTCATTCGTTCAGCTATTGCATATCAAGTTGGCTTGAAGCTTCTTAATCAGTTTGATGTCCAAGTTACATTTCTGTGTGCAGACCCTCTAATTAGCAGGACAAAAGCGTTGATGAAAGTTCAGTCAAGGAAAGAAAAACCTCATTTCTTACCGTTTCACATGCAGGGTTGGTCAAAAAGAAGTAGCAGATTTCAAAATGTTATTTCAAACGGACAATATGTGACAGAAACATAATCCACTCATCATTGGATAGATTAAGGTTCAAAGTTTTGATTGGTTTCGTTTGTGCATTAACAATTTGTGCTACAATTTTGCGAAGTGTGAATCCATTGTGCCAGTGGAATGCAAAATTCGAACCTTCTGTCACAATCGCCAGGATGCAATGCCTGAATTAAGCCTATGAAGAGACCAAGAATAGTGCACCCAAAAACTTAGGAGTTTCTCAATTTTGTAACAGTCAGTAATTCTTCATTTCCTTAATTCATTTCTTCAATAGACTTACAAATAGAGTTCCAGTTCAGTACAGTGAATCTTAACAGGCCCATATCTACATATAAAAATACACATTATTTTGTTAAGCATTTTTTAGAAAAAGTCGACAAAACTTATACATTGCTGTTCATTCTTATTTTGTTCTGATTTGCCAATAAGTGGTATCGGACTATAATCTGAATTAACGAAACTTGGAATTGTGTTGATTTCTGTTTCACTTGATATAAAGATTAGATATTGAACAATTAACATCCAATTATAAGCATGCATAGCATGTACATAGGTAAAAAGATCTGCATGCGAGGTTCAAAGTAACGTTAGCTTATTTCTAAATATTATTCTGCAAACATCTATAAGATTGGTAAGACCATGCAAGTTCATTCCCTTCTCATAAAATCACAAATCACACTCAGGGTAGTTGTTCATTTGCAGTTGACGGATTTTTTTTTTAGATAGCTACACAAGACAACATTCCATAACTGCACAAAATGTTCAGAACTGTCTCTTCTACAATGAGACGTATTAAAACATGGCTAAGGTCAGCTATGGGCAAGACAAATTTTCTTACTTAGCACTCTTCAACATAGAAAGGTTAGCTGTAATGGACTGACAAAGAATTCTTCAGGAAAAAAACACAGCATTTCTATTTTTTAGATGACAAGTGGTTCTCAGTTGTAGTAAAATTAGGAAAATTCCAATTTTCGCTGTAGAGAAATCAAGGAAATTTAAATATAACTATGTATAGATAGTGCTTTTAAATTATTTGCAGCATTATTATATGTACATTACCACGAACACAGAATTACTCATTAATATTATCACATTAAAATTATACCTTTTTTTTAATCTAGAGAAGAAATGTGTTCTTTAATAAATTTGCAACCTTCTATAATAGTATATTTCTTCAGGCCCGTAGCCAGAATTGGTCTCCATGGGGGCTCACAGATTATCAGGGGGCTTATAAACCAAGTTCATTTTTCTAAAGTTTAACAGTATTAAATGAAAATAAATTATATGTCGGGGTCATTAAGTTAATGTAAAGTATAAAATTTAGAGATATTGAAAAAAACTAGTATTTCTATATCTTCTAAAACATCTCTTGAAGTGTTAATTGACTGGTCATGACACAATTCCATAATGCACACTCCATACTATTTTTGCTGATACAATTATTTATATCATACAAGTAAAAATTAACTATATTCACTTCAATCATAGCGCCTACCATACATTCCACCCTCAGCCGATGCAATACAACTCCCCTTGGTTCCCAAAACTTGGAATCTGTTGACATTTGACGCATGTGTGGAAGGAATGTGGATGATGACGTCAAAGTCACAGATTTCTGTCAAACAAGGGGCTGGGAAGATACAAATATATAAGCTCCCCTCTGGAAGAAATTTCTAAAGTCTAGAACTAAGATTCCCAAACTTTTTTCGTTTCACGCCTCCAGTATTTCAAGATTTTTCCGCAGTGCCCAAGTCAGAATGCTGACCTAACATTTGCAACTCTCAGTTAGTGTGGTTGGGTTGCTTGCCTTACGTTAAAAAATAAACACGTTTCAAATTCAGAAACATCTTATGTGTAAAAAGTACTAAATAAGCTCATATTTAGAAAAATCATTTCTGTGAAAATATTGGAACACTTCGCTGCTCCCCTGCAAGCTAGCCACAAATTCTCAGGGTGGTGTGGTGCACACTGAGGGAACCACAGGTCTAGAGAATCTTCTAAATACTTGTTCCTACTTAGACTTCGGCTCATAAACAAGATTGAACGAATATAATATCAGCTCTTCATGTTCTGTGATTTTATCTTTCATCTAGTTGTGAGCCAAATAATATCTGCTGTCTACATTTTCACTCTTCACCTAAAACAAATTACAATACAAAATAGTTTTACCTAATGTCAAAGGGGCTGGCGGCAGTGCCAGGAGGGGGCTGAGGCCCCTGCCTGGCTACGGGCCTGTATTTCTTCTTTTTTTATAAAAGTGGCATTAATTATCACTGGGAAACAAAATTGAACCTTTTGGCACATGAGGGAAAATAGCTGATCCTAATAGTACTTTTTGCACTGAATTCAAGTATGTAAGTAGTTTTTCTCCATCACCCACAGTTTCTTTGTGACACCCAGGTTAAGTGTGAAATATGTTTGTGTATCTTTACATACATGACACTATTCAACTTAACTAAAATGTTAGAGTTGTTGATTTTCTTCTGCATTTTGCACCTGGAATATCCCTCTTCAGCACTAATCAGTAAGCATTCTTGCTCTCTATTGTCCCTGGTACCTCTTTTCCATGGGAGAGATGTCTTGATGCAAACGCTCCATGTGTTCGTCACTTGACAGCACCGAGATTGTCAGGGAGGAAATCCAGGTGAGAGTTCAAGAAATATATTTTGAGGGACATATTACACTCCATATCTTTGTATGACTGTAACGGTTCACCCACAATCTAACGGTAGTTTGGATTTCCTAAGACACAACACTTTTAAATTAACTCCATGCTGATCTTTCAATTTCACTAAACATGCCTTCAATTCTTTATTCCTTATCAAAGCTCTAATTTGGGAGCACATAAAAATTCCCTCCTTGATTTTAGCATCCTAACATGAGGAAATTATTCCTTCAAATAATGAAACCCAGCATCATTTTTGTCTATTGCCTTAATGTAGTTTTTGAAAAGCCGTCCCTAACTTGATATGAAGTGGAGGAAGAAGAATCATATCAGAGTTGACTAGTGAGGGATGTACAATTTTGGTTGTCCAGGTTAATGTGATTCACGATTTGCCCATTCTTTCTTGTTGCAATGATTATTCTTGTCCCTGCTGTCCCATTTCGTACGAGAAGCAGCCAAATTTAGTATAGCCGAGCTGCAAACCCTTTAACAACGCAATTACTTTTAAATCGAAGCATGTAATCCAACAATACTTGTCATACAGAATTTTTCAAACAGTATTTTCACGTGTTTTCTTCATATTAGTTGTTCAAACGGCACAGAAGGAAATTTGTTCCCATTTTGCAAAATAACGCCCTTCAAACTATAACCCTGTACCAGCTAACTGTAGACCAGGCGAACGAGAACAAGTCTCTGCGCAAGTCGTGACGCAAGACGGGTCCACCAATGAACAGTGAGAGAAACGGAATTGCATAATGGGCGACTGGAGTTACCCACTTTCCTGGCTTCGATCTGTCAGCGTTGCAAACTTTTGAAAAGGATAATGCCAAGTGCACATGGCAAACGGATCGTATTTTTGTCTCCAGGTCCGTACGATTGGTTTAAGAATTTCTTAGAGAAATATCAGGGATAAAACTGCAAGAGCAAATTTTGACAAGCCATGCATTTAGCGTACGGACTAAGGTCTGGACCTTACGTGCGTACATGCCATGAAATTTCCGTACATGTACGGTCAGTACCGTACGGTTGGCAATGCTGCGCTTTCACCACTCGATTTCCCTCCTCCTCTTCCGCTATGCGCGGCCCTGCTCTACAGTTAGCTGGGACAGGGATTAGTTTTCGAGGAATCAGTGAACAGTCTCCGCTATATTGTCTCATATTCATATCAATCTACAACATCCCATTTCCATTGAAGTCGCATCAAATATAGGGTTGCCTATCCCCTTTCAATGTCATTCAGCCCTCCCCCAAAATAAAATTTACATGCGTCATTTTGCTTTCATAAAGTTTAAATTATTTGTGCCCACCTTCCGTTCGAAATCATTTAAAATATTGCTTTACATATATTACTTATCACAGAAAAATACCTAAAATTCCGAAAAAGCAATACTTAAAAAATGTCATTGCCCAAAAACTGTGGATGATAGAAAAAATCTGAGTGCATATTTGAATTCAGCATAAAATTTTACATTAAAACACAATATACGTTTCATGTGCCAAAAAGTATGTTCCCCAGTATTATCAACAATATTCCATTCATTTTGTATAAGATGATGTAGGGCATGGGCGTATTTAAGGGGGGGTACAGCAGGTCCAACACCCCCCTTATGGTTCAGCAAAATTACCAGATCACCTGTTCTGTTCTATCCGCTTTTTCATAAAAATTTCTTCGGACTTATTTTAATCTAAATTCGAGACACATAGGACGGGATAGGGATGGGAAGGAAATTACGTAATTCCACACACCAGATGGGACTGCAGACCAAATGTCTGCAATTACCTGATACCTTCGGAATTTCTGCGATAAGAAACTGCATTAGGACTGTCAAATCAGTTATATTTTTCTCCCTCGAGTTTTTAAAAACGCAGTGTAAGAAAACCAGGGAAACACCGTAATATTTTCAAGTTGTTTGACACAAGATGAACAGAAAGACATCAATATTAGGGAAATGTATTCACTAATTGTAGAAACTTTACAGACTTTACAATTTTCTATAGGTCTTTTCTACTCTTAGATGGCCGGTCCTAGTTCTGGCAAGGGAAGTGGGGAGCGGGATTTCACCGCAGACCAACCAGACAACAACGGAGACGTGGCGGGAAGAAGTACTACGTGAATCTCGTTCTACTGACTGCTTCGTTTCTTATCGTGCTGGATTGGTCGCTTCGCAGCTCCCCAGTAGATGTTATAACACTTACCATCAATTGCTATTTAATATTCGCAATTTAATTTGCACGTACTTATAACTAATTTGCACGGGTTTTAAATAATTTGCACGTACTTAGAATTCATTTGCATGTACTTAGAATACTTTACATTTATGTATTTGCATGTTTATAACTTTTATGAATATATAATTATTTATTTTATGAAAAATATGTATATAAAAGGTAATTAGAGGTACTAAATGCTATGCATATGGTTTTATATTCATTACTGCAAAGTATGTAATGTATAAAATGTTAATATTAATGTTTATAATATTGAAAATAAGAGTTTATGGTTTATGAACCGCTATGAAGGGTGTTAATGGTACGAAAGAAGATGGTCCCGGTACTCGAACCTGCGATATGCAACAGTAATAATTATAGTTCACTATGTAATAATGTATGTTATTATTGTATGAAAGACGATGGTACGACACGCTAGACAGAATACTGTCTCCGAATCTCGACTCCGCTCTGATGCCAGACAGAGAGATTGAATTAACATTCCGCGCAGGTAGAGGAGAAAGGAATTTGGGGAGTGTGCGTTCAAGGTCAAATGACGTCAGAACGCTAGAACAAAGAGAGAACCCGATTGACCAATCAGAGATCGCGTCGGTAGGTTTTCAGAACAGTTTTTTTTTTTTCAAGGTTAACTAGTACGCAAGAACAGGGGAAAGCTATGCAATACTGTAGGGCAGGGGAGGGATTGAACCAGACAACAAAGGATGTCTGGAATGCGCAGCAAGGGTCAAATTTCTGAAGCTGTGCGTCGCTTGTAGAACCGGTTTCCGCCGCCAATTAATATTCCGCTCAGGGTTGCCCCAAGGCACAGGACACTTTAGCGAGGGTTTTAGGCTAGAAAGCTTGCATGTTAGAACAGGTTTCTGTCAAAGTAGCCCAAGCTTGCCCAGTACACAAGAAAAAAGGATTTTTGGATACCCAATTAGATTGGAGCGAGAACTTAATTTGAACAAGGAGAACGAAGCGTAAGGGTTTATTATCTGTACTAGGAAGAAGGGAGAGATATCAGGAACTGGGCCTACAGTTTTCACTATTTGCTTTTATCACGGTGTAACGAACCTAGGACCCTTTGATTATTGATTTAGGTAGTAAATTTATGTTAATGTGTGCTATTTAACATAATATTGAGTTTATTTTTTACCAAACTTTGACTTTATGTCAAACATTTTCACAGCTTATTTTTATATTTATCAAAATAACACAATTCAATCTGTTCAGGAAAGACTTTTAGTTACATTTTCGACACACAAAGTGTGTGTTCTCAACTTCTATTTGTTTATTAGGCTTATTATTACTCAAATAACACAATTTCATCTGTTCACGAAAGACTTTTAGTTACATTTTCGACACACAAAGACATTTTTTCAACTTTTAACTTATTATTTTATAAGTTTAGGCTTATTATTACCAAAATAACACTATTTATACTATTCAGACAACATTTTTTATTATTTTAAATTAACAAAGCATTTTTTTCAACTTTTTAACTTATTATTTTACAATTTTATACCTATTTTTACCAAAATAACACTATTTATATTATTCAGGCACCATTTTTTTATTAAATTTTGGACTCACAAAGACATTTTTTTCAACTTTTAACTTATTATTTTACAACTTTATGTTATTTTTTTACCAAAATAACACTATTTATACTATTCAGGCAACATTTTTTATTAAATTTTGGACTCACAAAGACATTTTTTCAACTTTTAACTTATTATTTTACAACTTTATGTTAATTTTTTACCAAAATAACACTATTTATACTATTCCGGCAACATTTTTTATTAACTTTTATTTTTACAACTTTTTTAATTATTATTTTACAACTTTATACCTATTTTTACCAAAATAACACTATTTATGCTATTCAGGAAAGACTTTTAGTTATATTTTCAACACAAAAAGTGTGTGTTCTCAACTTTTATTTGTTTATTTCACAAGTTTAGCCTAATATTTACTCAAATAACATGATTTGAACGTGTTTTTTTATTACATTTTGGACACACACGCACTCACACACACAGAGAGAGAGAGAGAGAGAGAGAGAGAGAGAGAGAGAGAGATATTTTCCAAGTTTACAGGATTATTCTCTAGTTTACTCAAATAACACAATTTAGATGTGGTTTGAATTAAATTTTGTACACATGAAGTGTGTTTTGTCACGTTTTACCATTTTATTTTACAAGTTTAGGCTTAATATTACTCAAATAACACAATTTAATCCAGTCAGGAAGGATTTGTTATTATATTTTGGATGTACAAAGAGATGTTTTCACCTTTTTTTACTGATTTTTTCCAGGGTATGTATTAATTTTTATTTATTTTGTTTTGTATCATATATACATTTACAAATTTTTAATTTAGAGTTTAGTATTTATTTAAATTTTTTCAAAAACACTAAACAAAAAGTACTTTTAGCTAAAATGTAAGCCACAGAATATATTATTATTATTATTATTATTATTATTATTATTATTATTAGGGTTTACTGATTTCCACTATGCTATTTTTGGTTCTGTATTTCTATATGTATTTATTTAGGTCAGGTTACGCCTGCTACGTAGGAAAGTTTGTTTATTTTAGAGTTTGCTGAGTATTTTGTTACTCTTATACTAGGTAAAGTTTCCTAAATATATCAGGTAGGGCTCCATCCATATACTTTTGTTTTTGCTGTTTGGAGATGATGTGATCAACATCACTCTCCATCTGCTTTTTATTTTATGTACCCAATATTATTTTGAGGCTTAGTGAATTCTAGAGCCTATTTATGCAGGAGAGAGGGCTTGAAAATTTTGATCTCAGATAACGCACAACTATTTGTCAGAGTATTTTAAAGGATATTTTATATTTATTATGTGCCACTAGAATATCAAAGTTTGCTTAATTTTTATGTCTGTAATGCTGTTATTGTATTTCTAGCTATAGCTTACTGGATAAAGTACACGAAATGTTTATAATTTCGACTATTTACTTTCATACGAGGCCAAATTTTTAGTGTAACGAAAATTATTGTGTGTCTATAAAGACTGAAATTTTTTTACCGATGGGTCCATAACTGGACGCTTACCAACATTGTTCCATTTTTTTTTTAAAAAAATATAACCATTTATCAATATATTGACAATTCACAGGACAAGACGAAGTTCACAGACGACTGACTATATGGACCATAGGTCCACTTGCTAAACTTTTTTCTATGCTAGAAGAATAATTTAGCCTTATAGCCTTTTTCAAGGTATTTTTGAAGTATTACTGGTTTTTTGGGTGCATCAACACTTGGGTTATTTCCATTTGGTTTATTATACGAGGCTACAATTACTATCTGAACACTGAAATCCTCTGATTAAAACTAAAAGCTTAGGCTGTAACTAGGGACTTAGTATGTATATCGACAATTTATAGGTCAACACGAACCTTACAAAGGATTATAGGTGACGTAGGACCACACGCCAGAGGTTTGTTAATCTGCAAGAAGCACTTACAGCTAATATTACGAGGAAATGAGGTTGATTTTTACTGTTTCACAAGAATGCTATTTTTTATACACCCAATATTTGCTTTTTCAAGTAACTACTTGTACCAGAAGCACTTACAGGCCAACTCTAACTAGACTTCGACTTATTCTATATCAGGTGCTAAATTTATAAAGAACTATGATTGTGTATATTTCTGAGGAAGTACGCAAAAGCAGATTACCCGATTAAAGTATCTGAAAAACAGATTTTTCTATGCAAGTATATTTTTATTGACTGGATTATTTAACAGATCAATCAGGAAGACTGCAAAATTCATTAAATGTAGTTCTATAGTATAGGTGGTTTCAGAGATATAAAAAGAACAAATATAAGATTTCGCTTTTTATGCTTCTGAGGCTAATCGCGACGCTAAGGGTAAATGGCGAGGAAATGTAACGGAGGAGAAACAGTCCCAAAAGTTATGGGCTGCATGTAAGTTAATACCACAGAGATATTACAGTAGGTGTAGGTTCTACCACCAGAACATTTCTATCATAATAATACTGGTTATGCTGTACTGTTAGCTAAAGATGCTGATATTTGATAAACTTAAAAGCTTATTTGCAAAATTTTAGATAAATAATAATCTGTTAGACTGTAAACATATTTTATATCCATTCTGCAAAAGATCCGATGACAAAATTTAAAAATTGTAATCGCCCAGACAGGGACTCGAACCCTGGACAGATAGGTTAAAAGCCTAACGCTATACCAACTAAGCTATCTGGGCACAAGGTATTCTTTTCTTGAAAAGTTAGTTATGTTAAGAAATATATTGAAACACTTGAGAACACACTTGGTCTGGTTCGACAGAGAAGGAGACAACATTTCCAAATTATTACAGACTGGGTGTATTTTTCCACTATAGGGGGCTTCACTATATGTAATTCGAAACGCTAAAGTTCAGCTAGCTTCCAAAATTGAGGTAAAGATTGTGTTTGGCGAGATTAACAAGTTACAATTATATCCAGTTACGGACAAATAAAGCTAAAACTCTCATATTTACTGTACTAGTCAAGTTTTAGTAACATTTTCTTCACTTTAGTACAAATACCAAAGAAATAGGTATATGCTATTTATAATTTGACAAAATGTACTAGTATTTAAATCACAAAGTTAGGTAAAAAGCAGTATTTTTTAAAAATATTGTTACTGCCTTCAAATTTTATGTTATTTAGCCACTAACAACTGGTTTACACTGTTTGGCATCCTTTAAATAGTAAAAGAAGGAATTATTTGTTTAGTATTTTTACTACTTTATATTTATTGAAGAAAACAATTCTACAGTTTAACTTAATTTTAACAAATTGTTACTAATTTATATATCAAAGTTATGTTATTTAGAGTGTATGAAGGCGTATAAAGTTAATATTTGTACTTATCAGTTCAACTAACAATTATATTTTACACACAAAAGATAATGTTTACAGTTAAATTACTTGAATCAGAGAATAATATTTTACAGTAATTGATTCATTCAGCAATAGTCAATACTTTTATGCATCAGAAAGTTTTCTTAATTTTCTATTACGCATGCTATTTTGGGCTATTCCTAAAATGTATTTCTAGGGCAAACTGGTTTAATTTTCTGCTTATAATGCAAAGTTGACAGTTTTCGCACAATGCATTGTACATTTGTTATATTCTCTACTTAAAATCCAAATATATTATGCTTCTTTAATGTATAACTAACTAACTCTCTAGCCTTCTTAAATTCGAATGTTCATGGCTACAGCAACACATGCCTTTCATCTGTCCCTGTCCTGAGCAAGATCTATATACTCCTTTCCTTCCCTACCAATTTCCTTTAGGTCCATCTCTACATTATCCCTCCATCTTTGTTTTGGTCTTCGTATTGGTCTTTTACCATCAGGTTTCCCAACAAGAATCCTGTATACTCTTCTTTCCTCTCCCATTCGTACCACATGATCTACACACCTAAGTCTGTTTGATTTAATCATTCTAAAAATATCTGGATATGAATACAAATTATGTACTTCTAAATTATGTAACCTTCTCCACTCATCTGTCTCCTCATCTGTTTTAGACCCAAATGTTTTCCTAAGGATTTTAATTTCAAATACTCTCAATTTATGTTCCTTTTTCAATGTAAGGGACCAGGTTTATTTACTGTATTTAACTTTTATTTTTTGTAATTAACAAAAATTAAAAGCTTATACTGTAGTTATTATATTTTTTCTATCAGTTTATTTTGAAATTAATAGTATTAGGTATAGTCTTTGATTTATAACTATATTGCTTTTTTATCAATTTATCTAAGAGTACACACAGACAAACACATGTGTACACATTTTTATGTACATAGATATGCCTTTTTTTCAATATTTTAGTATGAAGATTGCAATTTAGCTATTTAAGCAAAGGTAGGAAAGGTAGGATTTCTGAGAATTTGTTGCAGGATTTTGTTGTCCAAGTATAGATGAGAACTGAGCTGGGAGACTGTTTTGAACATTTTCATGAGAGTTTGCATGTGAACTGTATGCAAATTGAGCACAATTGACTGTGCATGCTTCTAAGTTTTGCTGTTATTTTACATCAAGTCTGTGAGACTGTAGACAGTTTTCCCTTTTCAAGTAGTTTTTATTGATTGTATTTGTATATGTTTTGGGGACTTAGCAATTTTATGTTATGAGGCAGTTTGTTGTAGAATATTTTTAACGGATTGTTTTGAGATATTGAGTGTCTGCTGTTTGTAACCTGCTGGTTGTGTGCATGAAGAAATAGAACAAATTAATCTCAAGGGAAGCGTGAAAAAGGTCCGGGATCTATTTATGCACAAGCTTAAAGTAAAGCAACAACCAACAGATACAAATTCAAAATTATTGAAGGTTACGGCCAGCCTTTAGGGCTACCCCCTCAGTCTCAAAGAGAGCCAATGCCTATTATCGTGCGAACTCAAATATAACGCGAGGATTAATTGTTCCCCATTTACCAATCAAGAGAGAAATTGTAGGCAAACATAAATGATCACAAAATAGCGTGGAAAATTACACTGCTGCAATTCAGAAAAATTATCACATTAACACATAATAACTACATGCAACCAACTACATCGTCTACTATATGCTTCAACACTAGTTCTTTTTTTTGTATCAATAATAGATTCGTTACTTTAGTGTTTTACTTCACGCAAAGATTATAAACAAAAGGAGAGGCACAGAATTGTATGAAAGTTTCGAAAAATACTTTTGAATAACAAATTTATTTATATCCAATCATGAACAAGAAACAGTAAATTTCTCCAATAACAACAATATAAAAAGGATAGTTTTATGACGTACAATTCTAATTTTACGTATCCTTTTTTTGAACTTCCTTCGAACTACAACGTTAACAATTTCTGACAGTCATTCTTTGTCTTGTCATTAGACGTGGCAGTGATTATATACATGCGTTTTACGCAGAAATTACAAAGTTCCAACGAATACTAATACGCCCACCAGTTCCAATTGAACCTCATTACTTAATGCTGGTTATAATTCTGAACATATCAAAGAATTTTGAACATTACAATTTATCGATATGTTAACCTCTTATATTACGTATCATTCCTATTTCTTTTGGCAATAAACAATCTTATAATTTCTATGACATTTGATGCTCCCAGTAAATTACTTATTTATTGGTGCCAGTCCCCGTGTGCGTCTTATTTTTACACTTTTTAGAAAAAATCGCAATTATAAATAGCAAATAGCTCGCGTACGCCAGGGTCTACGCTTGCAATTATGGCGAAGAATGCCGCAAGTTCATTTGCGTTACTATTAACGTGCAATCCAAAAGATAGTTTGACACTAGGGGTGTGACGAAGTGCTGTAATAATGATTTTGAAGCGAACTAGCCCTTTTTTGCCGATTCGTCGTTTAGTCCTAATACACTCTTTCTTTATATTTTCGATCCGGTTAAATTAAACATATTCCAACCCATCACAGCGCGCGAACTTGTATTCTTTTGCAATCAAAAGGAGGGAGAAAACAACACAGTACATACCTCCATTAGATTTCGCATAGAGTACCAAACAGCAATCTCTCACAACCAGGTACGGCAAGACACTACAAGTCGTGGCTTCCTTCACGTCTCGTCTTCATGATATTGGGGTCACACATAGGAACATCTCTGGATTCGTGTTCAATCACCAACATGGATACTAATTCGTGTTACTGGAGAGAACACCCAAATCAAACTGGGCAGTGAGCACCTTGGTACATTCGTCAAACGCACCCTTCCATAAAACTGCTTCGCGATATCAAGTCCAATGCTTGTGGAGAGAGAAAACTAATTCTTGGTGCGCGCAAAAAGAGAAGAATTCAAAATTGGGTTAAGTCTCGCCAGCGAGGCAACTTGCACACTTAACCATGCGGCGCACGTAAAATTCTCTCTCACACTCGTGACGCAAAGTCACGTCGTTCTTATCGCGATAATAACAGGATCGGAACTGCTGCTGCTTTTCTGCTCGGGAAGCGAGCACGGAACAAGGGGTCGGTGGAGACCTCTAGCGTAATAAATTATAATCCAGGGAAACAAACAAGACGCAAAGCGTACGAAGGAAATGAGAAATTGTGACGTTTTTCTACGCGAAAATACAAATGCGTAGAAAAAAAGTCACATGTTTTACTTGTAATTATTTTCCTTTTTGTGTTGTGTATTTGACTATATTTTGTCCAAGTTCGTAGTATTTTTTAAATATTCTTTTACATAAAAAAATTCAAAATACATTGTTAAAGTCAAAGTCTGTTAAAATTCAATTTTTCAAAGTTAAAGTTTTAAAAATACAATTTTCTAAAATTAAAAATTATAATAGTATATTTTTTTACTAGAAGTTTTTATACTAGGGCAAATTATTTTGTTTTTAATGTAAAATTTGTTAGTTAATGTAAAATTAAGTAATTAAAAATCAATTTTTCAAATTTAAAGTTTTAAAAACACAATTTTCCAAAAATAAAAGTTATAGTAGTACATTTTTGTTAGTAGAAGTTTTTATACTAGAGTAAATTCTTTTGTTGTTAAAGTAAAATTTGTTAGTTAATGTAAAATTAAAGTATTTAAAATTCAAAAAAATAAAAAATACTGAACAAATAAACAAATTAAGATCTAAGAAAAAAAGCAAACAACCTAAGTCCAATTCAAGCAGCAAGAGGAATACACAGAAACCAACATGGCATCCAGAAAGAGAAATCAATAGTCACACCCATAGCACAGTTTAAAAAACTACATAGCTGAAACCTTAGAGAAGCATAAAACTGCAAACACAATATATCTAGATTCTTCCAAGGCATAGGATAGAGTAAAAAACATGGCTTTCTTATGGACAAACTCAACAACATAGGAATAAATAGACAAGCAATCTTATTTTCAGTACAAAATTCCAATTACTCAAGTAAGCTACATCATACATAGTACATAAGAAGAGCAGATTAGCATCATCAGCAGTAAACCATTATGCAACTTCTACCTGCTGAAACAACTAAGTGAGGATAATTTATCAGAAAAATGCCTACATTTCTGCCTAATTTACCTCTACATTAATAATACTACCAGAATACTAAGGCTTCAAAAGTGAACACTAAGAATAATGTTCAGACTAAAGTATAGGGCATCTTGCAAAGGATTATTACTCCCTACATCTACAAGTCAATAACAATTATTCTAAATACTACGAACTTGGACAAAATATAGTCAAATACACAACACAAAAAGGAAAATAATTACAAGTAAAACAGCAGACACTTAATATCTCAAAACAATCCGGTAAAAATATTCTACAACAAACTGCCTCATAACATAAAATTGCTAAGTCCCCAAAACATATACAAATACAATCAATAAAAACTACTTGAAAAGGGAAAACTGTCTACAGTCTCACAGACTTGATGTAAAATAACAGCAAAACTTAGAAGCATGCACAGTCAATTGTGCTCAATTTGCATACAGTTCACATGCAAACTCTCATGAAAATGTTCAAAACAGTCTCCCAGCTCAGTTCTCATCTATACTTGGACAACAAAATCCTGCAACAAATTCTCAGAAATCCTACCTTTCCTACCCTTGCTTAAATAGCTAAATTGCAATCTTCATACTAAAATATTGAAAAAAGGCATATCTATGTACATAAAAATGTGTACTTATGTGTTTGTCTGTGTGTACTCTTAGATAAATTGATAAAAAAGCAATATAGTTATAAATCAAAGACTATACCTAATACTATTAATTTCAAAATAAACTGATAGAAAAAATATAATAACTACAGTATAAGCTTTTAATTTTTGTTAATTACAAAAAATAAAAGTTAAATACAGTAAATAAACCTGGTCCCTTACATTGAAAAAGGAACATAAATTGAGAGTATTTGAAATTAAAATCCTTAGGAAAACATTTGGGTCTAAAACAGATGAGGAGACAGATGAGTGGAGAAGGTTACATAATTTAGAAGTACATAATTTGTATTCATATCCAGATATTTTTAGAATGATTAAATCAAAAAGACTTAGGTGTGTAGATCATGTGGTACGAATGGGAGAAGAAAGAAGAGTATACAGGATTCTTGTTGGGAAACCTGATGGTAAAAGACCAATACGAAGACCAAAACAAAGATGGAGGGATAATGTAGAGATGGACCTAAAGGAAATTGGTAGGGAAGGAAAGGAGTATATAGATCTTGCTCAGGACAGGGACAGATGAAAGGCATGTGTTGCTGTAGCCATGAACATTCGAATTTAAGAAAGCTAGAGAGTTAGTTAGTTATACATTAAAGAAGCATAATATATTTGGATTTTAAGTAGAGAATATAACAAATGTACAATGCATTGTGCGAAAACTGTCAACTTTGCATTATAAGCAGAAAATTAAACCAGTTTGCCCTAGAAATACATTTTAGGAATAGCCCAAAATAGCATGCGTAATAGAAAATTAAGAAAACTTTCTGATGCATAAAAGTATTGACTATTGCTGAATGAATCAATTACTGTAAAATATTATTCTCTGATTCAAGTAATTTAACTGTAAACATTATCTTTTGTGTGTAAAATATAATTGTTAGTTGAACTGATAAGTACAAATATTAACTTTATACGCCTTCATACACTCTAAATAACATAACTTTGATATATAAATTAGTAACAATTTGTTAAAATTAAGTTAAACTGTAGAATTGTTTTCTTCAATAAATATAAAGTAGTAAAAATACTAAACAAATAATTCCTTCTTTTACTATTTAAAGGATGCCAAACAGTGTAAACCAGTTGTTAGTGGCTAAATAACATAAAATTTGAAGGCAGTAACAATATTTTTAAAAAATACTGCTTTTTACCTAACTTTGTGATTTAAATACTAGTACATTTTGTCAAATTATAAATAGCATATACCTATTTCTTTGGTATTTGTACTAAAGTGAAGAAAATGTTACTAAAACTTGACTAGTACAGTAAATATGAGAGTTTTAGCTTTATTTGTCCGTAACTGGATATAATTGTAACTTGTTAATCTCGCCAAACACAATCTTTACCTCAATTTTGGAAGCTAGCTGAACTTTAGCGTTTCGAATTACATATAGTGAAGCCCCCTATAGTGGAAAAATACACCCAGTCTGTAATAATTTGGAAATGTTGTCTCCTTCTCTGTCGAACCAGACCAAGTGTGTTCTCAAGTGTTTCAATATATTTCTTAACATAACTAACTTTTCAAGAAAAGAATACCTTGTGCCCAGATAGCTTAGTTGGTATAGCGTTAGGCTTTTAACCTATCTGTCCAGGGTTCGAGTCCCTGTCTGGGCGATTACAATTTTTAAATTTTGTCATCGGATCTTTTGCAGAATGGATATAAAATATGTTTACAGTCTAACAGATTATTATTTATCTAAAATTTTGCAAATAAGCTTTTAAGTTTATCAAATATCAGCATCTTTAGCTAACAGTACAGCATAACCAGTATTATTATGATAGAAATGTTCTGGTGGTAGAACCTACACCTACTGTAATATCTCTGTGGTATTAACTTACATGCAGCCCATAACTTTTGGGACTGTTTCTCCTCCGTTACATTTCCTCGCCATTTACCCTTAGCGTCGCGATTAGCCTCAGAAGCATAAAAAGCGAAATCTTATATTTGTTCTTTTTATATCTCTGAAACCACCTATACTATAGAACTACATTTAATGAATTTTGCAGTCTTCCTGATTGATCTGTTAAATAATCCAGTCAATAAAAATATACTTGCATAGAAAAATCTGTTTTTCAGATACTTTAATCGGGTAATCTGCTTTTGCGTACTTCCTCAGAAATATACACAATCATAGTTCTTTATAAATTTAGCACCTGATATAGAATAAGTCGAAGTCTAGTTAGAGTTGGCCTGTAAGTGCTTCTGGTACAAGTAGTTACTTGAAAAAGCAAATATTGGGTGTATAAAAAATAGCATTCTTGTGAAACAGTAAAAATCAACCTCATTTCCTCGTAATATTAGCTGTAAGTGCTTCTTGCAGATTAACAAACCTCTGGCGTGTGGTCCTACGTCACCTATAATCCTTTGTAAGGTTCGTGTTGACCTATAAATTGTCGATATACATACTAAGTCCCTAGTTACAGCCTAAGCTTTTAGTTTTAATCAGAGGATTTCAGTGTTCAGATAGTAATTGTAGCCTCGTATAATAAACCAAATGGAAATAACCCAAGTGTTGATGCACCCAAAAAACCAGTAATACTTCAAAAATACCTTGAAAAAGGCTATAAGGCTAAATTATTCTTCTAGCATAGAAAAAAGTTTAGCAAGTGGACCTATGGTCCATATAGTCAGTCGTCTGTGAACTTCGTCTTGTCCTGTGAATTGTCAATATATTGATAAATGGTTATATTTTTTTAAAAAAAAAATGGAACAATGTTGGTAAGCGTCCAGTTATGGACCCATCGGTAAAAAAATTTCAGTCTTTATAGACACACAATAATTTTCGTTACACTAAAAATTTGGCCTCGTATGAAAGTAAATAGTCGAAATTATAAACATTTCGTGTACTTTATCCAGTAAGCTATAGCTAGAAATACAATAACAGCATTACAGACATAAAAATTAAGCAAACTTTGATATTCTAGTGGCACATAATAAATATAAAATATCCTTTAAAATACTCTGACAAATAGTTGTGCGTTATCTGAGATCAAAATTTTCAAGCCCTCTCTCCTGCATAAATAGGCTCTAGAATTCACTAAGCCTCAAAATAATATTGGGTACATAAAATAAAAAGCAGATGGAGAGTGATGCTGATCACATCATCTCCAAACAGCAAAAACAAAAGTATATGGATGGAGCCCTACCTGATATATTTAGGAAACTTTACCTAGTATAAGAGTAACAAAATACTCCGCAAACTCTAAAATAAACAAACTTTCCTACGTAGCAGGCGTTACCTGACCTAAATAAATACATATAGAAATACAGAACCAAAAATAGCATAGTGGAAATCAGTAAACCCTAATAATAATAATAATAATAATAATAATAATAATAATAATAATATATTCTGTGGCTTACATTTTAGCTAAAAGTACTTTTTGTTTAGTGTTTTTGAAAAAATTTAAATAAATACTAAACTCTAAATTAAAAATTTGTAAATGTATATATGATACAAAACAAAATAAATAAAAATTAATACATACCCTGGAAAAAATCAGTAAAAAAAGGTGAAAACATCTCTTTGTACATCCAAAATATAATAACAAATCCTTCCTGACTGGATTAAATTGTGTTATTTGAGTAATATTAAGCCTAAACTTGTAAAATAAAATGGTAAAACGTGACAAAACACACTTCATGTGTACAAAATTTAATTCAAACCACATCTAAATTGTGTTATTTGAGTAAACTAGAGAATAATCCTGTAAACTTGGAAAATCTCTCTCTCTCTCTCTCTCTCTCTCTCTCTCTCTCTCTCCCTGTGTGTGTGTGTGTGTGAGTGCGTGTGTGTCCAAAATGTAATAAAAAAACACGTTCAAATCATGTTATTTGAGTAAATATTAGGCGAAACTTGTGAAATAAACAAATAAAAGTTGAGAACACACACTTTTTGTATCGAAAATATAACTAAAAGTCTTTCCTGAATAGCATAAATATTGTTATTTTGGTAAAAATAGGTATAAAGTTGTAAAATAATAATTAAAAAAGTTGTAAAAATATCTTTGTGAGTCAAAAGTTAATAAAAAATGTTGCCGGAATAGTATAAATAGTGTTATTTTGGTAAAAAATTAACATAAAGTTGTAAAATAATAAGTTAAAAGTTGAAAAAATGTCTTTGTGAGTCCAAAATTTAATAAAAAATATTGCCTGAATAGTATAAATAGTGTTATTTTGGTAAAAAAATAACATAAAGTTGTAAAATAATAAGTTAAAAGTTGAAAAAAATGTCTTTGTGAGTCCAAAATTTAATAAAAAAATGGTGCCTGAATAATATAAATAGTGTTATTTTGGTAAAAATAGGTATAAAATTGTAAAATAATAAGTTAAAAAGTTGAAAAAAATGCTTTGTTAATTTAAAATAATAAAAAATGTTGTCTGAATAGTATAAATAGTGTTATTTTGGTAATAATAAGCCTAAACTTATAAAATAATAAGTTAAAAGTTGAAAAAATGTCTTTGTGTGTCGAAAATGTAACTAAAAGTCTTTCGTGAACAGATGAAATTGTGTTATTTGAGTAATAATAAGCCTAATAAACAAATAGAAGTTGAGAACACACACTTTGTGTGTCGAGAATATAACTAAAAGTCTTTCCTGAACAGATTGAATTGTGTTATTTTGATAAAAATAAAAATAAACTGTGAAAATGTTTGACATAAAGTCAAAGTTTGGTAAAAAATAAACTCAATATTATGTTAAATAGCACACATTAACATAAATTTACTACCTAAATCAATAATCAAAGGGTCCTAGGTTCGTTACACCGTGATAAAAGCAAATAGTGAAAACTGTAGGCCCAGTCCCTGATAGCTCTCCCTTCTTCCTAGTACAGATAATAAACCCTTACGCTTCGTTCTCCTTGTTCAAATTAAGTTCTCGCTCCAATCTAATTGGGTATCCAAAAATCCTTTTTTCTTGTGTACTGGGCAAGCTTGGGCTACTTTGACAGAAACCTGTTCTAACATGCAAGCTTTCTAGCCTAAAACCCTCGCTAAAGTGTCCTTTGCCTTGGGGCAACCCTGAGCGGAATATTAATTGGCGGCGGAAACCGGTTCTACAAGCGACGCACAGCTTCAGAAATTTGACCCTTGCTGCGCATTCCAGACATCCTTTGTTGTCTGGTTCAATCCCTCCCCTGCCCTACAGTATTGCATAGCTTTCCCCTGTTCTTGCGTACTAGTTAACCTTGGAAAAAAAAACGGTTCTGAAAACCTACCGACGCGATTTCTGATTGGTCAATCGGGTTCTCTCTTTGTTCTAGCGTTCTGACGTCATTTGACCTTGAACGCACACTCCCCAAATTCCTTTCTCCTCTACCTGCGTGGAATGTTAATTCAATCTCTCTGTCTGGCATCAGAGCGGAGTCGAGATTCGGAGACAGTATTCTGTCTAGCGTGTCGTACCATCGTCTTTCATACAATAATAACATACATTATTACATAGTGAACTATAATTATTACTGTTGCATATCGCAGGTTCGAGTACCGGGACCATCTTCTTTCGTACCATTAACACCCTTCATAGCGGTTCATAAACCATAAACTCTTATTTTCAATATTATAAACATTAATATTAACATTTTATACATTACATACTTTGCAGTAATGAATATAAAACCATATGCGTAGCATTTAGTACCTCTAATTACCTTTTATATACATATTTTTCATAAAATAAATAATTATATATTCATAAAAGTTATAAACATGCAAATACATAAATGTAAAGTATTCTAAGTACATGCAAATGAATTCTAAGTACGTGCAAATTAATTAAAACCCGTGCAAATTAGTTATAAGTACGTGCAAATTAAATTGCGAATATTAAATAGCGATTGACGGTAAGTGTTATAACATCTACTCTCCCCACTTCCCTTGCCAGCTTAGAATCGACCGCCGTAACAGCAGAAAATACCTTTAGAAGAGAAATATTTCATCAAGCTCTTCAGTTTCTTCACTCTATAACCTGTGGGGAGTTTGAAACATCTCCACTTGTTCTAACCAAATTGTTTTCATGCAGTGCAAGATTATGGTGGGTACCTCAAAAGGTGGACTGTTCAGTACTGTGAACACGACAGTATTCTAATAGAGATATACGTATATTAAAATAATAAATAATAAAAAAATAAAAATATATAAAAAAATAGATCTCAGAACTTTAATGGGATTTAATCCAAAGTAGAGACACTATTTAGAGACTATGATGAAGAATCAAAGAGACCTAGAACACCCAGCCGTCAAATCTGAGGGAATAATGCACTAGCTGAGAGCACAAAAGAATATCATACCCTGTTCCAGCTAACCGTAGAGCAGGGCCGCGCATATCGGCAGAGGAGGAGGAGGAAAGTCGAGTGGTGAAAGAAACATGGTCTTGACTGCACAAGTGCCTGCACTGAATGCCATGTAATCACATGTCATAATGTAACAGATGCGACAGAAGTGGAATCGGAAAGTGATGAAGACTAATTCTGGTGTCAATGCTTTACCTGCTGCTTAGTGCGATCGTGATTGAAGAACGATACTTTTCGCTTGATCGAGACTTTTCCTTTTCGATCATTATAGATCTGTGATGTTATTAAATGGAAAAATAAAAGTTGGTACTACAGATGCTTTGAAAAATTGATTTGGTGTGTAAATCTTCGTATGGAATTTGGTTTAGGTCATCATGGCACCGAAAAGGAATTGCAAGATTAATGATATACTTCGAAGTAGATTTCTGTTTCTTTTTAAGAAGTGCATAGAATATCATAATGGATATGTACATACACACACCTTTGTCGGGTCCAGCACCCTCCCCCCGCCAACAAGCTTCCGGTCAGCAGTGTCCCGGATTTTACTTACGAAATATAGCAACCCTAATCATACCAAAAGTCGAACCCCTCCCCCCCCTTACGTGAACTATATATACGCCCATGATGTAGGGGATCACCTGTCTCCCATAATACCCATGATGATATTTGAAATGGATAAAATCATAAATAACGTTAGCTCCAATTGTGGTCGTCGTCCCTCCAGTGGACGGGTGAAACTCCGCCTATGAAACAAAAACACATAAATGTGACAAATCCATTTTAGAACAGGCCTCGTAGGTCTCAATTTTTAATATAAAGTTTTCCAAAACTTTTACTTCAAATAAAATAAATAAATAGTCACAAAATAAACATGATTTATTAAAAAAATACGTTACGAGCTATTTTAAAAATAATTTTTAACATATTTAAAAAAATCATGTTCAAACTATATAAGCTCTATGCTTCATTGCACCGTACCGTACTCACTTGAAACACCATCATCTTCATCGAGATTTCTACACTGATCGCAGACCAAACTGTCGGTTGACCTGCTTCACCTCCTTCTGTCCACCAATTGTTTTCGGGGGTGCTTGCCTCGATTAGTGTCAACATCTTCAGTTACGAAGTAGAAGCTGTAGAGGTAACATCGCTCTCCCATTACAACGGACTTGATCAACCCTCTCTCCCGTTTTACAGTCCGTTTGGCAACATGCTGTGTATCCGACGCTCATTTGTTTCGTCCCGCCAACACATTACGATGCCTTGTGATACGGAAATGCCCGATGTCGGTCGAAGAGAATTCAACTAATGGCTGATTCGTTGTTTCCCAGCCGCCAGTTGGAAATGAGAACAGTATAGGAACACAGATCAAGTAACAGAATGTAGTATAACAGGTTGAAGACGTTTTGATTCTTTTAGATAGAGCGACAAAGTAGACATTGCATTTAGGTATTAAAAGTATATTCTTTGAACAGCAGTATCTTGGGTCTGTCAAATTATTTGAGGGTGCGGGGTACAATGGGTACATTATGGATCAAAGGATTAGGCTACTGTACCCTACGCCAATGAACTCCTTTACCCCCTGTTCCTGCAGCACTGACTTGTTCCTACATCCTCTCCACCTCTGCAGGTGTAAGGGGTGGGACCCCGCCAGTTACGCTATGAGTTAGTCACTAACCTCCCTACCACGATGTGTGAAAATAATTAAATTTCATTAATTTAAAATTGTGGTATGTACCTTCAAAATTTGATAACTAACTAAATAACTATCTAGCCTTCTTAGACCCGAAGGTTTATGGCTGCAACAACACAATCCTTCCTTCTGTCACTATCCTGGGCAAGATCAGTCAATTTTTTTCCATCCTTACCGATTTCATTTAGGTCCATCTCAATGTTATTCCTCCATCTTCGTCTTGGCTCTCCTACAGGTCTCTTACCATCAGGTTTTCCAACAAGAATTCCGTCAACTCTTCCTTCCTCTCCCATTCGTGCCACATGGCATGCTCACATAAGTACTCTTGATTTAATTATTCTAATAATATCTGGACAGAAGTACAAATTGTCCAGTTAAATTATATGGCCTTCTCCAAAATTTGAATGTACATTTTTAATTGTTTGATATCAATATCAAAATAAAACAAAATCCGATCAAGCGTGTTGAGGAAGTAAATAAGTAACAAAGATGTGATATTATTCGATACAATCCCAATGAAGGAAATGACGTTTTATGATAAGCCAAATATGAAACACTTCTATGATTCACTTAGGATCGGGTATCACATTCCACAGGAACACGCTGTTTCTCGAAGGAGACAATGCGTGGTGGAATAGAAACAGTATGATTCACTGCATTTTATTCAGTGCGGTTGCAATGTTCTGCGTTGAGCACGTTGCATATTTGTAGAGCGGATGTCTAGTGCGTAAAGAGTTACTGCGGACTGGAAGGGGATGGACTTCCAATAGCTGCCTCATTCGCTACGTGGTCAGTGGTGGGACAAGCAACATAGTGCGCGAGATCAAGATAATCATGGGTCTGAAAGGTAAGGCAATGTCAGACAACAATATATCCACTCCTCATTTTCCTTTATTTCCCCCTTCTCTCGTATCTTCTTCTCAATTATTTCCTTCCCTCTTTCTCCCTCAACTTCTCTTCACTAACCTTTTGGTTTCTCATCCTCGTTTGTTTCAAGTCAGTATCTCACTTAGTATTTTTTTTAATAACCGTATGTGACTTACTTACTGACTTATACAAATTCAATTTTAGAATAGAACACACAATGGAAAGTTTACATAATTACATTTTCCCCCTTATTTTTTTAGAATTTATGGTTATTTTAGAAACACGTTTTAAACAAAGATAATTCAGAAGATGCTGTAGACCTCGTTCTTGGCTCATTTCGAAGGTGATGGAATAGAAAATTACAGTTTGTCACATGAAAGTAGCGAAAAATCATGCATCTATTCATTTTGAGGCAGGGTGCGATTTCAAGGGAAGATGGAAAATATTCTCCCGTCTGTCTCCAACCATCAAACCTCTTTCTATGAATAACACATCTCCAAACCACTTGATATGTAAATTATATTATTCAATAGATTACTTTCAGTGTTCGCATAGCTATGTACAAAAATTTCGTTACCCAATATACCCACGGGCCAACTTATATGGGCCCGTGGGACCCAAGCCCAGCCAATATTTTGTCGTGTTATTATTATTATTATCATCATCATCATCATCTTTGTTATATTGATTTGTGGTGTAGTGTTTATTGGAATCAGTAAATAAGAGATTTTTAAAAAGTTACGATGCATTGTTGGTGGGCATTAATATTATAATACATGGAAGGGACGCTTTATGAGATATTTTGTGAACTTATAATTCAAGTGTTAGCCTACCAATGGATTTGAAAAGGCGCCCCTGGCGGTGTACCTTATGTAGTCTCTTTTGGATGCCATTAGGCCTATTCGATATTTTTTCAGACTTATACTGTTTCACAAGTACTTTTGCATCAAATACTAATATTGTGTCGTGTTTTCGATGTATGTTGAGTCGCTTCGTCGTTTAATTCTGTTGGAGCACTTGTTGCGATCTACAGCGTTTTCTCGTTTCTACAGAGCATTTCCTGACATTCGTGGCCGAGTGGTGTCGACCTCTGTGGCGGAGTGGTTAGCACAGCGAGCTACAACGCCAGGGATTCCGGGTTCGAGTCCCGGGTAAGGCATGGGTATTTGTGTTTGTCCAGATGATAAGAAACTGAGGAACTGTAAGAACTGAAAAGTGTAAATATGAGAATAAGTGTGAATGGTGGGGGATACCTCCGTGTAGGGGGTATTTCCTTTATTAAAAAAAAAAAAAAGTGGTTAGCACATCGCGCTGCGACGCTAGGGGTCCCGGGTTCGAATCCCGCTCGGGCATGGTTGTTTGTAAATGCCGAATCATCAATTTTCATGCCTCATCCCCATCTTCGCAAATTAGCCAAGAGGCACAAAACGCGAAGTAAAATAAAACAAATCAATCAAGCAAGCGGCCCGGCATCAGCGCCTGTCTTTTCCGGTGAACGGGTCCGCGACAGTCGCTTATATTAAACCTCGTAGAAAAAGTTTAGAGTAACAGGGTCAGTTCTGAATAAAAGTGGAAAGAAAAATCGGGAAATAAAGTATACAAAGACAATCAGCACGCCATCTGTGAGTTAAAAGAGAGTATTGTACGAAAAATCGGGAGAATTCCAGTAGACGAACTTGCACGTGTAAATGCCAATTTCCTTTGGAGATGCCAGGAATGTGTTACAGCAGAGGGACATCATTTTCAACACCTTCTGTAGTCAAGGTTAGTACACAATATGAAAACGGTAATTTTAATAGCCGACTCTAGCGACTGTCGCTGACCCGTTCACCGGGAAAGTCTCGTAGCGAATGCCAGGGAATGCTCTGTATTAAAAAAAAATAAGACAAAATGTTCCCTGATCGACTCGTTAGAGATCCAAGTTTGGTAAAACATTTGACAAAGTAGTTATTTATAATGGAATTTGCTATCCCTTACGACGCTCTGCAAGTACTGAAAGAATTATCATTGTATTCAGTGGCGTACCGGCCGCCCCTGCAACCCTGCAATGCGGAGGGTGCCCCGAGGTGTAGGGGCGCCACAATGTGCTCCTGAATTTTTTTATAACCGCAGAAATTCCACAGAAAGTGTCGCTTGTAAAAAGTTGTTACCAGTTGGTTAACTAAATTATTGCCTTGCAGTTGTAAGTACGTACCAGTTCTAACTTAGCATATTAAATCTTATGATAACATTTACACGTAATTCAGAAACACTTAGTATATTTACATTCTAAGAAAACCCGAACTCCTACATAAAGAGAGCATCTATTCAACTAGTAATACTGAAAAAACTTTACAAATTTGTATTACCCGTTCAACTCAATGACGGTGTGCGTCGAGAAATGTGATCTACCTTCAACTAAGAATGCTGACGAAATTAACCCTACTTACCATTGCTTCAGGTTTTCATAGTTTATTTAGCAATGGGCAGAACAAAGGCGCTAGTCTGGGAGGTTTCTCTAAAACCTCGACTACAATACGAACAAGTAAACAATGGGCTATTTAACTTCGGACGAGAAATAGATACAATTAGTTTAAAGGTTAAATAACAATTCCCGAATGATTTTAAAGTGGCGTTTGTTCCATAATTAAGAAGTGGTATACGTATATGCTTTCAATTCCATTTTCTTTGAGGGGGATAAAAACATCCCTGGCAGGGATTAAAAACAAATTATTTTACCGGGGATAAATATTTTTGTCGGTGGGAATACCCAGCATCCTCCCCGTTACTTCGCACACTGGCACCCACAATTAAACATTAACAATTAATAATCATTAACGAACTACTGTCAGTTATATCTACTGGCATCCTTCACATCTAGTCAAATTGAGGAACGTTAAAAGCCAGATTTAATGTTAACGTGTACTGACAAATATTACTGATGCTGAGGTGGCGCATTAAGGTAAATGGTTAACATTCCACGCGAGTTATACTTATTGGCATATTAAGATATTTCAGAAATTGCTTTGCTACTATTATTAACAATTAATTCATAATACATTATCTGTATCTATTTGTATCTTAGTTACTAGTCAAATTTTGGAAATTGTTAGAAGTTGAGGTTACTAATATATTACTAATGTCGATGTGACGGATTGAGGTTGGTGGGAAATATACCTATTGGTCTGTAATTAATCGCGTACTGTTATTACTTACAGTCTGTTATTGTCACTAATGTAAATATTGGAGTAATTACTGTAAATGCCACAAATTTTACTATACTAATTAAACACTAAATCAAAGTGTCACTCACGAAGTTACTTCTCTGTTCTGGCCACGAGAACAGTGAAATAAAGGCGGGAGAACCGTTGAAATTTATAGCAACTTATGTCCTGGTATATTCTTAGGTATCAGGACAACAAGTGCCTATCCTCGAATGTATGCGAGTGCAGGCGGGCTTATTTCGGGGGTTCCCCCACCCCATACTATTTGTGTTCACCTATATTCCATTCCGTTAAACGTTAGTTAATAGTTTCAAATCGATCACTTGATACATACTATTGAAACGAAGAGCACGACTTTCCTCCGATCTTCCTATATAACCTCCCACCTCACAATTACTAGGCTCACATATATTCCCTACAAGGCTGAGGATTTTTCTTCGCCCAAGAACTATATTGAAATGAATTACACGTGTTTACTCGATGCTTGATTACTTAACGTACAACTTTCCTGGCAACAAACAGATTGGATCACATTCACTACGAAGTAAAGGTAAAAATGCATTGAGTGTAATGTCCGTTTGTGCCAAAGACTACAAAATCTTTACTGCCCTTACTCAATTGCCCTTCTTCTTCTTTTTCATCCCCATCTGCTATTAAGCGTTGGGTTTCAACATCCACTCCCTGTACACTTTTCGGTCCAAGGCTAGGTTTCGAACTTCCGGCATTGTTTTCCCTTTCATCTTTCCTATCTTTTCCACATACTCTTCCCATTGGTCGTCCTCTTCCCCTCTTGCCTTCTTGTCTCGTCCATATTCTTTCCTTCGATTTCTCTGAATATTAGTTGTTTTGCTCTGGGTGGGTTCTAAGCCCTACGCCAGGCTACCCTTATGAAGAGCTGCCTCCTCTTGGCCTCTAGGCTTGCCAGATTTTCTTTCGGGGTTTCTTCCCCTAGCCTGCGAAGATACTTCTTCCCTCTGCAAGGCAGTATATCCTAACTTTTAAACTCTAGTGAGATCGAGTTGCCTCTTCCGCCATTCGTGCTAAGAGAATTTCTTCTCTGCCACTTCCGCCGTTGAGGACTTCACCGTAACCCTGGCTAGGGGCCCTTACAAGGTACTACCATTCGAAGTCAGATGGACCATGGCTTTTTAAAAGAGGTAGGTCCTCTTGTTTCTCCGCCTCCTCAGCCGTTGAGATGATACTCTATCTTCTTCCGCCTTTGGAGCAACTGACCAGTAGGTTGTTTCTTAGTCTGGCTTTTACCCCCGGCACCCTACCGATCAAGGGGTGCCCATCACCCCAAAACCCATAACGTGCTCCCCCCAAAAAAGGTAGAACATCCCCCCGTTTATGCTGAATTAATCACTCAAATTATTTTTGTCAGAAAAAATTTGCAGAGAAATATAATACCTTAGGCGCAACCACGAATTTTTGTCTGGGGGGCAAGTACCAGGATATACGTACCAATAATGATAATAATAATAATAATAATAATGATATTATTATTAATATTATTACTAGTTGTAGTAGTTATTGTATTCATAAATTACGGTAAAAGGGGGTAGAAGTCTGTGCTAAAGTATTTATTTGGAACAAACGATTTGAAATATTTTTTCAACACCGTCAATTTCACATTAGCTAATAATGGAAATCAAACACACAAACTGCATTTTTGAATGGTAGAAAATGAATGATAAATACATTCAGAAGATACATGTATAACTTTCATGTACAACATATGTTTTGCACATACGCAACATGGAGCGACATAAAATAAGAAAATACATGCAACAAGCTAACACTAAATTGTGTACGTATTCAAAGCTTATTCAATACAAATATACAACACATATTATTTAAATACATTACATTACAGAAAACAAGTACTCCCTCTGTCCCATAATTATTGTCCGGTATGCCAGAATGGTAACTTTTTATTTAGGTTCTTTTGGATACTTGATTGGTCAATTTGTACTGATCCTTAAGTAATAACGTTGTATGACACATTCCCGTGTTTCATTTTCTTCTTCTGTATACACCAATGCCACGGTTTGCATATCGGACAATTATTATGGGACAACAAACAAAAGTGTACCGGACAATAATTATGAGACAGAGGGAGTAGATTGCAAGTAAAGCGAGCAAGAAAATTTTTATCCAATTCTTGCAATTGAAAACAATATTAATTTAATAGGGCGCAAATAATTTCACTGGACCCCATGGCATTCTCTGTTTTACAACTTTTTTTTAGATCATTCGGCGCCCATGGCCGACTCCCGCCGCCCCTAGCTACAGCTCTGAACTTGACGAAAACGAGAAATGCAGATAATGCGAGCGAAGCAAGCAAGGAAATTTTACAAATTTGAAATCGAAGGGGGTTATTGTTTTTCTGTGCCCCTCTGCAGGTTCCCTTGGCCGTCAATGTTTGTCCCTCCTTGCCCCCCTATAATTGACTTTCGTCAAAGGTTGGGACGGGAAATGACCCCCCGCCCCCCTGTGGTTGCATCACTGTATAGTACAGACATATTTAAGCAATATATGTTTACTTCAGATACTTTAGGCTCACTGCCATTTTTAGTCAACTTTATTGTGCACAGTTTGTCTGCTCGACTAACCTTGTATTAATGCGAATACCACCCCCTTCCTCCATCCAAACCGATTCTAAAGGCATAAGAGGTGGTGTTTCATTTCAACACTATCGCCGCGATCATCCACAGGTAGGTAGAAAAACTATACATAACAACCAAAATTAAAAATCAATAACAAGCCAATCAAACGATACATCCCCCTCATTTTTGTGTGAAGATACGAGAATATAGAATCGTATATAAAATTGGTATAAAATTTTGTCCCCCAAAAAATTCCCATGACGCAGGGAATCATCAGAGCACGCAAGCCCCACCACCAACTTCAAGGTTATGCAACCACTTAGTGGGGCGGGGCGATTACTCCCTTGTCCACAGGATTATATTATGAGGTGTCTCCAATTCCGAAGTGGAGGAAGAGTTCTTTAGTGTTTTTTACAAAAACTATTTATTTTTCTTTTTAGATGACTTTGACTATCTTCTATGTTATATTCCAGGTATCCTTGAAAGCGTCATCGCCCTCCAGGATAATATGTTCCAGCGCATGAAGAACTTCTTGAAGATGCTGTCTTCCAAGTTGACTACTGCTCTCGATGGCTTCGTGGAGCAACTGCAGAAGCACACAGCAACGGCTTTCATGCTCGTCTGTTTAATCATTTTGGCAGTCCAGATCTTCGGGAAGCCAATCAGCTGCACGTTGAAGCCCGAAGACACCAACGTGACTGAAAGCGTTTACGATGAGTGCTGGTACTCAGACTACTTCCGCTTCACACAGAACTCCGGCCACGACACAACAGACCATCAAGCTCGCTACCAGCATGTTGCCTTGGTACTCTTCTTCCAGGGGAGCTTTTGCTTTCTGATCTTCGGCGCCTGCAGAGGAATACGCTGGATACTTGAGGCCAAGTGGAGACGTAGGGAGTCCCATAAGCATTGTCTCTCGGGGAGATGTTGGTTCATACCACTGTCTCGCCTTACTTTCCTCGGGACCCACACTCTGTCCTTCTGCTGCGTGTGTTTCAACTTAAGCTTTATGAACTGGTTTCTAGAAGGAGCCATTTCTAAATATGGCTTTCGGATCTTGAAGTTCCCCTTCCTAGAGCAATCAACGAGGAGTGATGTCGTGCAGTCTATTTTCCCCCGAGCTCTGCGATGCTTTATGGGAAATGGCGGCGAAAGGAACAGCGAGGTTTTCTGCACCGTGCCGATCAACGCGTTGAGCGAGACCATCTTCGACGCTGCCTTTCTGTGGTTCATGATACTCTACGTCATCGTTTACCTGACAATAGGTCTCGACTTTGCGTTGGTGGTGTTCCTCTTCAGAAACCATCGTCCATGCCACATCACACGCACAGTCGTGGAGAACTGGATTAACCCAAGAGATACCATGGACAAAGAAGATATAGAGCTCGACCTTTTCACGCATGGACACAAAAAACCAGCTGAAGCAAGTCGTCAGGTCAATTATGACAAAGGAATACTCCTTGTTGCAGATGGCTTACTTTTAGATTCTCGACTGTAAATAATATTCACGAAATATAGTAATTATCCCTACCGAATAGATTATTTAAAGATACAGTCGATACGGACTACAGATTGAAGTTCAATTTTCAGTGTGTTTCAACAGATCAGTGCACTTATATTAGAAACAATATTAAAATTCTTTGTTAAGAAACATTCTATACATTTTCCTGAATCAATATAAATTTTTATGTCTCATAAGTAACTCGAGAAGTGTTATTCTGAAAAACAAAAAACAAAACATGAACACCTTTTTTCAAGAACAAAGATCAATGGTTTTTATTGTAATCAAAATGCTTGCCAACCTCTTAATGTTTCCCAGTAGACAACTAAGATGTAAACTTCAATAATAAAAACATACTCACGTAAATTAGATTTGTGATTATTTAGTACAAGGCCAATGGTGCATTAGGAAATAGTGTGATAAGGCTTACAACATTTTCCGCTTAGACTCACCCAGATGTAGTTGACGTTATGTGATGTTACCCTGTGCTTTGCACCACGCCATGAAGGCATATAGGGGTGGATTTAGGGCACCACACTTTCTTGATCACGGCCGAAGGTGGGGGTGATGTGATCAGCACCACACACTCTGGCTGCCCTTAACCCCCAAAGTTTCCTCCAGGTTCCCACTTTCTACGACACTGGGTGGGCGTCGGAGGCGCTTGAACAGGTGGAAAAAAATCCCGCCGGGGATCGAACGTGGACCTCTCGCATGGTAGTCAGACGCTATAACCACTGAGCTATCGTGGCTTCGATGTTACATTTAGTTGCATAATATTATTGATTAAGACGCGGCATTTTGTGTGTATATCTTCTTGGGTTCCTTCGTCCTTATGTTGTGAATTGTAGGATTTGGATGGTGAGGCTTCGTCGTCCACAATTTGATTTTTCTCTTTGCATGAAGTTGAATAGAGTTTTTGACCTAGCATTTCTCGTTCTGCATATTGGAAACATATCTACCTGCGCCTGTAATTATTCGCAGTGTTTTGGTTTGTACGCTTTGGAAGCGATTTATATACGTTGTTGCGCCATGTTGCCACAATACACAGACATACAGAATCATTGATCGATCTTATTCATACATTGAACAATGTAATTCGGTTTATAATTGTCAGTGTTGTGTTTTTCCAAAGTGGATACAATTGTCCGATTCTAGCATTTCCTTTGTTAGCGGTATCTCTTAAATGGTTCCTCAATGTTAAACCTTCTTCCAAGAGGACCCCAAGGTACTAAGCCTTGCTTTCATGGGAATATTGTGTATTACCTGTCTGAGATTCAGTGGTCCAAGTTTTCCTTTATTTGTAAATGATACAGACACACTCTTGTTAGGATTGAACTTAATCCTCCATTTCTCGGTCCATCTCTGAAATCTCGCAAATATCTTTGTAACTTATAGGTACCGATTCTGAAGTTAACACTGTTGCTGAAGATTTCTTTGCCAGAAAGAGCATGACCTAAGAATTTTATATTTGGAAGACAACAATGTTTAACATTCAACAGTAATTGTGAATTGTTTAAGCTAGTTGTTGCAGTAGCTATGGAACTACATTCAAAAACTGACGGCCCGACACCTATAAGATTTCTATTCTACTTTTACATACTTAAGGTAAAAGTTCTTAATTCCGGTTTTCCATTCCAAGTGGAGAGACGCTGGCAGCTGCAAGATAGTACGTAAGTTTTTGAATTTTATTATTTTCAGTCGCTTTTCTGCAATTTCGGGATGATATCGACGATGCGGATGAGTGATGATGCGAACAACACTTACAAGGATTCCCAGTCCCAGATCAAGATTAGAACCCGGGAACTTCGGGAGCAAGATCAAAACATGATCGGCCACCGACCATGAGTGTTAATGTTCTTGATGCTACATTGATTTGACTTATTTTACTTCGCTCTTCCTCCACTTTTGGCTACTCGCGAAGATGAAGATGACGGGACATTCACAAAGAACACCCATTCTAAGGCCGGCATTCGAATCCGGAACCCTTATAAATCCTATAGAAGTTCAAAGACGTTTGTCTGTAAAATGGACAAACCCTGTAGCCAACAAGTCTTAGAGTGGCAAGGCTTGCCAACTCATAGAGTCCCATCACCGTTGATGTCTAGGTTACTAGATTATATTACAGGGTGAATGCTAGTTAACCTCTTTATCTGCTATGTTCATTGTCGACAGTAGCTTATTGTATAGTGTGCAAAAGATAACACATAGGATTTGCCTGAAGTAACTTGAAGTCTCGCGGTAACATGATTAAGCCATGTTTCCATAAATCAAATACACTACAGTTGCTGACCAAGGCAGTTTCATTAAAAATTAAAAGCACTTTACACGTTACGTTTCAATCCTATATCTTACGGAATCCTGTTATTTGGATGGCAAGTAGACTGTAGGACCTCTCCTGATAAGGTTTTTCCCTACCGTTTGGTACGATACGTCATGGAAGTTCCACCTAGGACAACGGGCCTCCCTCTGCGATGCTGCCCTATACTAGGTGTGATAGTACATCACGTTTTCCGAGCTGTCTGAGTTCGTCTGCTCTAGAATACTGCTGGGTCGGGAAGGCCCTACTTCTGGTCAGCATCCACTGTTGTTATGCGTGGGTAAACTTGGCCAGCTTACCACGTAACAATTACAGTAATAACAGTAATTCCTGAGATCTTCCCGTGTCACTTCAGGCAAATGTAGCTATGTAATGAAGTAAGTCTTGATACCCAGTATGTAGGTAAGCAAACAGTAGGCATGTAATGTAAGACCACTAACGGTTATTCCTTTTGGGTCTACGAACCTTGTAGGTTAGGTTGAGTGTTAGGTATTTCAAGTGCTTTATGCATTTTTATTACCTTAGATTTATACATACCTTGTATGTTTCAATATTTGCAGACTCAAATGGAAGAATGATGTAGCCTATTGCAAGAGATCGCTGTGCAGGGACGTAGCTAGGTTGATCAGTTTGGAGGGGCCCAAATGTCAGAAATTTCTCGATCAAACCATTAACAAATTTAACAACAACCAACATTATGCATGTACGTGGGTATATATGTATATATGTATGGATATATATATTATATGAGTGTGAGATAGAGAGAATGAGAGACAGACAGACGTTATTAAATTAAATCAACTCTCATATACACACGGATGGCACTCACCATCGTACGCAGGATGTTTTTCTGCCGAGGGCGGTAGAATTGTAAAAGTGGATAATTCACTCTAAGGGGTTAAAATTGTACTAAGGAAAAATAATAATCGTGGCTAATTTTAATGGAGGTTTGCTTGATTGAGTTGGCGTTTTAAGCCCATTTTATGCACAGGAAGGTTAATCGAGACTGGACCTACAGTTTAAAGTGGGATCCGAAACCGGGAACTCTTGATTACATACGGCCACGCTACCACTGCGCCATCGGCGAGGCCAGTAAAAGGGGTTTGCTTGAATGATTGATTTGATTGATTTTACTTCGCTTTTCTGCCTCTTTTGGCTAATTGCGAAGATCAGGATGAATGGTGATATGATGGAATTGAGACCGGAATTCGAACCCGGGTTCACTGGCGTCGTAGCGCGATGTGTTAATCACTCCGTCACGGAGGCGGCTATGCATTTGCCACTTTTTTTCTTACTTACGTTACCAGTCCAAATTCTCTGACAGACAGACACCGAACAGCGGCATATTTATTTTATTTGTGAAAGAAAGTTTCTACGGATTTCCCGTCATAAACTATTTGTGGAAAGAGTACATTCGTAATTCTATTAGGCAAATAGGCACCCAACATGATGAAAATACACGTACACACTTGATGGCACAATTGTTGACTTAATTGTTTTGGTATTTTATTGAATTTTTCTTATATTTGCGTCACTTTATTTACATTCGGTTAATCGCAACGAATATGATGAATGGTAGCTGGATGAAATTGATGATAGGGAAAATGCTTTATTCAAAGAAAATAATAATAAGAAATGTGAATTTGAGCATATTGCAGGGAAGAACTTGGAAATTGTGGATACATTTACTGCTTTTGCTTCATTGTTATCCTCCCCTTTTACTCCTACGATAATATCTAGTTCTCAAAAAACTGGCTTTAATCGTGTCGTTGAGGACGAATGATGATAAGATGAAAGGACAATCACGAAGGAACATTGACAAGACAAAACAAAACCCCTAATAAGATTACATTGGTTGTGGGTCCACATACCGGAGCTTCATTAATCTGCAGCAATGTAGTCCACGGTATACTAGAAATTGATGTTGTCTTATCTGTTTTTTTTTTCAGTTTTCACAATGTTACATAGACATGACATAAGCCTTGAGCGGTGTATACTTGCGCCAAGATAACTGAAACATCGGAACTACATACTTCTCTTCCTCTTTCTTTCACTCTGGCACTTGTATGCTAAAGTTTCAAATGCGGTGATGGATCTGTAATATGGCAATATCACTCTAATAAATCCTCAGCTGGGAATCTCATGTATATACTTAGTTTATACCAGAATCGAACCTATCACCTTTTATTTGGAGGCGATCGTGTTATCCACTACCCTTCGGGGAGGTCTCTCTCTGTTTTCCAACTGGCTGTGAACTTACGCTATGAAACCAGATGCCCCAAGCTCTAACTCTGGTCAGGCATGGGTGTACTATGCTTGTCCCATCACCATTTTTTATTTTACTTTGCTTTTTGTGCCACTTTTGGCTAATTTGCGAAGATGAGGATGGATGAGTGATGATATGATGAAATTGATGAATGGACACTCACAAACATCCATGCTCAGGTCAGGATTCGAACGCAGGACTCCTGGCGTCGTAGCGCGATGTACTAACCACTCCGTCATCTTCCTTGAGTAATTTATACAAATGATAACAGAAAACGCTTTAGAATTTGAAAAGCTAATGTACCTAAAGCGTGGAGATCATTCTTAATAATTTACTACATACCTCGTTATCTTCCATAAATGAGGGTTGGCTTCATTATAGCATAACCATGTGTTAGCGGCATCCCCCTCCACCACACTATGACTTTCTCCGTAATCTGAGACAGGAATGAAAATTGTTTCCAAAGAGCTCCGGAAGGAGTAACGTCGATCCCGAGTTACATCTGTTATCGCTTATCAGTCAATCGGCCCGAATTTTGACCTGGCAGGGAGGAAAAGTACATTTTCAAAGAACCTCCGAATTCCCTTAACGGGACGGGATATAAAATCATTAGCGGCAGCTCCTGCGTTGCATCTGTTTTCAACAGCCAAGAAGGAGAAAAATGAGTACAAGTCTTGCTTTGGCGTTCATGCCGCAGGAAATTTGGGAGCAGTGTTTCAAACTGTAAGCAAAATTTACTGAAGAACAATTTTGCAATATTTGCCATCAAATAAAAATTTCCAATAAAATACAGAAACATTTGCCGAGGCCACGTAGACGTTAGCGGGGGCCAGTGCCCCCCGTGCCCCCTAACGACGCCCCTGTTGCTGTGTACATGAAAGCGATAACTTGTTATACACATATGCAATCGACATTTATATCGAGTGTATTTGCAGTCGATATACCAAGTCGATTGCAGTTGGTTCTCCGGCGGAAGTCTGTAAGGTACAAATGGCCTTCCGTCCCTCTTCCAACTGAAAAAAGAGGCCCTCATAGATGGTAGAGACGTTGACGGCGTTGTGAGGCTTTTAACTGACATGTACCCATCTTTTGAGGACCTTGAGAGACATAGATTGCCCAGAAACCATCGATAAAATTCTGGAGAGCTATTGCGCCGATAGGAAAGGATATCACATTATCCTAACTTCACGACCTCAAAATCAACAACACAAATCCATACTATGTCCCGAATTGTCGAATCTGAACTTGGAGCCAGCTCTCGAGAAAAATAGAAAATTTTTCAGAGATCAAAAAGCACCATAGACTATACAGATGACGTAATAATTGTAATAGACGGTAACTCAAGAACAGAGTTGGAAAAATAGTCCAGGTTATGCGATAAACTATCTCGAGGACTTGTGACAGATTGCACCTCTCCAACGACGAATGGTAAGTGGACTTACGGTATATCGTCGACCAGATTCACAGTTTCCAAATCCCTCAGCGCAAGAAAAAAACAAAAATAAAGAAAACAACTTTATGTTTAAATTCTGCATCATATGAGTGATGCTTCTGTCTCTCCATTTTTAATATCCGTTTAATGTGCACTTTACATAAACTGACTCACTGACCACCTATTTACTGCAAACAGCATAAGAACAAACCTCTCTTTCTTTGTTTTCTTTTCGTAATTTTTTAAATCTTTTCAGCTATGCAGTTGCATTTGTTTTACATTACATAATTTTACATTTCATAATTTTGTAATAACGGGCGATCATTTTATTGTGCACATCATGATGCTATACACTATAATTCCACTATGGACAATAATACAGAGATACTCACATCTGATTTGATACATGAAATGTAGTTATGCACAAATGGTAATGTCTTACAGCAAGTGTTGGAAATGTCCACCTTCTTCCTGAAGGCAGGTCCGAACCCTTCGCACCATATTTGTTGACACCCTTCGTAGGACATCAGGACTAATGGAATTCATCTCTTGAGTAATGGCTCGCTCCAGGTCTTGTAGAGTACGTGGGTTTGCTTGATATACGCGTTCTTTAAAAAAAAAACAGAGAAAGAAGTCTGGTGACGATAAGTCTGGTGAGATCAAGCGATCATCAAACATTTCTTCAAAATATTCCATGATGTTTGTGGATGTATGGCACGTTGCCCCGTCTTGTTGCAGGTAACAATAGCGTTCATCAAGCTGGAGATGAGCGACAAATTGCATAATGATATCCTGGTATGCTCGACTGTCAAGGGTTTCCCACTATTCGTCGTCTAGAAATCGCTATTGATGTAACCGCTAAGGTGAAAATACGCCTCATCACAAAAAAAAAAAAAAAAATTATCCAGGAAGTCCATCCCATTACTTTCCACCTGGTTGATAAACCACTGGCAGTACCTTATTCTTTTCACAGTGTCTGGAGGTTTCAGTAACGTATGGTGAAAAAAAATTGCACAAAAAGAAAATGCTGTGGTCAAGGGCAAAAACGCACAGATGTATTTCGTGTGTTGGTTGGTATACAAGGGTGGTATCTGAACATCAGTGAACAAACACATTCACACAGAGCCTGCTGGCCTTGCGACAATTTTGGGGTACTTTCTGCATAGATGGAACAAATGTTGATGTATCAACATCGCGCAAGCATATGCGGATCCGCTGGATGAGGGTTGCAACGGTTGGTGGTTGATAATTATTGGCATACACCATCCGCTTTAAATTTGCCCAGAAATCTTCAATGGGCCGCAGTTGGGGAACATTAGGGGGATTCTGTTCTTTGGATATGTAAGGGATACCTAAGTGCTCCATGGCCGCAAGACTTTGTGCGAGTAATGGCAGCTGGCTAAATCTGGTCAAAAAACAAGATTGTCCCCACGATGGTATTCATTGATAAACTGCTTCACTTTCAAACAGAACTTTACATACCGGTCGGCGTTGAGTGCAAGGCCAGCCTTGAAACACCGAGGTTTCGACAGTCCTTTCTCACTCATGGCAAGCCATAGCAACACCTTCTGTGGGAATTTGGTTTTGGCAGCAAAACGCAATGGATCGGGCACAGCAGCAGTTCCAGGATCATAGTGACACAATATTATAAACCATACGACGGAAAAATCCTACACGTTGAAAATGTTTCACAAGTTCGGACTTTCGAACATCACGATTCTCTGTCCAATATTACACGATCCATTTTACGACGGTCGTCTTCTATCAGCTCCACACTGACTCGTTTTTACACCATCCTTCTCCTGCACTTCACACTACATAACTGGTAGACGTATGATCCTACACAGCTCAAATGGTGTGCCAGTATTCAGTATTGCCAGTTCCGCAGGGTTGCAAACTTTGTGCAAATTTTTTTCACCATACGTTACGTGTACGCAATGTATGCGGTATGCATGCATACCTAATTTCTTTGTGCCCTTTTGTGCACTCCCGAACGATATTTCTGCCTGCGATGCTAAGTTACGCAAACTTTTCCTTGGAGACCGTTCAAGTACTGTACGTACCTTTTCCATTTTTCCTTCTGTCAGTACTGAAGCACGCCTGTTCTTCTTGTCAGGAACACTCCCGGTTTCTTGAAACCGACTGATGATTCGCGTTACGCTTGACTTATTTGGGACAGGTGCACGTGGAAATCTAACACGAAATTGTTCTGTAACATAGTCATATGACTTGCTTTCGAAGTACACCTCGACAATAAACACCCGCTGTGCTATTGAAAACGGCATGATTATTCACAAGGAACACGCCACGCCACACCACACCGCACGTTCTGTAATCACAGACCATGTGCTCTGTACGCGCGAAAACGAGTATTGCATACTGCATGCTGCCGCCACCTACCGATAGGTTAGCTAACTACGTAGCCAACACCTAGACAAGCATAAAGCATCAACTACCTTTTAAAACATACGAAAACGAAACGAAAACGTGGTCACTCCATGTCAGTGTGCTCAAGACAAATGATGTGATCCCAATGTGCGTGATAAAATGATCACACGATATTTTCTCTTCCAATATAATTGGTAAGTTTATACATTATTTTCTTTTTCGGATTCGTCACAAATGTTATCCTGCTTCTTTTAGTTCTCTTAAGAAATAATCACGTGTAGTTTTGTTGAGACGACATTCAAATATTATATGATAAAATGTTCCTTCAGTTGCACCACACTGGCTGATTGGAGACTGCACAATCTTCCTAGCGTACGTACAATGCTAAAAAGAGACTGATTAATTGTTGTGAAATGTTAATTGTTGTAACAAAATTCAACAAATTTAAAAATAACAAAATTTTGTTAAGGGTGATTCTTTACCAATACCTGTACTTCGGTAAAACATCAAAGAGAAAACTTGATTATTGAAATTTGTAAATATTTCGTTCCATATTACACGATTACCGGTTAGAAAAACCTAAAAGTAATTCAGGCGCCAGCCGCTTTTACTTAGGAGCCAGTTCCTTATTTTCAAACATGGTCTAACAAAGCCTTGAATCCAACTAAGATAAAGCTACACATTTTGAAATATGGTCTTAAAACATTTAATTTATTAATTGGATTGGATTAAAATTAATTAATTCTTGCGCGAGAGTGGCCTTCCTCAAAAAGGCTCAACTGGTAACAACATGAAAAACTATGCAATACATTTTAATATACATATGGCCAACTCTACCATATCGCCGCAGATTTTAAAATTCGGCTAGCAACAGTGAAACATTTTATAACGGCATGTTTATTATCATGATTTAATTATACGCCTCGTACAGAAAATGCACAAACATTAAAATAACACATACTGTGCTCGTTATTTTTAAAAATATAACGGAAATTTCGATAAGCAAACTCGAAATATTAAAAAAAAACATGTATTTTTTAGCACTGAATTTGAAAATCCAGGTGCCATGGCGACCTTGCGCCATGTATTCTTCTACCCCTGTTTACACATATACGAGGTATGTTCAAGAAAAGACCGAACTTTTTTAATAGCGAGCCAACGGTTGCAGAAGGCGTGATCCGGCCTACCGTACGCACCTAGCGGCATATCTTGGTAAGATATCGCCTTTTACTAGATTCTGATCTATGCGTTAGTTGTCGAGTAGCAACCGATCGAGTGAGGTCGTCCACAAGCGGCTCGTCGGATTAGTGACAAAGCAACAATGAAAGAGTTGGAGGATCAACGCTTGTGTGTGAAATTTTGCGCAAAACGTGGGAAATCTTTTACGGAAAAATTCCAAAAGGCTTAACCAAGCATATAGGGATGACTGCATGAGCCGAACGTCAGGCTATGATTGGGTTAAGCGCTTTTAAGAGGGCAGGAGTTCGATTGCTTAAGATCCAAGGGCTGGACGACCTTCTACGTCGACAGAAGACCAACACGTTGAGATTATTCTCGCTGTGATTCGTGAAAATCGTCGTTTAACTATCCGTGAGGTTGCTGATGAAGTTGGCATAAGTGTACGATCCTGCCATAAAATCCTGACTGAAAATCTTGACATGCATCACGTCAGTGCAAAATTCGTGCCGCGTTTGTTGACAGATGACCAGAAGCAGAATCGAGTTCAAATCTGTCAGGAACTGCTTCCAAATGGAAATGCGGACGAAAACTTTCTCAAGAACATCGTAACAGTAGATGAGACATGGGTTTACGGATACGATGTGGAAAAGAAGAGGCAGTCTTCGCACTGGGTGGGGAAAGGGTCTCGTCGACCAAAGAAAGCGCGAATGAGTCGGTCAAAAATCAAGGTGATGATGGTTGTGTTTTTTGATTGGAAAAGCGTTGTGCACCATGAATTTGTACCACCTGGTCAGACGATAAACAAGGAAGTCTACCGGAGAATTCTAACACGATTGAGTGACGCTGTGCGTAGGAGGAGGCCTGAACTGTGGGGTAATCAGTCGTGGATGTTGCATAGTGACAACGGTCCACCTCACATATCGCTCCTTGTCACAAGTTATCTCGTAAAAAATCGCACTTCTGTTGTGCCCCACGCATCCTATTCTCCGGACTTGCCCCCTGCAGATTTTTTTCTATTTTCCAAACTGAAAACCACTTTGAAAGGACGGCGTTTCCAGACCATCGAGGAAATTCAGGAAAATGCGACGAGAGTACTGCGCGCCATCGAAGATAGTGCGTTCCAGCAGGCTTTCCAAAATTGGAAGAAACAATGGCAACAGTGTATTGACGATGGGGGGAGAGGGGATAGTGGTTGAAAGTGTGTATCATGAGCAATAAAGCAAGAACAGCAAAAGTTCGGTCTTTTTTTAACACACCCCATATACCTACTCGGATTAATACGCCATCGAATCCAAAGTGCACCTAAATTTTGTAGATCAAAAACCCGAGAAAAGGTGCACCTGGACTTCAAAGAAATGCAGTATTCAAATTGCATAATACCTTTCCTGACGTATGCCTGAAGATTTTCTATCTATTCACATTAACTAACTAACTAACTCTCTAGCCTTCTTAAATCCGAAGGTTTATGGCTGCAGCAACACAGGCCTTCCATCTGTCCCTGTCCTAGCACGATCTATCCACTGTTTTCCTTCCCTACCAATTTCCTGTAGGTCCATCTCAACGTTATCTCTCCATATTCGTCTTGGCCTTCCTACTGGTCTCTTACCATCAGGTTTTCCAACAACAATCCTGTAAACTCTTCTTTCCTTTCCCATTCGTGTCACATGGCCTGCCCACCTAAGTCTTCTTGATTTAACCATTCTAATGATATCTGGAGATGAATACAAATTATGTAAGATAGTTCCCAAGGTGGCCCACTTCACGGAAATTATATTAGTATTAACAAAATTAACAAATGTCACTATATCAATGTACCCATTCCCCGTCAGGTGCTCCATGCAGAAAACAAACTGTATCGGACTGCTAGCAGCAATTTTATGTAAATTATTGTGTCAGGGAGCGAGCAGATTGGTTGTCGTTGTTATTTTGAGGTAAGTAAGAAATGTGTGTGTTTGTGCGTCCTTGAAATTAACGAATGTTAATATTTTATACATATTTTGAAAGCTCGTTTAATTATCTTTTTGATCACATAGTTACATTGTAAAAATGTTGTTTGTGTCAAAGGAACGATACGTATTTTTGTTGAAAAACGTAGTCCAGAGGCGAGTTCCTAAGGTGGTTCATGGCGGGCAACCTTGGAACAGGTTACACTCGACTCTCGAATTTACACTTTTTTACATTAAAATACGTTTTATTATTAAAACTTAGCTAATAATGATAAATTTGCACATACTTTCATAAATCACTAAATGTTATTACTATGTTGGGTTTATACGTATGTTAAATATTTCGAAGAAAATTAGTAGGGTGGAATTAGCTTAAATTTTGCTCCAACCCGGAATTAAATACTACAGAAAATATTTTTCCCAGGAATGTTCCCCAATTTTAGGACAACTCAAATCCAAAATGCCAAGAGATGGAAGCTTGGAGAAATCATTCTACATACGAGGGTTGGTCAATAAGTAACCACTGCGCCACGGAGGTGGGTTATGCGTCGTTACTATACATAATGCATGTCACCAATCAAAAGTTTGAGACTAACAATGTGTCTACTAAATTATAAAAAATGAATAATTTATTTATTTACTTATTTATTTTCTTAAAGTTTCAGATACAGTACTTAAAGACCATTTTATACGGAAACTATTGCAACAAGAAAAAATAAAAATAACAACAACAAAACAAGATAATACAAGATGGCAGACGAAAAAATAGAAATTGTTACACGTACGTACATTCTTATCGACTGTTGGAAACTGTGTTCAGACAAGAAAATATCAATATTTGCATGCAGGTTATTATATAAGTGGGGGAGCCTATAGTAAAGAGACCGATGAAGAAGGGAGAGCCTTGTAGAGGGAATGTGAAAGAGCTCTACGTTGCGGGTTGGCAGTGTGGGTGCTCGTAGATGAAATTGGTTGACTAGGAATTCTGTTTTAATTTTGCCATTAAAGATTTTATGCAAAAATTTCATGTTTGCTAGTTCGTGACGAGTGTGGGGTGACTGGATATTCAAAATGGACATAATATCTGTTTCATGGAGGTGTCTGAGAGAAGGTTTTCTATGGCGAGCAATAGCAAGGAAAAGACTGAGGACAGAATCAATCCTGGAAAGATTAGTTTCAGAAGCCATAGTCCAGATGGGAAGTAGTATTCAAGAATGGGAGAGATAAAGGATTTGAAAAATATGGTAATGGCTGATTGGTTTTGGATTTCAGGGAACCTGTACAGAAGACCAAGGAGACGCATGGCTCGTTTAGTAGTATATGTAATGTGCTCATTGACGTTTAGCTTTTCGCCGATGATAACACCAACATCTTTTTGAGAAAAAACCTTTTTGATGGGACTGTTTTCAAGAGTATAAATAGAGAGCACTTTGTTCCTTTTTAAGAAGATGGTGAGGCAGGAGCATTTCTGAGGATAAATAAATATGTTTTTTTTTTAGCACAAGCAACATTTTCTACGAAACTAAGCAGTGAGCCACCTTTGGTACCCATGGACCACCTTGGGAACAGATGAAACGGTTTTGTAATTATTCTTTTTTTTTTAAGTTACAAGCAATTTTACAAAACATTTGTATGTTACATGTTGTTAATTAGTTATAAGAGTTATTTCTTAAAATTCGATAATTTTTTCTCTATTGGAGATTTGTAAATTGCATTAGAAGCTTAACTATGGCCACATTTGGCTCACCTACCTTTGTTCTAAATTATGTAACCTTCTCCACTCAGCTGTCTCCTCATCTCTTTTATGTCCAAATAATTTTCTGGGGATTTTATTATAACATATTCTTAATTTATGTTTCTCTTTCACATTGAGATTTTAAATTTAGAGAACGGATTGGGGCCTCGCAATCTAATCTCGTCCAGTGCTCCGCGATATGTTGCTACGCCTATGTCTACAAATTGCTATTTATAGCAGCAATGGTTAATAGATAAAGTAATTCATGCCGGTAAATACTTTCCTTTCTTCATCTGAATATGGCGCATTTTAAGTGTTTTTTTACATATGTGTTAGAAAAATATATAAATGTTGAATGTTATGTTATTTGAAGGGAACAAATACCCCCAAAAATCTCGATAATGGAGTCTGTGCCATAATCCCCCCTGTGGGCATCCCGGTAGATATATATATATATGTATATACACAGTATGTATATATGTATGTATATGTATGTACAGGGTGGACCATTTCAGTTTATATTGCAGAATATCTCACAAACGAATCGCTTTAACCAGAAATGTTTCAAATAAAAGTAAATTGACTTGATTGGTTGGTTGGTTGATTTATTAGTGTTTTAAGTCCACTTTATGCACAGTAAGGCTATTTGGGACTGGACCTACAGTTTGAAGTGGTAAAATTGACTTGAAGAGGGAAAGCGAATTTCATTATGTATGTTTTAGTACAAGTACTATTTCAAGGTTACTAATTTTTTTAAATGGAAACCTGATTTGATTTATTTATTATTCTTATTCCCCGTACAAATATTAACATTGCTTGTGGAAATCATTTTTCTATTTAGCGTGTAGTTTAACAGATATTTGACAAATATAAAGTGATAAAATAAATTCATACTATTTGATAAGCACAGGATTTTTTCTTGCAGAAGCGAATGGAATTGAATGTGCAACTACACATTACAACGAAGGCCTCCCCGCTAGCGTATTGGATCCGGGTTCGGTAGCCTGAGGAAGCACATTGCACAGTGGTTCGGATGCCACTTTAAACATTACGTCTCGTTCCGATAAACTTGTATGAGCAAATAATTGACGTAAAGCAAAGTTTAATCCAAAGTGTTTTACACATTTAACAAACATGGAGGGTGTGCATACAGGTGACATAAAGAACAACGGCAGTACTTGGAGAGGATCTGCACACGCAAAGGTACAGCGTACTTGTCATCAGTTGTTGACGTCATGTCACCGCTTTGAATTCGTTGATTCCAAACATGAGCACATAACTGAAAGGCTTGTTTTTAGACTTTTTACGACTATGTTGACCGCCATATTTAATGTTAATTAATAATTAATAATAATGTTCTTTTTATTTCTTCTTTTCATAACACAGATTTAAACTGCAGCTTGCATGAAGATAAGATGCCATGAAACATAGATAACCGTAATGAAGTGACAGGATTCACGAATACAATACTCCTCATGATCGCCATTTTGATGACATCTTAATAGATGAATGAGAGCTTAAAAACTTGCGGATTGGGAGGTTTTATCTTCAGGATTGAATGTAGCAGAGGTGCTGACTATGGAGGTAACTCATTTTTTGCTCCCCCAATATTTAGAAGAAGGGGGCTCGGTCCTCCCAATATTTAAAAAGCAGGAACCTCATGCTCAAACACCAATGTAGACAAATACAATTATAATAAATAAAGTTGTCTGTCTTGTAAATTATTGTCAACAATGGTTGATTGATTGACTGAATTAAAATTGTTTTGGGTGCGTTGGCACATCAGGCCATTTTGCACCCTTCAATGAATACGGGGAAGATTACCTTATCTATAACTCTTACCTCAAATAAAAAATGTTAAATGAGAGGGAAGATATAGAATGAAATTTATAATTATGTGTGTAGCTGGCTGAAAGAACGCTTTAGGGTGTGTACATATTCTATTGTTTAACTGGAGGTGGAGAAGCCACCCTTGCACTTGTGGGGATGGCTTTTATCTTAAAATTCTTATGAAGGATGTGGCTTTCAGGGGGGTGCAAGCCCAATCTCTTATTGAAGTCTAGATTTGGAGTTGTTGGGTTACAAATATAAAATTCACTTTTGTCCCGATTAAGCCTAATTCTTCTATGAGGTTATATTCTCGGGTCTTTCTTATGTGGGTTTAAAACCTTTCAGATGATAAGGATTCATATTTTGTTACTTTTTGAGCTTATTTTTATACTTCGATGCAAAAAATTCAAAATTTATATTTTTAATAATAAGAGGGGGCGATTTTTCTAATATATATATATATATACAGGGTGTTGCAAAATACCTGTTACAACGCTTGGGAGGTGATTCGACAAGTAAAAACAAGGAAAAAATGCCATGTGAAAAAATGTCGAAATCGGCACCGTTTTCGAGTGACAGGCGTGCGAAAATCGCCTCACACCATGTTTATAGCACAATAACTCAAGAAGGAAGAAAGATATCAATGTCGGAATAAAATAATACAAACAAAATCGTACCTGACGAATACAATGGTGCAGCAATTGAGGCCCAGTGTAAATTGCGCAAGGGGACTCTCAAAGAAAGTGGGGAATACCCTGATGGAAAATACAAGAAATTTACTACTATCTTCTACAGAATGTTGAGATCGGAATGTGGCTAGTAAAAAATGACGAAGTATGTCCACATGTCCCACTACTGCTGGGACACCGTCCCACACCCGGGAAATAGGAAAAAAACTGCAAATCTCCTGTTGTACACGGTTCACATTGCGGTACGAAGAAGAAAAGAAACCAATTTGTCGCATGTCCCACTACTGCTGGGACACCATCCCAAATGGAAAATGATACGGGAAAATCATAAAAAAACGTTTTCAATCTCTTAATGTTGACACACTACTTTGCAGTACGAAAAACAAAAGTTAAACAAAGACCACATGTCGTCAGGCTGTACATACTACAAGAGAGCCCCCCAAAGAGGTCCTCAGCACTTTCCACAGGGGTTTCATGCACGAGCCTTTTCATTTCTCCTCACACAAAGAAATCCAGTGGTGTGAGGTCGAGGGAACGAGGTGGCCACGGTAAAGGTCCACCCCTGCCAATCCAACGATCGCCGAGAATATCGTTGAGTAAGGCCCTAGCTCCCCGTTCGAAATGTGCGGGGGCGCCGTCGTGTTGAAACCAGATACGTTGTCTACCTGCCAGTGGCACGTTTTCCAAACGTTCAGGAAATACGTCATGTAGAAACACCCGATAATTCCCACCACACAAATTAGAGGGCAAAATGTACGGGCCTATCAAGTGGTCACCTACTACGCCACACCACACATTCACTGCGAACCTATGTTGATGATGGCGCACAATGATTGCATGCGGATTCTCCATATCCCAGACGTGGCTGTTGTGGCTATTGAACATGCCGTCCCTGGTGAACATTGCCTCATCGGTCCACAAAACTATTGTTGGGAAATCTGGAATGGCAAGAGTTTGTTGCACCTACCATTGGCAGAAATCCATGCGTAGGGAAAAGTCCGTGGACAGTATGTGGTGCACCTTATGCAATTTGTATGGGTGCAATCCCTCCTCCTGAAGAACGCGGAACACATTGCTATGGTGGGTTTGTTGCGTACGAACAATGACACGTGTGCTGTTGTCAGGACGGTCTCGTATCGCGTCCAACACGTCATCTCCAAATAGTAAAGTGTGCACAGTGCGGGGTTTTCCACAATCCCACCTACGGGGTAGTAGAAATCCAGTTTCACACAGTCGAGCATCAAGTCTTTGAAAGAGTGCATGTGCTCGTAACCGCCTATTAGGAAAACGTTCGTGATACGAACGCCGTGCTTCACGCCTGTTTCGGTTTGCCTCTCCATAAACGAGATGCATATCAGCAAGCTCGTGGGTAGAGTACTCCACCATCGTCCTGTTCGAGAACTACCCAGCAACAGGGGCACTTTTCCTCCGAGTGACGGATCACAACTACCGTGATTAGCGCCCACGTAATGTCACACAGGTGTCCACGCAGTTGTTGCAAACCGAGAAAGAACACGAGAATACGTACTCTACGTACAATATTCCTTGGCGCAATTCAACCATACACACACACGCCAGACTAAACTCCACTCTGCGAGACGCAGAACAAGACAGGAAGAACAACGGTCGACTACACTCTCTACGTAGTATCCACCAACGCTAATACGTAACAGGTGACCTACACTTCCAGAGCCTCTAGTGGGGCTTTCTGTATCAATTAGCTGAAATGAATCTAAGCGTAATCTGACTGCCTAGCGTCATTTTCGGGTGAATTTCCTATTTCTAGAGTGTGGGACGGTGTCCCAGCAGTAGTGGGACATGTGGGCATACTTCGTCATTTTTTACTGTCTACATTCCGATCTCAACATTATGTAGAAAATAGTAGTAAATTTCCTATATTTTCCATCAGGGGATTCCCCACTTTCTTTAAGAGTCCCTTTGCGCAATTTACACTGGGCCTCAATTGCTGCACCATTGTATTCGTCAGGCACGACTTTCTTTGTATTCTTTTAATCCGACATTGATATATTTCTTCCTTCTTGAGTTATTGTGCTTTGAAAATGGTGTGAGGCGATTTTCGCACGCCTGTCATTCGAAAACGGTGTCGATTTCGACATTTTTTCACATGGCATTTTTTCCTTGTTTTCACTTGTCGAATCACCTCCCAAGCGTTGTAACAGGTATTTTGCAACACCCTGTATAAAAGGCTCTATTTATTTCTTGTATTGATCAAAGTTCTAACATGTTCTCTGTTGTCTTTTCTAAAGGGAGGGGGCTGGTCCCAAGTGCTAACTCTGTCGGGGTGCGACAGGGGATTTTTTTTAGCACAAAGCATGAAATTATTTAAGCAGAGGGAAATTAGAAGAATAGAAAAAATATTTTTTGTGTTAGCAATAAAACAGCTGTGACTATTAATAAGTGACTAGGTTACTGAGAAAAGCTTATTTTTGCAACTAGTTATGGTTGTTTAGCCTAGTACACTCAAAATAATTGGAAATTTTAGTTTCCCAGAGTGGAATAACAGTGACAAATATTTAATATAGGTAATTTTTAAGGATAAGAAATTATTTAAGCAAGGATGATGTATTGATTCTCACATATAAATAAGCATGAGGCAAGTTCCTATTCTTTTTTTTGTAAAATATTTATTATTTAATAAGATATTAAATTAAGAGGAGTTACAGAAAACTAATATCAGTTTAAGCTATTTGTTGAATCTAAATCACTAACATCACAACAATAGAAAGACAAATTTACCTGATTTGGTTGATTTGATTTTTTAAAATCTGTTTTATGCACAATAAAGGTAATTAGGTCTGGATCTAAAATTTGAAATAGGAACCGAACCACCATGTGCTTCTATTGATTACAAGATAAGAATATTGCTACTGTACTATCGGTATTTACCTATTTACGATTTTTCTATATACAAAATTCAATAAAAAAATAGTGAATACCTACCTATTTTGACCTAAGTAGAACCTAATATAAATAATTTAGATAAAATTCGAAACGTACTAACTTAAAAAATATATGTAGGATAATTTTGAAAATATTGTGAATTTTCACATTAGTAAGAATGAGGAGATTCTGCATATTTCTTTCTAATAAAAAAAGGGATTACTTTTTGATTCTAGAGTTATTTTTTATTGTATTTAACTGTCTAAAACATTGAATTTGCATGAAATGAAAAAAATATAGTTGTTAAAAAATACACCAATTGGATTATTTTTTTCTATTTGCAGAGCCTGTGGATTGAAACCCCTCTCTCTAGTTATTGTTATTTCCTCATCATCACGCACATACACAATCTTGTACAAACAACCCACAAAAAAAATATCACACATATAAATAGCACCCCATCACAAGCTCTCTACAAGCAGCCAGCTTTTCTAGAGAAAATACACATATGCATTCTTGCACACACTATCACAACACAACTGCACATATATAAATAAGACTACCCCAAACCCACCCACCATGCGTTCAAGTTCATAGGCATCCTGGTTGTTTATTTATTTTTGTATGTAAAAAATTGTTTCTTTTGTATGATGTAATAGATGAATTTTTTTGTTTGATTATGGACATTCGATACATTTCTTGTCATCTTTCAAACGATAATGACCCCAAGGCAATGTATGAATCCCACACTCGAGGATGCATCTTTTATAATCACGAGGACCCAATGCTAGTTTTTCTAACTTTATTGGTTGTGATGATATGATCAACGCTTCGGATCCTTTTCTCGGCTCTCAGTATCGGCGACAATTCGTTAAAACACTCGACGTAATCCTGGAAGGTGAGTTTGTTCGCAACTGTATTTTGCCCACTCCTTTAGCTTTCTTCGTGACGCTACTCTCTGTTCTTATGCATACATTTTTGAACGCAAGCCAGCAAATTCAACAATAATATCACCAATTGCACTCATCTTTCAATTTGCAGAGAACCTTCTTGTTGTGGGAAGGAATTCCTAATCTGTTCGGTTGAGGATAGGAAGAAGTATCAAAATAATCAAACATGTCTTCGTAGAGGTTCGGTGTTTGTATGGAATAAATAAAACTGTCTGTGTCTGTGTATAAAAGTGTGATATTATCATTGTAGAATAGTTTTATAACATCATAATGAATGTTAAACATGTGCAGTTTCGACAAATCTAAAACCGTAGCTCCAACGTAAATCGGTTTTCTGAATTTCATTAATTTTATTTCGAGATTAAAAAGTCCTAGATTCTTGTTGTAAATCTTTTGTGACTTGAATCTAGGATCGTACACCCACTTTCTACATTTATTTTTATCTGAAATCAATTTTATGTCTATATGCTTTCTAAAATTCTCAATTGTTTTTCCATATACCGCGTTATTCTTGAATAAATCTTTGTCTAAATCTGAAGTGGAGGCGGTGCGATGTTTGGTGTTAACGTCGATATATGGACGCAACCATGGAGAATGTTTAAACTTGAGAACCCTTCGAATTTGCACTGCCCTTTCCCATTAAAAATCTCAGATTCTTGTTGTGGACGACGTATCTTTTTTTAGATTCAAGAGTCATCAGAAGCTTCTTTTCGTTTGATTCGGGTGGAATTTGATTTCGGGAGTCGGAGGTAAATCCGAAAACATGTCGTGCATGTACGAGGTCCACCTCTGCGAAGAAACCACATTCCCTATCGTCGAAATTTTGTATATCTATTGAAGTGGGATCAACCCATTGAAAACCACCGTAGGGAAGTTTTTGTATCATAGCGAATCCATATAGATTATTAACATCAGCGTAAAATACGTAATTTAATGGTTGATTTGGATTCTATTGATTCTCAGACATATGAATGTTGTTTGACTTTGCGTGTCTCTCCGAACATTGAACCATTCCCCCCGTATCCCCCTTTCTATGAAGAGAAGCATGTCAACGTCCGATATCAATTCGAGTTTGATTTTTGTTTGGAACAACATGGCCGACCACGCCAAACCAGGAAGACTGTAAAAATGTGCAGGATCCAACTTGTAAATATTCACTGCTGTTTTCCTGAATGCTTGAAAAACATTTGCGAGTATTGTTACGTCTAATTTCAAGTATGCGTCGTGATAATCCCCGAGAATATTGCATTTCAATTCATTCCACATTAATTTCGCGTGCTTGTATTTTTCATCCGTAATGTCTGAAGTTTGGAGTCGACTGTAAAACTTTGACCGTGGCGGGAGAGTGTTGTCATTAAATTTAGATTCATCGGTTACATATTCGTATGGATAAATGCCTTTACGTCTAATAAGTTCTATATCTACGTTGGGAAAACTAGCTCTAGTTATTTTGAATTATTCGTCTGAAAGTTTACTCGTGAGAGCGTCCAAGCTGGCAGAGAGAAATCTGTACGAATTTAGAAACCTCATCTCTCTGATTTGTTTTGTTCCTGGAATCTTAACTTTCTTGCTTACATAGATGTAATGTTCTTCATTTTGAGCAAGAATATCTATCTTTTGTGTATCATAGCCAAGATTCCTAATTAAAGATGGAAGTCGTAATTGAAAGACTATTGGGACAAACATTGGTCTTTGGATTTTAAGGTTGCATGTGTTACAGATTCCACTGATGAAACAACCGTCTGTATGTGAATGGTGAAATACTTTCCGGTTCTCATCTGTGAAGTGTTGATCACACACCGGACATACATCAGTGTTATTATAATTTTGAAGTTTATTACTAGATAACGGAAGCATTGATTTCGATATTTGAAAGAAGCTGATAATTTTCTCAACCTCTTCCACCATTCTATCAAAAAAGCGTTCAGCATCATTGGGTCCTCGGTATACGTAAGGCTCATCTATTTTATCCTGCCATACGACAACGTAACCGAAACTATATGTTTCATGAAGTTGGTAAGGTGTGGTGGAGGAAATTTCAGGATCTGGTTCGCAATAGGAGAGTGGTTTGAGGAAAGCCTCGAAATCCGCTATAATAATAGCAGGATGTTCAAGCAAGGCCCTGTGCATCCTGAACGCTTCAGCTTCTTTCGGTTTCGGCATCAACATTCGCACGGGTTTATTCTCACCACATTTTTTTTGTGTTCTTGAAGTTTCTGTATAGCAATTTCTTGATTATTAAATTTGATATAGTTCTGTTGAACACGATTGTCAAATGTAGTCAAGTACCTATGACAAATCTTGATTTCCCCGTGATATTTGGTTATTTGGCTTCTGACCAACCGGGAAAGTGAACGTATGAGGCGGTAGTGATGAACATCCTCGTTGGAAATGAGGAGGAGATTTATTACACGAGGATGTTCATCATCAACATTGCTTATCCTGGCGGGATGTACGACATGCTTAATTGATTTAAATGAATATACAGGGATAGCTAACCTATTGCTTTCTGCATCTCGTGCTTGGATTTCGAACTTTGATATATCTTTAAGAGCAACTGGATAACCGATGCCTGCCATAGCATATTCAAACTGATCTGCATATTGCGTGTAATGACCAACCCGGTCCGGATTATTTGACCCATGAATCGAATGCAGAGCCGCCAAGACGCACCAGAGAAAGCATGTATTGTTATTATTTTGGATATTCAACACGGTTTTCTTATTTTGAATGTCCGGTGGAAGGGAATGTAACTAGATGCCGAAAGGTGATCGAATTGATTCAATTTAGTCTGTAATTTGTGAGAGATTCCCGAAAGGGGCGAGAAATGACTCACTTTCAACTGTAAATCTAGATGAACTCCGCACAATGTCCAACCTGAACCATTACCCTCGAACTCTTCGTGCCCGACCCTGTGGCCGAGTGGTTAGCACATCGCGCTGCGACGCCAAGGGTCCCGGGTTCGAATCCCGGTCGGGCTTGGTTGTTTGTGAATGTCCATTCATCAATTTCATCATTTCATCACTCATCCCCATCTTCCCAAATTAGCCAAGAGGCACAAAACGCGAAGTAAAATAAACTAAATCAAATCAAAAAAATCAAATCGAACTCTTCGTGCTTTTTAACAATTTCGTCAATTAGACGATCGATAATGACGCTCAGATTACTAATATCGGACAAATATATAGTTTGGGTTTTTGCGCAATGATGGAATATGTCTATCTCATAATCGGAATTCCGATATTCAGAAGATAGAATAACATGAAATCTAATCGGACCGTTTTCGAGTTCGTTTTTATGAACGTCCACTACAGAATATTTCATTTCACCCAAGGCGCTACTAATGTCAGAGCATGCTTCTGATCTGAAAATATGGAAGTATTTTAGTTGTGCACCGAAAGCAGTTCGACGTAGTTTGACTTCAACCGGCAACTTCTTACTCTGTTTTGGTTTGAGTGAATCAGTCGAAGGATTGACAGTTTTTCTTTTCAGAACTATTTGACTAGTCGTTGCTGCTTCGGGAATTGCAGAATTAGGTGACTCTTTGCAAATCTTAACGTGCCTTTTTAGGTTGTTAATGCAAATTTTCTTTCCGCATTTAGGACAGGGCTTAGAAGGTAACAAACGATTTATTCTCGAGCCCGTTTCGCTACACCTTGCCCTATGTACTGATATATTGTTTCTTGAGATTAGCTTCCCACAAGTATCGCATTCGATTTTATCATTTTTGCTAGTGAAACTGGTGGATGCCATTTTTTTAATACGCTTTCACACAAATCAAAAGTCAAGTAAAAAAACGATAGAGTTTTCAGGTATGTTATTTATAGGGAATTTCTTGGAGCAACACGTAACGTTCGATCAAGTCAAAATTCAATCTGGTCGGAATTACTAGGAAACGCCTTTAAACTTGAAAAACAAGTTAAAAACTATAGTCGCAAATACGATAGAATTTTCAGGTATGTTATTTATATAAAATTTCTCGGGAGCAACAAGTAAAATCCGATCATATAAAAAATTCAATGTGTTTATATTTAAAAATATTTAAAAAAAATGCAAACTACGTGTTGGAAAAACCCGAAACACCTTCTAAAAAGACTCTTTAAACTTGAAAAACAAGTTAAAAACTATAGTCACAAATGCGATAGAATTTTCAGGTATGTTATTTATATAGAATTTCTCGGGAGCAACAAGTAAAATCCGATCATGTAAAAAATTCAATGTGTTTATATTTTTAAAAAAATTGCAAAATAGGCCTTGGAAACACCCGAAACACCTTCTAAAACGACTCTTTAAACTTGAAATAATTTGTCGAAAACAAGTTAGCAAATACGATAGAATTTTCAGGTATGTTATTTATATAGAATTTCTCGGGGACAACAAGTAAAATCCGATCATGTAAAAAATTCAACGTTTATATTTTCTTTAAGAAAATGCAAAATATGCCTTAGAAATTTCAACCAACCAATTCTAACTAGATTGGAGAAACCTGTACCTATTGTAATTTTTCCGAACTTTGATTTACCATCCTCAATTTGAAAATTGGTCATTACCAATTTTACCACAAGAAGATGGTGGTTCCTAAATGACAATAGTTAAAGACATATTTTAGTCAAATATGCAGTTCGTGTTGTCGTCGTTGCATGTCACCTAACCCATTCACTAAGAAAAGGAAAAAAAATGTTGACGTACTGAAAAAGTTGACAGAATATTCCAACATCCGATTTTTGCTCTGTCGTCGCATATCAAAATTCCTGGATCCTTCCGATTTTTTTTCAAAAGAAAAGCACAGAGACCCATGTTCGTCATCAACACGTCGAAAAGAAAGCAGGTTGTGGTCAACGATAGAACGCACATCAAGATCGTGTGCGAATTTCACAATCCAATCCCCGACGACACCATTTGCAGCGTAATCCTGGTGGCAGAGAAATCGTTCGTCCAAGATGTCAAGAAGGAGAGGGTCACGGAACAGTTCTAAAAAAGTTAAGCTCATATTTTTAATTTTTATTATAAAAGAGCACACACACACACACACAAAGAGAGAGTAATGCTTGCACACATTCTTCTCTCACTCGCGCATCGATAGAAGTTTAAACAGTGATGATGCAAAAACGCACGAGTAGGCTGTTTATTTTCCCCATTTTCACGATCCCACTCGCATCAAGCGATACAAAAAGCGCTTATATACATACATACATGTAGGTTTTGAAAGGGGAAAAGCTATCATTTTCGAAATTAACCCTTGCCGTTATGAGTTGAGGCCAACCTTCAGACGATTGCAAGAAAAAAGGTTTAGAATAATACAAAAAATATTGGTACTTATCCGATAAGGCCCGAACACCTGTCACTTACTTCTAGCATTGATGCTTACCTATTCTGCATCGCCGAAGAATCTTCAAGGTGAGGTTATGCCTTTTTCGATAGTATAGTGTCAACTTCTCATATTACGAGTCATTCTTTGTCTTTCTTGTTCCGCTTGCGAAACAGACAATGACAAATGGCGTGCACTCGTCATGGATCATCGCGCGTCTTGCTTGTGTTTTGTCTATTTGCAGTGCGCAAGCAGTGTTTCAAACTCTTATGATCGAAAATTACGTACTATGATGTTTTTTTTTGGCATGTTTTTGCATGTTTTTACATGTTTACCTCCACGAACAATGCACGATAAGGTTAGGTAAGGTTTGGTTAGGTTAGGCAAACATAGTTAAAATCATGAACATTTAAACACGTAAGGTAACGTTGGCATATTTAAAAATAATTCATGACTAGATAAAATATATTCTGTTTTCATGTACATTGAATTTTAAAAGTTCAATTAACACAAGACGCACCAATTAAAAGTTCAATTAACACAAGACGCGTTATAATGCGTGTGCTTGGAGAATGTTACAAGTTCAATTAACACAAGGCGCGGCAATTTTAAGTTCAATGAACACAAGACGCGTTATATTGCGTGTGCTTGGAAGATCTATTTTTGTACTCACATGTACTGAACGGTAGCTGCTTATTTAAAAAAAATTCATGAACTCTTGTCTCACGTGGAAAATTACTCTTGAAGAGGTACTCAGATAAATATCCTGTGAAGTGATATTTTTTCGTCCCAACACAGAAATTGAATGCCGGACATTCCGCCAAACTCTCTCGATGTTTTGTGAATGAATTGGAATTTCTTCACCTATCAGTCGTTGCACGTTCTGCTGATGAATATGTGCACTTGCAGGTGAGTCGACAAATTCCACACTATGGTTAACTCTGAGGTGTCTGTAGCCTGCTCCTTGTAGGTTGATGTATGCTTTCCAGCAGTCTGACATTATTGTTGTTCCAGGAAGAATGAATTGACGTATGACTTTCAGCAGAGTATCCTCTGTTCGGTTTTCTACGGGAACCATGAAGAAACGTTTAGGATTTCCCCTTTCAATTCCTCCGAATACCCACAGTCCATCAAGTGGACGGGCCCTTCCATTTACACGTGTTTTGGTTTTTCCGAACTTTGCCTCATCAACTTCTACAATTACTCCATAACCTCCGATTGGTCTAGAATTTCGCATTACCCATTCCTCACACACTTGCCTACAGTGGTTGGACCAGTCTTATGTCCAGTTCGAATTGTATGGAATTCTGTCTTGGGTATGGAAAAAGTAGCCACATTTTACAAAATATTTTGATGTGTTTCACCGTCAGATTACTTTGTCCTATGAAGGTTCCCATCCCAATCTTGCAGATCTTTCAAATCCACACGGAACTCTTTTGAACCTTAACTTGCCACGTCCTTCGACCCGCTTTGTACAGGCATATATCCACTTCCCATTTGATCGAATGTGCAGCTTACATGTACTTCCACATTTCTCACATTCTATTTCTTTCTTCACGATTCCGCGTTTAACTACAAATTGCACTACATCTTCCACATCCGACATCAAGTTCACCACGCATCCTTGACACGTCATCTTATTGGAACACAACGACGACACAAACAGCTAGGTAAGAATATTTAAAAATAAAAATTTCCTTAAAAAAAGGAACGTTTGGAAACACTGGCGAAACCGCGTGACTTTCGACGCTCGCGCCATCTGCACGTACATAATGCAAACAACAGCATACTGTTACAGAAAATGCAAGTTCCTTACGTAACAACTGATTATTTACTGTTCTGCAGTATTCTATGGTGAAGTTTTTAGTTTCCGCGAAAGAAAATACCTCGAGGAACCTCGACAATGATACAGAAAGTGATTTCAGTAAGTAGTTTCTCCTGTAAATTTGAAGAAATCCGTTCGGGCGATATCAGATAGTTACCAAAATAATAAACGCTTATATACATGTAGGTTCAGAAATAGCCTGCAAAGGAACAGGCCATCATTTTTCGAACTGCAACAACTTTCATATCCGTGGTCAGTACGAGTCAAGACCCAACTTTCATTGACCGAATTCCATCGAATTATCTCACGCGGTACACTTAATTCGGGTCGGGGAATCGGAATTTAACTCGCTGGTCGAGAGTTTTCGGTGAGAGAAAATAAGCGGCTGTTTTGGAACCGGGGATTCCTCTCTACTCTGACAGGTTACAACTGGAGTGAAAGAAAACATTATCTAACTCGTGAAAGATCGTAAAAAAGTGAATAGGTTAAGTTATATCACGTAAGATCGTGGCATACCTACAAAGGATGAGATGGGGAAAATCGAGTTGCGGTCAAAATTGTACTGGAACGTCGTCGAACGCCATAAAATCCACAAAAAATCGTCATAATATGATACAACTGAGGCTAAATCCATAAAAATAAAGGATACCTACTTGGGATGACGCAGAAAGAATCAATATACCTACTGTAACTTTGGCAATCCTCGTCCGTGTAATCTCTTGGCTGCTTTTTGGTAATAAGCTCCCACAGTCCCACCGTGCCGGGATACCTGGTCCAGCTGTTCTTCTCACCCAAATTGATTTTCACGTCGTCACCCTCGAATGTGACTTTCGATTTTCCGATCTTCCACACCTCACTCTCTTTGTGTTCCACGGACGGGTACAATCCGAACACCTCGTCCTTGTCAAGTTTCCCGGTGCTCAGGTTATCTCTCGCCAACGGACCCAACTCGACTAGCCTGTCCGAAGAGGTGCTGCCTAGGACCTGACGTCTCGGCGCCGGTGCGAGATCGAACGGAGTAGGGTAAATGCTGGATATCGGTGTGGGTAGGTTATAATTTCGAGCAGTAAGCGACTCGAGCTCGTTGGTCAAGTCTTCGATTTGCTCGGTGACATCTTTGATTTATTTACCGAGTCCGCTGATGGCATCAATGATAGGTTCGTCCTGACGTTTTTTCTCTTCGTAAATTCCACGATTCTCAGATTTCCACCTCTTGAACCGTTTCGTCAGGTAGTCGCGAAACTTCAGGTTGTCGTCTGTGAGTTTGCGATTTGCCGTTATTATTTTATAGAACGTTTATGTAATGTTGCAACGTTCGTAAAGTTGTTGATTTTGTTTCTGTAGTTTCCGTCGTTCGGTTTCCTCGTCACGTCGATCGTCACAAATCCAAAGTCGTCCCGGTTCCAACACGAAGCACAGAATTTTGAAAATTCGTTGTAGCTGACATCTCTGCCCACGTAGTCGTCGTCAACGTGATTGAGGTTGGTGGCATCCTGACGAAACAGGCACACGAGGTTAGCGTTGTCGCGGAGCAGCTGCTTGGGAATCTTGGAGAAGGTCTTCGCAAGGTAGAAGCAGTTTGTGCTCTTGTGCCGACCCTGGGTGAAGAAGTAGCGAATCTCGTTCTGGTTTTCCATGATTACGTCGTCAAAAACCACCACCGAGTTATCGTGGCAGCGCCCCAGTGGCATCACTTTAGAAGAGAACGTGGCTATGCCCAGTCCTTCGTATAGTTTCGCCAGCTGACAATACTTTGTTTGCTCCAAACTTTTGGAAAACAAGTACAGATGCCTGTTCTTCCAATCCAGCCAGTCGATCGCGAGCAGAAAATTGTCCACAACCAAAGTTGTCTTCCCGCATCCCAAAGGACCGACAACGAGGCAGCGAATGTTGTCGGGTAGCAGTTCGCCATTTTTCCTTGAGCGTTCCGAAGAGGAATCGAGCAGTCGCCTCACCACGTCCCACGCACCCGTCACACAATCATCTCGTCCGCGTCGATCCAGCTTCTTTTCTCGAGTCCCAGCCATTTAACCAGCAGCTTCTTTCCTTTCCTGCGCAGGACCTTCTCGATGAGGTACGCGCACCGATGTTTCGTCTTCGAGAGCTCCTCCTCGTAGAATCGTCCTTTCAAAATTTCGTCGCGAGCATCCTTTATTAGATACGTGTGCCTTGTTCCCGGCATGACTCGAACCACTGTGACGAGTTCCGTGCTCCAGTTTCTGATGAACCCCTTCTCGAACGTGCGCTTGAACTTGATGATCCTCACCTGGTCACCTATTTTGTATTTCGGTTTCTTGGTCGTAGGTCGGTACTTGGAACAGTAAACGGTGGAGATCAAACGTGCCTCGTCGGATTTGTTGACGTCCGCAGGCTTCATGCGTATTGTGCGGTGGACTGAGTTGTTGTAGTCCTCCGCGAGATCTCACAGCACGTCGACCCACTTGTAGTTACCCTGAAGCGGGAAACGTTTCCACATGCGCTGTTTCAAAGTTCGGTTGAAGCCTTCCACGATGCTGGCCTTCAGTCGCCGAACGTTGAGTAGTGTCGGATGTCGTGCTTTCCCATTAACTCTCGAAAAATTGAGTTGTGGAATTCCTTCCCATTGTGCGTCTGCAGGAAGTGTGGACGTCTGCCGGATTGCCGGAAAATCGAGTCGAAGGCTTTCGTGACACACGCATCATTTTTGGCTTTCAACGGCAGGGCCCATGCATATTTGGCAAACGTGTCTATGACGGTCAGAAGGTACACAGGAATTCGAAAGAAACGCCCTCCCTTACGGTTATGCAACCCGGAATTTTATATCGTCTAGTTTCGCCTGGTAGAGTAGTTCCCGAGAGGAGCAGTGTTTCCAAACCTATAACCGTAGTGTTTCCAACCCCGTATTGGTTGGTTGGTTGTTGATTTGGTGTTTTAAGTCCACAATGCACAGTATGACTAATCGGGACTGGACCTACAGTTTAAAGTGGGATCCGGACCACTTTGTGCCTCCACCGGGACCACTTGATTACAAGGCGACGACGCTACCACTACGCCATCCAAGCCTGTATTGCTTCGTAGAAGACGAAACCTTCACGTAACTTCTTCATTCGTGATTTACATTTGGTTTACAGACTCACATTACAGGAGACACTTTTCCTGTATTGCATGTTTTCTGGAGCATTTATTTTTCCTTCTGTGGAGAAAATTCTGTTATTATTTTACATCTTATTTTTCGCAGCTTCTCTACCATTTATTGGCTAATCGCAACAATGAGGATGAATGATGACTCGATGAAATTGATAAAAGGACAGTCATAAAGGAACAATGGGGAGCTAGATTCATATTTTTATTATTACTAATATCTTTCTCTTTTTTTACTTTATTTTTCTCTAGTCGCAACGATGAGGATTAGTGTATTATAAAATCCATGAAGGAACACTCATAAACAATCATACCCAGGCCGGGACTCGAACCCGGGAATTTCGGCAGCGAGATCAAAAGCCGACGGCTTACCACGCTCGGGCACAGCGGCGGCCAATTATTATTAGTGACATTGTCTCAAGTAGTGTATTTTTCCACCATATTCTTTCACACAATCATGAAACGGATGAAAATTAAAATGTTAAAATACCTGCCTACGTTGTTTTTTTTAGCTTGCAATATAAAGCCTTACTGCACGAAGCCAAATTGTGGGAATACGAAACAGAACCAAGTTAACATATCTTGGCCGTGGAAAGTGTAAATAGAAAATCTAGAAAAGAGCCATTTAACAGTTGCCTGATTGCTTTTCCATTTGTTGTATGGGAAGAATTGTCTGAAATGTGTGTGTAGTGGCAGGCAAAAGAGAATACAAAGATCGAATAGAGAGGCAACACTGTCATTGTTCTGCACTGCACAGACCACGCGTCTCGTCGAGTGGGCGGGGCACTGTGGGTGCGAGCGAGCTGCTGTTGCTTCTGCAAAAAGAACACTCACAAACAACTGAATGACGCTCCGCTTAAAATCTAGTCAATCGAGAAAGGATTTGTTGAGTAAGTGAATTGAAATATAAACGCCAGAATTTGGTCTAAGCCTATAATGGTTACTAGCAATAAGAGCTGATTAATTTTTACATGTGGAATTCCGTAATGAAGGAGGCAACAGGCCGCACTCCACACCTTTAGTCTGGTAACACTAATAAATAATCTCATTATATGCGTTCGGTTATGCTGATAGTCATGTTTAATATATTACCTTCAAACATAAACAATATCATGGACTCACTCAGAGGCAGAATTCAATTTGACGCTTTACTTTCCTGAAGATATTGTAGCAATATAATCATTCCGCTCTATTTTCGTATTCTCAATTGAACTCAATTTTTTCCAGAAGTTGAACCCCCCCTCCCTTCTCCCACCTTAAAAATTTTTGGGTGAGAGGCTACAAACTATACTAAAACTGAATTACAGACAATACTTTACGACTCAAAGTGACGTGACCTAGAACGTAGTGGAAAATCACTGGTGCAAAATTCAACGTAATGATGATAAAATAAAGGTAGGAAAATGGATGTGCTAGAAAGTTTTACATACATACACACAGTTAGCTCCGTGTAGAAGATATTTCTTCACATTTTTCTCACCTTGGCTTCCTTGAATTCACGAAACTGTAAAGCCATGAACGCGTTAACCCCCTATAATCACGGAGTCCCAGGTTCGATTCCTGGTGGAGACACAACTGCCTAGTGTTTCGGATCCCACTTTCAACTGTAGGTCCCACTTCGGGTAGCCTTTTTGAGCATGAAATGGAATTAAAACAAAATTGGAACACGGTAACCCATCACAACACACGCGCAGAGAGCGTTGAACTTGATGACTGACAACTACATCGAACTTTCAGCGAAGCTGGAATAAGGTCTATTTGCCATGCCAAATAGTGTGAATTTTCAGTCTCGTGGTGCTTTCTATACGAAGTGCAAGCAAGTTATCTAAAAAAATTCAAATGTGAGGGTGAGTCGAGCTATGTTTCATTCAATAAGACTCTTCACTTCAAACATATTTTGCTCTATAGCTGTCGATTTCGAATGGGCATCTAAGACTGGTTGCTTAGCGGACCGGATTTAGAAAAAATCACGGACTGTCATAGTTCCAATCACACTACAGACATAGCAAAAATTGATCGCCTGAAGATGAGAGAAGAGGTGATCTCTTGATATGTCTCGAAATATATAGATAGAATATATAGTCAATCAAAAAGAAAAACAATGGATATTGTCCAATTAAATATAGAAACGCTGTTAGAACCGGTGTTCATTCACAGAGCAGAAGGGTTATTTTGACAAAATTCTGTTTCCCGGCTGGCTGCTTCGGAGAAGAGGGCTTTGTGAAGTTGCCGCTTCTTGCCCAAGCGGTAGACCTAATTCGTTGTTTGGCCACGAGTTCCTTCGTAGGTAAACGCGGCAACAGAGGATCACTGCCATAAAGGTGGTTCCCGCGTCGGCTGAAAGAGCGACGGGAAATTAAAGAACCATTGTCACTAACTAGGTTTCGAAGCTGATCCGAAGGGACAACAAATACCAAAAAAACGACATGAATTAAATGATCGATTGGTCCGTACTTTTGTTGATGGATGGTAATCCATATTAACAATAATAATCGTAAGCTTATCATTAAAGAGTCAACAATCAAAGCTAATACGCATCTATTGATCAGAAATTACTAGAGGGTTAAAGTTGTTTTTGTACCTCTTGTTATTTTAAGTCGCTCTTCTGCCACTTTCGGCTAATGAGGATGAGTGACGATTAGATTAAATTGACACCATGATACCAATACTGAAGCCGTGACTCGAACCTGGAAATTTCGTGGTATCGGAAGTGGACCATTTAACGCGCTTGGCCACCAAAAAGAACCTTCTCTGCGGCCAAGCGCGGTTAGTGATGGACTAACGATCCAGACACCGAATGTTCCGGGTTCGAGTCCCTTCACAATCTAAGACATAACACTTTATCAAAACTTCATTCCCCTCACCTCCACCTCAAATTTAATACTCAATCTTCCCAACAAAATTTCCATGCCAATTTTAGACTTCCTGTTGATATTGCTCCCTCCAAAAAAGCAATCTAAGACGTAATAGTAACACACAAGAGTTGGGATTCCCTGCCCCCAAAATAATTATCAATCGAGCTACCTGAAAATCCCACTAACTTCATTAATCGCCCACCATAATATCCCTATCAATCTAAGGCCTAATATGTAAGAGTTGGATATCGCCCCCCCTCATCAATATTAGTTATTACCCGTAACAATTCCCCTGACAATCTACAAATTACTATTTGTATAACAGCAATGGCTAATTGATAACGTAATTAAACTTGTTCCCTGTTTACTCAGTCAAATTTCCATCACAGTCTGCGCCATAATGCCCCTCCCCCTGGGCACCCCTGATTTAGAACTGTGAGAACGTGATAGGTGTAATGTAACTAATAGTTAAGTGTTAGGAATGGGTGCATGTGTGCTGCGCATTTGAATTTCATGTGAATCATATCTGTCAATAATGTGAATATTAATATTATAGAATATAATATAATGGTGCAGGTGTGTGAAAAAGTAACCATGAGCACCAAGGTATCAATAAAAAAGAATTGGAAACATAAGTTGCTTATGGAGATGTGTGTAATTAGTTTTGTTCTGGGATGTAGCAAAGAACATCGGTTAAACCGTGCTGGGTTTCAATACTGTGTCCACCCGCAATTGGATTCAAGCACTGCATCAAGTCGACGAGGCAAGGATTCCACGAGCAGATGTTTGGTCTTCTCCTTAAACTCTCCCAAACATCATACACGTGAAAATGTTTTCGATTGGGAGACTTCGCTGGCCAATCTACTTGGTGGACACTTCCACCAATCCACCTACTCCAGACGAACTGATCCATCCCCACACCGCCACGGATATCCTGCCACTCCTAGCATGGGTAGAAATGTTCTCGGGGCCGTAGCGAGTGTTGTTGCGCCTCCAAACATAAACCTGACCATTTTCGTCAGACGAAAATACTTTTTTGTCGCTCAAAATTACGTTCTGCCAAAATTCTTGAGGAGCTGGTAAATATTGTAAAGCAAAACTCATCCGTGCTTCGTGATGGAAATGCATCATTGCTTCTTTCTTTGCCGCTCGACGGTGCCGAACTGTTGCAGCATGGCACTCCAGTTTCAACTCTTGGCGAATCTTCTTTGTAGCCATGAAGGGATTGCCCTCGCTCATCTCAATGATGCCTGCATCTTCTTCCCTGGTTGCCTTCCTCGGCCGGCCTTTGTTGGGTCTTCACTTCATTCCTTGGTCCCCTTTTTCCTCGTAACACCGAATCCAACGCCTGACGCATGAATCGTCCACACCAAGGGTCGTAGTAATCTGTAGTGCAGCAGATCCGCCGCACAAGAACATGCGGACTATCTTATCTCTTGTAAATTCCGAAAGTAAGGCATGATGAAATGATATCGTAAAGGAACATTCGGACCGAAGGGACATGCTGCACGTGGCACATGCCTCTTGAAAACACCTTATCATTGGTGCATGTAGGGTTTCACGCCCATTCCGGTGCAGAAAGTTTCATTTTATTGGTTCCGTTGCAAGTGGCATGCTCAAGGCATAGATACGAGTAAAACTGCTGCAGGATCTCGAACGAAGCACCCACCGGGGCTCGAATTAAAGCCAAAGCGTGGTGGCAAAAGGCAACCGTGAAGTTACTGCATCTGAGATTTACGTCAAGCAGGGCCTGCGTGGTGTGTGCAAAGAAACTCACGCTTGCTTTAGGAAATAAGGATACTATTGAATCAATGCAATATAAAAGAGTATATACCGTAAAATATACATTATTATTGACTCATGCATTCCATTAAAAAAATGCATTGTTTTCTCGCACATTTCTGCCAGCAATGAATATAAATGTATAATCTATTAAATTAAGCAGGTGCATGCAGATTTAAAAATATTGATAAGATAATTCAATTGAATTGAATTGAATTGTTATTTTTTAAAGTCCACTTTGTGCACAGAAAGGCTAATTGGGACTGGACCTACAGTTTATAGTGGGTTCCGAACCACTATGTTCTTCCACCGGGTATCGAACCCGGGACCCCTTGATTAAAGGTGACGACTCTACGATTGCGCCATACGGGAGGCCCTAGTCCTCTTACGGAGATAATTCGTTCGGAGCAATAGAAATGCCCTATCAAAACAATTGGGGAATATTATTTTCAATGTGGATATTCTTCGGAAAATATGTTTCTAACAACAGTTTACCTAAATAGTGGCGACTTGGGGTGAGAGAGAGGGACGGAGTTGGAAGAGAGAGAGAGAGAGAGAGGAAAAGCACACAATTTTCTGTTCAGTGCGAACCTTTGGGATTGCTTTTTCCTAGCACACCAAAAACACAATACGTATAACCCAAATACAACCCAAACCTTCAATGGCAAAATTGTGAGTCAATCACTCAACTGGAATAAAAAGTACGGATTTATATCTAGGCCAGAAGATAACTATTGCGCTACCATGTGCCAAAAAAATCCACTTTGCCCGCGAGAATTGTCATGCCTGAGTGATATGTAGTTTACGTTAGTTGTGAGAGTTGCTTCAATTCCATTGCCTGCCAAGAATAATGATAGCGCTGAAAGCATAAAATACAGAAATGTGCATGTTTGGCGAGCTATGAGAAAAACAGATCCTTGTGTTTTCTTTTCAAAATTTACTAATTTTATGTCAACTTTTACATATAGCCAATGGCGACAGAGGATGAATGATGCTTCAGGGAAATTGATGAAGATTGAAGAAACAACGAAAAAGAAAAACTTATTATCAGAGGCTAGGACCCAAGAACCCTGGCTACGCAGCATGTTATGATATTTAAGTATATCACGGATTGCTGCTAAATCCATTCCTAGATATTTGTAATAAATGAATCCCCGCCCCCGCTACGAGAAAAAGAAAGACTATAGGATGTGAAACATTCACAATGTAATTGCATTGCTTTACATCGCTCTTGGCTGTATTCCAAATGTAGTAAGAGATCAGCGATAAGTTAGATTTTTTTTGTGCCAAGGTATAAGTGTATTTGAGCGCAAGGGCTACCTATTTCATCATTTATAAAGAGTTAACTTCGTCGTTACACTAGCACCAGGCACAAATGCATCAATTTCTATTTCGGTTATTTTACATCACTCTTCTGCCTCTTGAGTTAATCGCGATAATACGGATGAATTATCAATTTATAAAATTGTGACGGGACAAACTCAGTGATACATTCATGCCTGACCAGAGTTCGAATCTGGAACATATGACCTCGCTTCGCTAGAAAGGCTGGCAGAAATGTATCGGAAAAGTGTAGGAGCACCAAGAACCGATTTCACCCAGCACAGACAATGAAATCATTTACAGCGACTCGCTGTGGCAGTGTTGCTCGTCACCCCCTCCCCCTCACTCGCAGATAGCATAGCCTTCTCAGCACCCACCTGCTGATGGAAGAGTGGAACCACAAGCAAAACAACCTGCGCAGACCCACGACTCCTGTGCACCGTACTCCCGCGAGGAGGGGCGGGGGAGAGTGGACCATGCTTCCTTATGGCCCGAACTGAAGGGAAGAAGGGAGATCTGCGCGGGTACTTTTCGTCCCAAGGATTTTTTTCGTTGTGGTCGATCTATACTTTTCGTTTCAGGCATATTCCGACTGGAAGGTTTCTGGCACCCCTCCGCCCCCTCCTTCTCACCATGGTTAATAAATGAGACCCTTGCACTTTCAAAACCCTTATCGCAAGAAAAAGCTGCCATCAATTTTACACCACCATACAATAAGATTTACACGGGAAACATGTTATCACGGCTCGAACAATGCAAATGAAAAAAAAAACGGGAATACGAATTGAAATATACGACAATCGGAAGTAGGCTGAAGGAAGCAAATTTTAATAAACGTGGAAAGAAAACATAATGAAAGGAGCGCTGGTTCGATTCGCGACGGAAGCTCATATTTGTTGTTCGAATCCCACTCTACACTGTATGTCCAGATGCATTTACACTTAAAACAAACTTCGTGGAACTTTTTCCAAATCAGATGTCGCCAAAAATTTAAAAACAAAAAGAATAACTCTGAAGGAAAAATGCCGAAAGCGTTATTGCAAAATGAAAAAAATAAATCTTCACATATTCGTTCGGAAGTGGTAAAAGAATAATAAAAAACTTAAGCATAAATGTTAATAACACTTGTTATTATTACCAGAGACATTCTCAAAATAAACTTCTTGTCCGTTAAAATCAAATCAAGAGGAAAGCAAGATCTCCACCCGGTCGCGTGAATCTGTGGCTAGATTCAAGAGTTGGAAACACTACGCTTCTCGCGAGCTGCTATTCCTGGCGAATCTAGATGATATAAAATTCCGGGTAGCATAACCGTAAGGGGGGCGTTTCATTCGATTTCGAGTGTACTTGTGACCCTTGTTGACTTTGTGCAAATTCTTCAAGTTACCACTGCTCATTTCGACGAGATCCGCCTGCCACAGGTCGGCGATGCCCTTGGTAACCACCGGCAAGCGTTCGTAGTTGCGACGTGCAGGTTTGTGCAGCTTTTCAACGATGGTTTGCCTAGACATTGAGTGAGAGATTTCGTCGGAAGCAAAATATTACGGAAAACGGGTTATCCTCGGGTTACAATAGTTTGATTTCGAAGAATAGCCTGTCTCCACTTTCGACGTCAAAAACGGATAATTGTTCATCGTCGTGTATTTTATATTTGTTGGTCGTGCCGTCCCAATATCCGATCGATATTTGAAGCGGTCTGAATACCCCGCCCTTTCTTTGTATGGTGAAGAGCGGCGCCTCAGGATGCTTTCCATTTTTCCAGTATCTAAATTTGAGAAACCGAACAGTACCGTCGAGGAAAAATTCGTGAGAGTGGGTGTAAGAATATAATTTGTAAATATTACCGGCGCGTTACTACGTTCAATGCCCTCGAACGTTCGTACACTGTGAAGCCTGACAATCTCCACGGAGAACAAATCATGCGATTCTGAATCGTCCAATCTGCTCAGCACCGGTTCCAGGTGTTCTCAGATGGTGCGAATAGCCTCGTCGTAACCGAGTTTGATCCTGACGTCGATGTACAGTTGCTTGAATTTCTCTTTCAATTCAAGAAGCTTGGTGCTAAAACTTTGCAAGGCCGATTCCTGGTTCGCTTCGACGGCGCCGATCTGGAGCTTGACGTTTGCAACGATCTGCTGCAAGCTTTCCATGAGCCTCAACTTGGAAGTTTGGGTTGCGAGGTCGTGCACTTGGGTCCTGATCTCAGCAAACAACACGTGGAGGTCGGCGACGTTCTGGTTGGTGGCCAAAGCAGCAACCGTGTCCCGAAGTTACGCGATTTCGTGTTGGTTGTTTTTGACGTCGTCGGATTTGAGTATTCGGTTCACGGCCCTCTTCCCGGCTTTTAGTTCCTGCGACGCTGGAATGGTGGCCACCATACTTTGAAGCGACTCAAAAGCCTTTTTCACAGCATCCAGTTCGGTGGCATTCCCCACAGTGCGCATGGCATCTTGAAGTTGTGCCACATCATCCTGGGTAGGCGTCGATCGCTCCAGCGTTTCCAACTTGTTCTGTATGTCATCTATCAAGTGGTGGAAATGCGAAAGTTCGGATTCGGTATTTGAACTTTCCATCTTGGAGATCTGCTGTTGAACGGTGTGCAGAGTTTGGGCGATGCCGGGCAATTTCGATTCCAAAGCTTCCTGGACGTTCGAGAGATCGCTCTTCATGGTTGCCAAGGTATCCTCTATGTGAGCTACGGAGCCTTGAATTTTACCAAAATCCTGGAGTTTGATGTTGGCTACGCTGCGAGCGATGGCGTTCAGTTCGCCGGACTAAGGCAGGTTGTCTATGAAACTTTCCAGCTTTTGGAGTTTGGCTTGGACCTCGGCGATGGCGGCGTGCAGGGCATCCGTTTGAAGTTCCATCTTGATGCTTTCCAGCGTGGGAATTTCCAAGGATTGAAACTACTCGCGTAAATCAGCGTAATCATCCTGAGTTTTGATACTTTGAACGATGGATTGCTGTTCGGTCTGGATGCTGCTCGTTTGATCCTCTAATCGCCGTTTCAGTTGTTCCACATCGTTGGTTCCCGCTTTGAGTTCGTGTACCAACTTGCCGACTCTCACCTCCAAGTTTCCGAGGTTGTCGATGGACGCGAGGTCGTTATACTTTTGCAGCAGGGGTTTGAGCTCTGCATCGATCTTTAGGATGGGGTTCAGGCACTGAGACTGTAGGCTGGCTATCTCGGTCTGGAGGCTGGAGTTGAGCGTGGACTGCAGGGCCTGCGGGTTGCTACGCAGCTTCTTGACCCTGATGTCGAGCATGAGAAGCTCGTCGCCGTGGTCGTCGCGTTTGGTGTGGTCGAAGATGTCGTTAGGCATTGCTACTATGCTTATTTATTATAGGGTAGGTGATTCGCAACTTGATGAAGAGAGGGATGAGTGTTGTAATCACCCAGAAGCTCGACATACAGGCAATCGTCGGCAGACACATCTTACGTGGTGGTGCTGTCCATCCTATTGTGCTTGATGCGATAAATGTTCTTGCCGAAGGGAATCTTGACTTCACCCGCATTCTCCGGATTCACGATCATCTTACGTTTGCCGCCAATCGCAATTTTGTAGAAATTTAGGTTGTTGTTGAAGACATAAAATGTTTTGCCAACGTCGTCATCGTACTTCGTCCAAATACTGTTCAGGTGAATGATTAGCAGGCCATTAAGTTTAGATAATAGGGGAGATAACAGGTTCTCCCAGCTTGGCGAAGCAGTCTGGGCAGAGAGGCCACCAGACAGTCTGCTTTCTGAACCTGAACAAATTCATAAGCATGGTTATTTTTATGCGCGCAAGTTAAAACACCACAACACTAAGTTGGCAACGGTGTGGATGGGGGTGCATGCAGATTTTTCTCCAACTACTAAACAGCCAAAAAGTTAGAGACGAGCCACATCGCAATAAGGTTAGATGCATCCATTTTAGGTTAGATTGGGTTGTAGGCAACAACAACACTCTGATTCGATTGCTAGGGTAACGTGAGCAGGCAGGTTGCCAGGGTAACTTAGTTCAAGTCATAAAAAGTAAGATGCCATCCATTTAGGTTAGATATGATCATAATAGAGTACGATGTTAGTTTAGATTAGGGTGTGAAGCAGTACATAACTCGCCAACACTGATTCGGATGCTAGGGTAACATGACTCAGAAACACCGTACGCCGAAGGGGGTCTCAAAATATACACCGTAAAACTCCACACTAAGAGCTCTCAAAATATACATCATAAACAGCTACAAGTTGGCAACACTGCCACTGAGGTTAACATACATCGTAAACAGCTGTGGGCCCTCAAAAATATACATCGTAAACGGCTACGAGTTGGCAACACTGCCAGTGAGGTTAACATACACCGTAAACGCCTATGAGTTGGCATCACTGTGAGCCCAACTGAGCCCCATGTTCGGGTTATCAACTGTCGTTTTACACCTACTACCGTTCTCTTGTAAATGAGGGTCTGAAAAGAAGTTCCCAACACGTACGCGGATATAGTGATCGGATAGGAAGTTCTGGATAATGTTCGCCATGTGGCCACGGACATCCCAGAAATGGAGCTGCTGATGAATACCAAATCGCCAAGTTGTATCATAGGCCTTTTGGAGGTCAAAGAAGACTGCAATTAAGTGTTCCTTGTTCAAGAAGGCATCCTGGATATGTGTTTCCAGTTGAACCAGATGATCCAGCGTGGAACGGTTGGAGTGAAACCCATATTGAAGGTTACTGATTAAGGAGTTCTCCTCCAACAACCAGGTGAGACGCTTGCTTATCATGCATTCCATGAGTTTGCAAACACAGCTAGTTAAGGCGATTGGCCTGTAACTAGAGGCTGTGGTGCGATCTTTGCCTGGCTTCAGGATGAGAACAATAATAGCCTCCGTCCATGATACAGGGAAGTAATCCTCCAACCAGAGCCTGTTAAACGTAGATAAGAGGAACAGCTTTCCTGAGGGGGCCAAATGGCGTAGCACCTCATAGTGGATGCTATCGAATCCCGAAGCGCCTGATCAAACACCCATTCATCGAATGGAGAGTTACACGGCTCGGTGTTATGACTTCGGATAACAAGTTTCGTTTGCTCCTGTCGTTTCTTATGTGACGAAATCTTGGGTGGTAGTTCTCGGAACTGGATGCATTAGAGAACTGGAACGCATTTGGAATGAAATCTTCACTTTTAACAGAGCAGCTACTTTGAATTGTGTGTTCCCCTGCCCCTCCCTCCCCTCATTACATCAGGCTGTGAGCGCTTTATTCAATAACAAGATGAACTGATTTCTGTAAGCCAATAATGTTATATTTTCAAGTAATGGTTAGAAATAAATTATAAATCATGTAAATACTCGGAAATTGTTAACGTTTTCAATGCATTACTGTTACACAGAAATATAATTAAAAGCTTTTATATATACAGTATTATCGAGCTGTTCAATACGTTAGTATGCGACGAATCGAATGCTTTTTACCTCCCAACACCACTAATAATTGAAAACTAAAATTGGTAAACGATGTAAGTGCCAAAATAATTTAAACACCGTTTTCCATGTTTAACTGTGAAATGTGCCATGCTTTATAATGTGGTAAACGTAAAAAGAGGCTGGTAGCCCTCTAAGTAGTTCAAAGGGCGTGTAAAGAGGTCACTAGTGTGAACGTTCTTACGGGCTGATATGCTGAACGATGCGATTTCCCAACACTTTCGCATTTGGCACTTACAATGTTTACCACTTTTAGTCCTCAATTGCTGATTACGGTTGACGCACGCTTCTGCCAGTATGAATATGTTAACATGCAAATATTTTTATTTCGGCACATTGAACGCTTTTAAAATGTCTCAACCCACTTGATCCCAACATGTATTAAGAATAAAACAATATATGACATTGGAACCTTGTCATGAAGCATTCTCCGATTTTTGGCGTGGCAACAATAAAACAACAACAACAACAATAAAAGCTATTTCTGTGGTTATAAACAATGCTCCATGTTTATTCATCGTGTATTCCTATAACAATAGGTTTCTATTTGAAATTTGCAATCGGAGCTAGAAGGAGTTTTAGTTTTCCATCGATCTCAAAAGGTAACACGCAGCAGGAACGTCCTAACCGGGGGGGCAGGGGACTAACCCCCCACTCATCATCGGGGGAGGGGGCAAGATAGTTTTTTGTCCCCTCCGGCCGCTAATTACAGATCAAAATATCTAATTTTAAAGCTGTTGGCTTGGCGTGGCGACTTGACCCATATTTGATACCTCAGCCCTCTCTAACCATGTACTACATTTGAAAGTCTTCGTTGGAACACTTTAGCTTAACAAATGTTCTAAAATTACTGAGAGTTTCATTTTTTAATCTCAATATCTGCATATCGTCGAATGACATGGGTACCTGGGGGAAACCCTGGGGGGTAAAGGCGGTCAGGGGCGTGATGCTGATCACATCACCCCCACTTACAACCGGATCAAGAAAGTGTGGAGCGTTACCCCACACCCCCTATACGCCTTCATGGCGTGGTGCTAAGCACAGGGGAGCACTTTACTTTTTTTTTACCTTTTTATCTGAATAGCAGTCTGAGATTTGCAAATATCAGTAAAACGAGAAACATTCGTTGTTTTTTTGCGCCATTTCCTTATGCCATTTCAGAAGCAGAAATGTTTTATATGTTAAAATTTAAAAAATATAGCGCCTACAAAATAAAAGATACCATATTGCCTCAGTCTCATCGACTGCCTTCGTGATCAGTTAAAAATGGCAGAAAAGTGAAGTAAAATAAACTAAATCTATTATTTCTTTTTAACTTTTTCATTCATGTAATTCTTCTCTAGTATGCGACGTTCTTGTTAAAATTATTCTACGATTGATAAAATGATGAAATGGTAAATGAGAACACGGGCAACTTTCTTTGCAACACATCGATCAGAAAGTTTCAGAAACATGGATTTTCTCAGTATGTTTGCGCGTGTACTTCATCTCCTTCTAAAAGGAGCGCGTTTTCAGTTATGTTAGCAATCATTAAAAAAAGGAATGCCTCAATAACATCATGCATAACTGCATGCGAAGATCGAGTATAGCCCAACACATATGTATTTCTGCCGTGCGATGCGCGACACAACTCAAGAAGCAGTGTTGCTAATGGAGCAGAGAAAATCGTTGCAGTGCGCCGATGTACAGCTGTTACGTACAACAAGAAAATTAGAGAATTCAGGTCTATCTAACGTTGAGTTTTAAACGTCATGCATTATACCAGGACTAGGATTAATATGTACTAACAAGTGGCTTTGTATGTAGCTATATACATATGGACTAAAAATTTGCAAAATATTGACTAACACATACGTAAAATTACCAAAAATGCTGCAAAGAAGACTTCTTCATAGTGATTCCTTATTTGAGTGAATTCAAACAAAATAAACTATTTATTATTTTCCATTGCATTAATGCACTGGTGGCGTTCTAACTGTTCACTCCCAAAACCCGGATACACTGGTAGGGAACTGCAACGACAGATAATACACGACCAACACTACCACTGCTTTAAGAACTAATAACATGCGAACTTGTTAAACCGCGACAATTGGACCACAACACTCCTCCTCAAGCAGTATTATTGTCTCTCTGTGATCGGCGACAGTCGGTTGCCTTTGTTGTACATTTACAAACGATGCCGGCTTCCACAACAATAACAAGTACATTTACTGCCACTAGACGATAAGCTGCGCGGCATTTTCTTTTGCTATGAACTTGTCACCCATCAAAGCATGGGAAAATATGGTGCTTCCAATCCAACAAAACTCACTGTCCCTTCCGTGACAGAAATAGTGCTTCATTATTACAGTTGGCAACACTAGTTAGTAGCTAGCCAATGAACATGCACTGCATAAAAGAAGCAACCACTTCGTCATGCTATATTGCCACATTACCGTCCCTGCCGCACGGTGTGAACCGCGAGCTGGAGCGCTATTAAATTGTTTTCAATGATGTTTGCGCGAGTGTGTCCAGGAAGGGAATGACAATATTGCAACAATGGCGAAGGTTGGCGAGCATCGTAGAACACGTGATGCTAAGAGAGAGGGAGACGAAACGAAAATTGGTATCTGCGCAACGGCATAGCGTCAAATTAACCCGATTCTTCGCCTTAAGATATGTGTGTTGCACTTCTACCAGGCAGGGATGGAAATTTGCTGTAATTATCGTATCAAAAGACATAAGCTTTCAGTTTTCTTGTATTAAGCAACGTTTAATGGAATTATAAGTAATAAAATAATCCGTAATAGAGGTCTCTAGGCCTCCTCTTATCTGTTATGAGCCACCGTGGATATTCATATATTCAATAACCATATATGTATATAAATGGGGAAGAGATTGTAAAATCTGGTTAACGGATTTGAAAACCTGCCCACGTCCCTGACACGCATAGTGATGGTGATAGCACAGCAGTCTGCATGATTGCTAAATTTCTAGTTCCTTACCGACCAGTTTTAAAATGCATAACTTTGTAATGTGGAAGAAAAGTGCTAACGCACCAAGTCCGGTTTGTGGTGAACCTGTTCTTAGTGTTAGTGGTATCATGTGTGGAAGTGAAGCCGAATTATCGACGAAAGTGTTGTGTCAGAAACAACAAACAGCGTTGAAGGAAAAATTGATTGATTGATTTGTTTCATTTTACTCCGCGGTTTGTTATCAGCTCTCTTGGAGCCAACTATTTCCATGGCTCGATTACAATAAGCTACAAGATGTATTTTTTTTGTTTTTTTGTTTTGCCAGAATTGCACACAACTATTTCAAGAAAATAATTTTCATTTTTCTCACAAAATGGGAATGACTTTAATTGAAACTTTCTCGAACCAGAGAAAGGGGGTAGAAATGTTGAAATTATGAAAGATCAGGCTGCATGTTTTGACGGTTCACAGCTAACATGGCCGGATAATGGTGTCCAGGCAAAGTTTATTGAATTGGAAAAGAAACTGTATTTGTGCACTGCCTTGCACACTCTTTGAAATTAACGCTACAAGAAACTGTGAAAGCAATCCCAAGAATGCCGAAATGTATTGGGTATTTTGTTGAAGATTCACCTAAAAGACTAGCTCTATTTGTTCACTTAAAGTCAAATGACTCTTCAAACCTTAGACCATTCTGTCCTACAAGATGAGTAGTAAGGTACTTGCAAATTTTTCAGATTTGTTCAACTGTACAGAAATTCAAGATGTTTTTCTAAATGTATCGAAAGTTGATAATTCAGAAGCTTGATCCAAAGGAAATGGCTTTTAATACATATTCAGACTTTCGATTATTTTTATGTTGTCAATTTTGGTAAAACTGTTTGGTCACATCGATACATTAAACTTGTCACTGCAGAGGAAGTCGCTTCACTTTGAGGAGGCCAATAAGATTATATCGACCCTTTGAACATCGATTAAATTAATAAGACAAATAATTGTTTTCGTTGGTAGTGTAATTCGAAACTTATGTCTTGTCTCTTTAGATGTAATTACTTAGTGTTGCTTTTAAAAGTTTGGGAATTGAATATACCAGTGGTATTTAAACTCCTCCCCGGGGAGGCGCCTAATTTTCACAGGAGAGTAGGGAGGGAGAACTTCCATAAAAAATATTTCTTTTTTCAAAAATTTGAAATGTGTTAATAAAAAGATAATAACTTTCTCTGTATTACTTGAACTCACGTTGGTTCTCCCACAGCAATATCATCTCCATTGTTTTTGAACTGACACGCACTTTGTAGAAGGAAACATGCCAATACCAAAATCTTCATTGAAGTTGGCGTACATTTCTGATATTTCCCATGAATTGAATATATCTCTACAAGGTAAAATGGAATAGTGCACCTATCAGACAAAGTGTCAGCCTTCGAAAGGAAGTTGCTGCTTTGTAAGAGAAAGATTAGAGATGAAAGGTGATTGCTTTCGTACATTGAGAAATTGTTGGACGAAACAGGATTATAATGAAATGATGAAATCCAACCATTGCTATGCCTGTAACGCCTATTTTTAACATCTATTATCCGTTATTTGTTAGTATCTGCATTTATCTTTTTTCTCATGAATAGCGAATCGCTGAATGAATAGACACAAGGTTTTAAATATTTAAAAATTGTAAGCCATCTGTATCAATCACACACATTATGCTCGTATTTTCATTACTTGTATGTGTATCAACAGTAAAGAAACACATGAAGAGATTTTGAGTTTTTTTTAGTGGTTGTATGCATTTATCTATTATTATTACTGAGGAGAGGCGCTTAACAGATTTTAGCGGTGGAGGGGAGCCACGATAGCAAAACGTTTGAAAACCTTGGAATATTATTTTATTTCCTTGTATACTTTTCTTTTACTGCAGGAAACAGCACAATAACAAAACCGGTATATATATAATGTTTGCTATCTATCGTTTTATACTACTACGTAAAGAAATTATCATGCTATACTAGTGTATGTGTGTGTGTGGAGTGGGGTGTATAGATGTATGTGGAGTTGCACGCGCGTGAGAGAGTGAGAAACGGGCATGTTCCGTGGTATATAATCATTATCTCATGCTGCTTCAATACAGTTAGTACAATACCCACCACTGGAAATTTCTTAAATACCACCACTGGCGTACGCAGGTTTTTTTCAGGATGGGTTGCAATTGTGGTGGTGGATAGTACACAGCTTTGTTCTAGGGGTAGACAGGATACAAAATAAAATATTTTGTATTTTGAGTTTTAGATTCAACTCCACTTCATGGACATGTATGCTAATCGGAACTGGGCGTACAGTTTAAAGTGGGATCCCAAGCAATATATACCTTGGAGCATTTTTACGCTATTAAAATTGTACTCGAAGACAAAAATTGTAATATCTGATCATTTTAAGGGAGGTTTGAGTTTACATCATTCCTCTTTTTAGTTCTTGCATTATTTTCATTTGAAAATTTTGATTTTCTCAAAATTTAGGGTTGGGCTGTAGCCCCATCAGCTCCCCCTGCACACGCCAGTGAATACCACACTGATAATAATGTAAATGAAGACTTATAAACTAGAAACATAAATAAAACACATGTAAGTTTTCACATATTATATTTTTTAACAATTATGTGTGTGTATTGTAGAGTGTGTGTACAATTTGTTTGCTAGAAAATTTCCAGGGAAACGTAACTGTAAAAGTAACTTAGTTACTTTTTAAAATGAGTTACTGTAACTGATTTACTTTTGTATTAAGTTAAAAAGTAACTTTCCGAACACTGGTACAGAGACATTAACCAACCGTCGCTCTAGTGGAGGCAACTTTATTTTTATCATGTGTGTGTGCGTGTGGAAATGTTCGAGCGTTAGATGGAGTCAGTAGAGGTAAAGGTGGTATTATGAGCCATTCATTTATTATGAGCCCCCCTAATATCTGTTCATGGAACGCGCTCAACCTGGAGGCGACGATTTGAATTGCTAGTTTAGTAATGCTTTTTGCCGCCAGAGAGTTCTCGTTCAGTTGCAGCTGATAGTTTATGAGTGAACGTGTTCTCTTTGTTTTCTCGATCTGAAAAACTTTGAAAGGTAAGTGTTTTGCTTTTAATTGCAGTAAAGGTAAAAAAAAAGGTAAAGTGATCCCCTGTGCATAGCACCACGCCATGAAGGCGTATAGAGGGTGTGGGGGTAACGTCCCACACTTTCTCGATCCGGTCGTTAGTGGGGGTGATGGGATCAGCATCACGCCCCTGACCGCCTTTACCCCCCAGGGTTTCCCCCAGGTACCCATGTTATTCGACGCTGGGTGGGCGCCGGGGCCGCTTCCATCGTTAGAAAAGTTCCCGGATTTGAATCGGCCGGGGATCGAACCCGGGACCTTTAGCATGGTAGTCAGACGCGTTACCGACTGAGCCACCGCGGCCACCAGTACTTATTCATTTAAACTCATCGTAGTACATTATTGCATTGGATAAAGCATGTTTAAAAGATTGTTTTTGTGTAGATACTATGCAATTTTGCAAGTAACAAAGATTCGTTATGCGTGTTCCAATTCCAATATGGCGAGGGTTTTAAAATGAGGCCACAAATTTTAAGGGGCTCATATTATATACACTACAGGAGTGGTTTCAACTTTGTCTTTTCAGATGCCACGAAAAGTGCTAGGTCCAAAAAACAAGACCAAAAGAAAAAAACTGGAATACTGAAGATATGGTTAAGGCGATCAAGGCTGTAAGAAACAAAGATATGGGATTGAAAAAGGCATCAAAAATGTTTCTTGTTCGAAGACCTACTCTTCAAAGACTTGTTCGAGTTGACAAACCATCGGAAGAAGCCGCTTTAACAAAATTAGGGAGAAAACCTATAATGGGCGAGGAGCTGGAAACAGAGTGAGTCGAGTATTTACTTATCATGGAAAGTAAATTCTATGGTCTTACCAGACAAGATGTTCGCAGAGTAGCTTACCAACTGTGTGAAAGAAATGGAATTAATCATCCATTAAGAGAAGAGGGGTTAGCTGGTAGAGCTAACTTTACTAACTTCGACCACTTCATGAATCGTCATAACAATGTTTTATCTCTTTTGAAACCTGCTGCGACATCGTTTTCAAGAGCAAATGGCTTTAACAAAGAGGCAGTCGACAATTTCCTTGATATCCTGGAAGCCGAGTACGCCAGGCTGTTAGAGTATTTAATGTCGACGAGACAGGAATATCAGTTGATGATGATCAACAGCCTACTGAAAGAACACAAACTAAATCAAAGCATGCAGTGAAACCGAAGCTTCATCAAGATTCAGATGAGGAATCCTGTGAATCAGATATCGATTCTGGGGAATCTGTCTCAGAAACACCAATCGGAATGGAAAATCCCGGTGATGAAGAAGCAGTTTGTCTGTTCTTCGAGGGTCTATTTTCGGCTGATAACCGAGGAGGACTGTGGGTGCAATGTCTCATCTGTGAAATGTGGGCACACAACGACTGCGCTGGATGCGAGAACGATATTTACATTTGCGACTTTTGTAAATAGACTTTACAAAGAAACAAAATAAAACTTTTCAAATGGTTTCTAAATGACCCTTTCAATTCATTTTTAATGACACTTTCCATTGGTTTTGTAATGATTTTTTCAATGATTTTGTTATGAACTCTTTTATGATATTTCACATCATAATATCTTTTTTAAGGTTTTGTAATGAATAAAATGTTGTTTGTATGATTCAATTTCTCATACACTTTTCTAAACCAGTTATTCTATTATTTTTTCCTAGGGGCTCATATTACCAGCACAAAACTTTTTTTCCACAAAATGACTTGTTTAGTATTTTATTTTTTTTCATATCCTTAAAGTTGCTCAAATTGATTTATATTTTAACAGTAGTTTTATGAAATGTTGTAGTTAAAGTTATCATAAGAATCTGAACAAAAGAGATAAAAATCAAATTTTAAAAAATACAAAATAAAATGAGGGCTCATAATACCACCTTTACCTCTAAGAGTAAAGCACGTACTTTATATTAAGTGGTGTTGTTACAACATGCCATAACCCTTGGAACATATAGGAGCTTCTACATGACATTATGACTTCGCCATTGCCACGATGAAAAAAAGTTGTAACGGTTTCCGCACTCCAGTTTATGTCAGGAAATATTAAGAACCCATTCACCTTTTTATATTAACCACTTCCTGTCAAGTTTTTTTTCCCTGCAGATTTTCTAACATAAATTGCCGATAGCAGAAGTGTCGTCTTTGAAAGAACATACATCGCTTCGTATCTGGTAAGACACTTAATTGTTTCTCCTCTTCTTAATCAGCTACAAGGTAATTAATTTTAGTGGTAAATTAAACTGGAATTTTAATATCTAAGAAGTAATGGAAAATATTGATATAAAGTTTAAAAAAAATTCGTGTATCCTTTAATAGGTGTTTTTGACCTACGTCACAAATTGTTGAATTGTGGCTTCGAGTAGCATGATGGAAGCCAGTTCTTGTAAGCTTACGTAATTTAGGCGGGAAATTTGAGCCTTGTTTACGATGGTACACTGCGTAGTATTTGGTTTTTGAAACGTAACCTCACGTAATTTCACGATATTTCCTTGTGCACGACAAACAAAAATGGCCGCAAACATGGCGGCTGTGTGAATCCTGACGTCACATGAAACCATTTAACTGTACCTTTAACTAAAAGGACTGATTTACGGCGCTAGAGTGAAGCCATTCTCTCGCTTAATTGAGTCATGTAAAGAGAGAAGAAAAGCTGAGGCAGAAGAATTTTCTATGGCGGCAAACGTAATGCTACGACTCATTATTTACTAAAAGTAAAGTATAATTTATTAGAAAACATTAACAAGGGGTACTTTACCTATATTCATAAACCGAGAGCTTTGAGATTAAGATAACATTATCATCTAATTTCAATTTATACGCGATGGTCTAGTCAGTATGGCGTCTGACTGACATGCTGACCCAGGCTAGATTCCCGGGGTGTGTGATCTAAGGTCGGAATTTTTCCGGCCTTGTTCACACATAAATCGGCTCTGGGGCTCACCCAGCCTCAAATCAATGGGTACCCGGAGGCAACCCTTTAAAGCTGCCGGAGCGTGATGCTGATTACATCACCTCCAAACCTCCACAATGGCCGAGATCGAGAATATGTGGGACCCTACCCCCACATACTGTAAATATGCCTTCATGGCACGGTGCTTACATGCACGGGGAACTTTACCTTTACATTTTTCTAATTTCAATTTTGAGTGAAGATATTCTTCGTACACGTTTATTAATATTGAGGATTCCGCAGCTACCATTCAACTTTATAGACTGCTTTCGTTGCAAAACTGAAGCCATTTACGCCAGCCCAATTTCAATTTTGAGTCCACAAATATGGTTCTATCTTATTTGACTGTGTTTTATAGTGATGCAAAAACGCGAATAAATACATGGTACACTCAACGGCGAATGAAACAGTAGACGAATTGTCCACCACAATGTGATGACAATTAATTGAAATAATGACGTCAATAAGCAGAGAACAATGCTTCATTCCTTAAAACAAAACAGGATGTAGAATAAAAATGTAATGAAAATAGTGGTGGACAATTTGCCTACCAATATCTTTGCCGTTGACTGTACCTATAGGAGAACTGCGTCTTTTCCCCTTCTTCCCAGGAGGAACTAATCGCAAAAGTGGCTTCAATTTTCGTCGCTGTTCACCGTTGCAATGAGAGTTCCACATGTCTACACAGTTCAATGCATGTACGAGTAGAACTCATCCACGTAGAAATGTGAGATATTTTTTAAAGTGAACAACAAAATTGCAAGAGTTTCAACAACTATCTCTGTTTCCAGCTTCATCCGGATAGGACGAAACTTTGATACTGTATCTTTGCCTTGACAAATACATCAAATTACCAAAATGATCGTTTAACAGCCTTTAAGCACTCTAGATTTCTCATAGTATTTTGTTTTAGCAAAGAAATGCAGTTTCTTCAGGTTTATACAAGCGATATGAGTTTGAATGTATAAATGAATTAATTTATTTTACTTCGCGTTTCTGCCACTTTTGGGCAGAATTGCGAAGAGGATGAATGGTGATAAAAATGAAATAGAATAAAGCGACAGTCACAAACTGTAACATATGTATACCAGTGGCTGGCAACAGTGCAGTGTGCACAAGATGGCCGCCCACAGTAAGCTGTGTTTGTTGTACGCACTTCGTTAATAAATAGGTTATTCAATGAACCTTGTTTGTATCTGGAATACAATATAAAACATGGCGCAGGCGCGGAAAACGGACGGATTGGTGTAGTAGACAGTTTCCGAATGAAGTAAGTTGTGCAGTTTTGACGCATCGTCTATACTGTAAGTTCCTGGCCGGGTAAAATTTCAGTGATGCCTACGAGACTTGCGAAGGCTACAAATATGGAGTCTGCAAAAGTGCCGAAGGAATTGGTGCTCTCTGGTAATTCGAGTGAGAATTGGCGTTGCTTTAAACAGGCGTTTCAAATTTATATGTTGGCTGCAGGCCATGAAGCGAAACCCGATAATGTTAAAGTGGCTATATTATTTAATGTGATTGGCGATGACGCAGTTGAGTTATTCAACGTTTCAGTATGAGAGGAGGATCAACGTAATTTTGAGTGTGTGCTGCAACAGTTTGAAAATTACGCAAATTCAAAAAATTAAGTAGTGGTGGAACGTTATGTTTTTAATTCTCGTACGCAGGAGGAAAGTGAAAGTTTTGACAGTTTTGTCACAGATCTGAAGAAACTAGTTAAGTCTCGTAACTTTGAAGATCAGACAGATAGTGTTCTTCGTGATCGCACAGTCCTTGGTGTGTCTGGTAAAACCCTGCAAGAGTGAATGTTGCGAGTAGGAGAACTGACGTTAGAGAAGGCTATAGAAATGGGTTGTACTTCTGAAATTAGCAAGCAACATGCTAGTACAATTCAAAATAGAAGTGCAGTATCGCCTTCAGTAGAAACGGTGAAATTGCGTCAGGACATTCGTTCCAGTGAATTAAATGGCAAGGGAGCCCTGAAGAAATTCGGAAGAAAACAACTACAAGGAAAGGAACAAGAATTCCTGTGCAGAAGTGCAAGAGAAAGCATAAAAAAGCATCATATCCAGGATATAGCAAGCAGTGCAGGCAGTGTGGTGGCTATAATCATTTTGCAGTGGGATGCAGAATTAAGCAAGTGAAAAATGTGCAGATGCAACAACGAGAATTGAGCATGTCTGATAGTGAAAGTGATGTGCTAGTTGTAACATATGTAGCAAGTATTAATGGTGGCACTAAAATGAGTGCTCAAAGTGAAACCAGTAAAGAATTGTTAGAAAAAGTTAAGGTAGAAAATCAAAATGTAGTATTCAAGCTTAATACAGGTACTGAGGTCAATGTAATGCCAGGAAGAATGTTGAAACAAATCAAACCTAAATGTCAAATGAAGCCTACAAAAATAGTGCTAGAAAGTTATGGTTGTGCAAGAATTTGTCCACTTGGAATCATAAATTTAAATTGTAGGACTAAATCTGCTAGTAGAAATTTGATTTCATAATAATTAGAGATGAATATCGTCAGTGTAAACCAATCCTAGGTGCAAAGGCATAAGAAACACTAAATTTGATACAAAGAGTACAGGTAGATTTGGTGTGTAATAATGAAACACGTGAGTTTATTCAGAGTAATCAAGACGTGTTTGAAGGTGTAGGCACATTAAATATAGACGTGGATGAACAGGCAATACCAGTTGCCAGGCCCCCAAGAAGAGTTCCTCATGCAATAAGACCCAAGCTGAAACAGAGTTTGGAAAAACTTGAAAAACAAGGTATAATTTGTAAAGAAGAAGATCCACAAAATTGGGTTAGTAACTTAGTAATTATAGAAAATCCTAATGGTTCTCTTCGTTTTTGTTTAGATCCGCAAAATCTGAACAAAGCCATCAAAAAAAAATTTGCTTTGATACCAATACTTGAGGAAGTAAGTACAAGGCTAAATAATAAATCAATATATACTGTGCTTGACTTAAAGGATGGGTTTTATCATGTAGAACTAAATGAGAAATCAAGTAAACTGTGTACTTTTAGCACACCGTTTGGGTGTTATAGTTTTAAAAGACCTGAAGTGTTTCAAAGAATTAATGAAAAAAATGGTGACATTCCTGGGGTTGCAGTGTACTTTGATGCAACAGAAAATGAAGAAGAGCGTGATAAAATTATGAAACTGGAACTGAAAAGAGCACGGAAGTTAAATGTAAAGTTTAATCCGTCAAAGGTACGGTACGAATTAGGTGAAGTTAAGTATTTTGGTCATGTCTTTAGTAGGAATGGTATAAAAGCGGATCAGGAACAGGTAAAAGCAATTCTGAACATTGAAGATCCCACAAATAAAAAGGAATTGCAAAGAATATTTGGTATGGTAAATTATCTGCATCAGTTTATACCTGGCATGTCTACATTAACAGCACCTTTAAGAGAACTTCTCAAAAGGAATGTTGCATGGCACTGGTTGCCAAAACACAGCAAAGCATTACAAGAGTTTAAACACAAAATGTCATCAACTCCAGTTTTCGCTATATGATGCTAGAAAAGAAATTGTTATTCAGTGTGATGCATCAAGTGAAGGTTTGGGGTCCTGCTTAATGCAAGAGAGCAAACCAGTGGCATATGCTTCGCGTAGTCTCACCGAAGCAGAGAAATCTTATGCACAGATTGAAAAAGAGATGTTGGCTATAGTATTTTCGGTTAAAAAATGCCATTATTATGTATATGGTAGGAAGGTAATAGTACATACTGATCACAAACCATTAGTCTTCATAATGAAGAAACATTTGGCAAGTGTGATGTCTAACAGATTACAAAGAATGAAAGTAGGATTATTAAAATACAGAATACAGTCTAAATGTAATGTATCTTCAAGGTAAAAACATGCATATAGCAGATTTATTGTCAAGGTCATATCTAAAGGGGAATAACCCAAGTGATCCATTTTTATCTAAAGTTGTACATACTGTAACTAAACACTTACAAATAAGTGATTCAAGAAAGGAAGAATTTATTGAGTTTACAAAAAGTGATCCAGTGTTATGTAAATTAATAGACTATCATGTAAATGAATGGCCTGATGACAAGAAAAATGTACCTGAAAAGTTGAAGTTGTATTATAAGTTCCGTAGTGAAATTCATGTGGAGGAAGGATTCGTGTTTTTAGGTCATAAGGTAATTGTTCCGCTGGGTTTAAGAAGCAAATTATTGTCATTGTTGCATGAAGGTCACTTTAGTATAGTGAAAACTAAATTGAAAGCCAGAAAAATAGTCTACTGGCCAGGATTGACATCAGACATTGAAAACGTAATTTGAAAATGTAAGGTATGTGAAAAGTTTCAAAGAGCTAATTGTAAAGAATCATTGATATCACATTCAATTCCAGAAGTACCTTTTGAGAAAGTAGGTATAGGTATAGATATACTTTCTCGAAAGAAAGTAGGTATAGATATTCTTGAGTTTGCAGGTACATCTTATTTTGCGCTTATGGACTATTTTTCTAAGTGGTTGGAAGTAGTAAAACTACAAAATAAAACTGCAGTAGAGGTAATTGATAAGCTGAAAGTTATATTCACAACACACGGAATCCCACAGGTAGTTAGTTATCTGTGATGACATGCCATTTAGCTCATATGAATGTAAAATGTTTGCAAGGAGTTGGGATTTTAATTTTGTAACTAGTAGTCCAAGTTATCCTAGATTCAATGGGTTGGCGGAAAAGGCAGTTGGAATAGCAAAGGGTATGTTAAGGAGATGTCATGAGAAGGGCTCAGACATTCTGTTGGCTATAATGGAATATCGAAATTATCTTGTTTTAGGGTTAGATGTAACACCAGCTCAATTGTTAATGAGTAGGAGAGTAAGAACACGTTTACCAATTAACAAGGAGCTACTTAAGCCTGAGGTACAATCAAATGTTACAAAATTACTGGCACAAAAACAAAGTAAAGCTAAATATTATTACGATCGGTCTGCACATAACAGAACTAACTTTCATTCAAATGAAAATTGTTTGATTCGCAAAGATAAGGCATGGGTGCCAGGACAAGTAGTACATAGTCATGTATCTCCTAGGTCCTATGTAGTGAAGGATGAAAATAACCAGCTTCTTCGAAGAAACAAGTCACATTTAAGAAAATCATGTAATCCACCCACATTTACACAGAAAAATTCTTAATTACATAAAACGAAGGCAAATACACAGATAAGTTCTGAATCACAGATCTCAGTTGACAATAGAGTAGTTGATGTACAAAGTGAGTCTTACACAACAAGATCTGGTAGAAGAATAAATAAACCAGAAAAACTTAAGGACTATATCACATAAAATCTATAATGATTTATTGTATGTATTGTATGTTGAGTCAGTATTGAAAAAAAGGAGATGTAACATATGTATGCCAGTGGCTGGCAACAGTGCAGTGTGCACAAGATGGCCGCCCACAGTAAGCTGTGTTGCTGTACGCACTTCGTTAATAAATAGGTTATTCAATGAACCTTATTTGTATCTGTAATACAATACAAAACACGAATTCATATGGACAGCACACAGCAAAAGTCTCACACATCATGGAACCATAGGTCTAGGCGCCAGACCCTAGTTATTCTTCAAAATGCAGCCCATGGTGTAGTACATGGAACTGGGGTTGCCATTTGGATACCATACGTTAGGGCCACCCCTGATTCAAAACAATAACATAATAATAAATAACCCGTAGCGCAACAGCCCGTGAGGTCCAGGACCTACCTACCGACTGCCGGTCTCACTACCTATACCGACGTGTGCGATCATTCAACTAGTTACCGGGTGACGTGTGGTTAGCACGACGAACCACCAGTCGTACCTGTAGGTTTTCATGCCCTGGTTACGCTACTCATTCGTAGCTCCCCAATTTCCTCCCGATGGTGAGTGGCCACCGGTCACTGGCCGAAATCTCAGGAGAAAAGTTGTTAGCTTCCCCCGGACACTCGAACCTGATTGTGTCCCATAGCCGGAGCCCAAACCATGACACGTTAGACCGCACGCTACGGTGCGGGACCCTGATTCAAAACGCACAAATTAATTATCATGTATGGAATGATAATTATATAAACGTTACTAGCGAGCGAGGATATTGTTTTAGACAATGCCTTCTGGGTGAAGGATAATTTACATAAAATAAAAGCAATTACTCCATGTTCGTAGTCATGGTTGAAGTAATGGAGACAAGAGACATTTCCCAGTACACAACTTCACAATATCCAAAACAGATACATTCAGCGTTTGTATGTGTTTAAATGTGTAAATAGTTAGGCTATCACAGTTACTTCGTCCGAAAAGTAACTCGAGCTTCAGTGCCTACTCGTAAGATATGCGTAGAATAGAAAGTTCCTTCTTTTGTACTCAAGCCCTCCCACCTCCCAAATTAATCTTATCCTCTTTCTAAACTTGAGATTAGGCACTGATCCTGTATTATTTTTAACATTCTGCTGTTTTTGGACCTGTATTTCATTTTGAATCCTGATCTTGGATTTGTTTTATTAGCACGATGTTCTTAGTTCGTTGCATTTTCCACTTCTTCCTTTCTTCAAATTATGTCTCCATTTCTCTGTAATTTACACAGTTCTCACTTTGAGCAATTTGTTTCATATACTCCACCATAGACACTGAAATGTGGTTTATCCTTCGTGATCTTCTTTCAGTTAAAGGTAAGTTAAAGGTACCCCTGTGCATGAGCACACATGCCATGAAGACTCATGGGGGTCATGCGGAGGTGGAGCTCCACATATTCTTGATCTCGGCCATGGTGTGATCAACAACACACCCAGCCGGGTCGTCCTTCGGTGCATGAAGAAACATTTGAGCGTGTAAGTGCCAGTTTCGTGCGTTGCACCAAAAAGTCAGCGCGGAGAGCAAGCAAAGAATAGGGTATTCCAAGAGCGTCCATATGGCAGACCTTACGGAAACACCAGAAGCAGAATCCATGCCGCTTACAGTTTCTGCGGTCACTAAAACCCGAGGACAAAGTCATTCGCTTTGAGTTTTGTACACGATTTCAAGAGGATACAGAAGAGCATGATGACATTTGTGATAAACTTGTGTTCAGTGATGAAGCGATATTTTGTCATAGTGGCACAGTGAACAGACACAATGTACGAATCTGGAGAACAGAAAAGAACATGACGATATTGACATACTGCATCGCGTTTGGAAAGAACTTGATTATTGAGATGATGCTTGCAGCATCACATATCGAACACTTGTAATGTCACGAAACTTCTTGAGTTTCTCTACAAAATTGTGAACTTTTTTCATGATACGTTCAATAATACACGCACAGTAACATCATGAAACCGCTCCAATAATTTGTAGACACCCTGTATTTGATTTTCAAAATTCTTCTGTATCACCACATTTCAAAAGGTTCCAGTATTTTCCTTCGAACTTCAGTCATTGTTAATGCTGTGTTCCACTCAAATGCCTCTGGAAATATTTCCTTGTAGCCAAATCTATGTTCCTGGATGTTAATAATTAATTCTTCTGGCGAAATCTCGTATTTTCTGTGTCTGATCTATCCACTTGTGATATATTGCATAATTTGTGCACTTCCTCCAGATCATCGATTCTATTCTGCCCTATCTTAGGGATTGAGAATTTTTGCTCCTTACCATTGAAAACACAGGTTTTGCGCATATTTGTTGTGTTTTTCTACACATTTATTTTCATTTGGTAACCACTGAGGAAGACTTCTTCCATTTTGTTTGATATTTTGTTAAGATCTGCTGCATGCTCACTTCAGAGAGCTAGCCATCTGTAAATCGGAGTATACTAATTTCATTCTCTTGGATTTTAAGTCATACGTTTAAATGATCTTATTCGATGCATAAAATGAAAATTAATGGTTCTGTCCGATTGCTGAAGACGAGACTAGCCCGAGGGTTTGTTTAAGTAGTTTTCAGTCCTCATTATGCAAAGATAAACTAATTGGGAATGAACACTTTAAATTGGGATCCGAACCTCTATGTGCCTCCACCGCGGATCGAACCTGGATCCCCTTGATTGCAAGGTCATTGGGGAGGCCGTCTAGGTCCAGGAGACGATTCTAGATACAACATCTGTATATTTCAGATCAATATTTCGTTTGTATGCATTCGGTGGTTTTCTTTATTATCGTTAGCTTTTAGGTGAAAGTACAGTTGGCAAGTGAAAGCCACCTGCTAGAAAGTTCCTAACAACTTTCTAAGTCTGAAGGGAGTAATTTTTGTGTATATATAATGCTCTTTTTGTGTATCTTGTTACTTTTGTACTTGATACAGAGTCTGATGAAGACCTTGCTAGAAGGTTGAAACGTTACGTTTAGTTTATGTTTTTAATAAATGAAATTACTGCCTTGGTCAGCATACTTAGTTTTTCATACTTAGTTTTTCGTTAGCTTCGTGTGACGACTTTTACAACTCTTAACTCCCCTCTTTAGCATGATTCACATCTATGACGACCAGGTCACTGTCCGGTCAAATATTATTCAATGATTGTTATACAGTATAGAAGCATTCACACCTAGCGCTCAGGACACTGTCCGGTCAAATACTATTGAATGATTCTTTAACAGATGTATTCACACCTAGCGCTCTCAAGGTTCGGTCAAATGTTATTGAATGATTCTTAAAAAGATGCATTCACACCTAGAGCTCAGGTCAAGGTCCGGTCCGGTCACGATCAATTGGAAATAATATTTGACAGGTAATCACTGGAGGAAGGGCGTACATAACTGCAGGCGGAGCGAAGCAGTACACACTCCTGCAAAGACTGGTAACTGCATTCCCTTTCCGCCTGCACGCAGTCCCGTTCCATCGCAAGTGTTCAAAGTAGGGACGGTCAAAAAAATCCGGAATCCGGATTCCGAAAAATTTGAAATCCGGGTTCGGAAAATATACTATCCGAATTTCGGATAAAATCAGGACTTCGGAGCAAGACAAATTACGAATGCAAATTTTGGAGGGAAAACTGATTTTGATCCATATTTTCAATAATTGTTTCATGAATATAACAATATACTCTAATCTGCAATTTCAATGCATTTAGGAGACTAACAAGACTATGGCGTCTGGACTCACAGCCAGTACAATCCTACGTGGAGGATTTTTGTGGTTTTGTGATCTGCCCATGTGTGTTTGTTATTGCTCCTTCGTCTGCTTCATCTTATCACATTTCATCCTCATCTTCGCGATTAGCCAAAAGTGGAAGAAGAACGAAGTTAAATACAACAAATAAATCAAATCAATTAATGTAATATGTCGTTCAACTAATAAAATATGGGCTATGACAAATTTCTCCTTAATTTAAAGGGATAAGATAAAATATCCCCTGTACAGTCACGGACACTTCTGGGTTATAACAATTTCATTAACTTTCAATGGAATCGTTACAACCCAGAAGTGTCCATGACTGTACAAAGCGAAGTACATAGTGAGCAATCGAAAGGCATCAGTGAAGGGACACATAAATGAGAGAATTAGGGACGCCATATCAAGATAAGCACAGGAAAGATAGACTGATTGAGTTAGTGGTTTAAGTCCACTAATCGGGACTGGACCTACAGTTCAAATTGGGATCCGACAGGAAAGATAGGAATGATAGCCAAGAGGCTGTACAACAGGTGACGACTGGAGGGGATAGAGAGAATTTTACCAGTATTTGGCTCCTGCCCAGCCGGTAAAAATTTTATGGCGCCGCGCATGAAAGAAGCCTACTGCGCTTAGTAATATAGTAGATTTCCCTTCCTTTATAAAATGATTTCACTACTTTATGTTTTCATTCTTGGCCATGAAATAACTGGTACAGGTTAAAAATATCTTGGTACTACATGAGATCAGTTTCGCAACAATCAGGTGTAATCTAAATATTTGTATATCTAATATTTGTACGTATGATACGAGAGCATTGGCGGCGCCAGTATTAAGCATATATGTGTGCTGAGGGGGCGTGGAATGAAATTTTGGGGGTGTGATGTTGAAAATAAAGAAAACATACATTCTTTAACCATTACATCAAATACCAATGAACATTTAATAGGCTTTATTAAAATATGCTAATGAAACTGAAGACAAAAGTTTTGTTTTCAGTTTTGTTTGTTTGTTTGTTTTGGCCACTAGAGGCGCACGTTTTATAATTTGAAACAAACAAAGCTTGTTTATGCAGGCCAATGACCTAATACTGTGTGTAAGAAAGAAAAATAATTTTTTAACAAAATAAGATAGTAATGGTGGAAGAAAGACAACATCCTCTAATAATTGTAAAGTCTCACCCCCCAGTAGAGGAAAGCAAATGCGGATTTTCTTGCAGATTAGGATCAATGTCTGTTGTCTACAATGACAGCGGTGTTACTACAATGTGACGACAAAGTGTAAGTAAGTCATACATAACGTAACATGGCAGATGCGGACGAAAATTAAGGGGTGCTGAAAAACCCCTTCGCACCTTCTTCCCCGCACCACCCATGCACGAGAGCAAGAAAAGTTTGATCGAAAGCAGAAAGAAAAATATATGAAATTTTGTGTTGTATGTGATTTCATTGTTTGAGCTCCGAAGCATGTAATCTCAGGGAGCAGATGGAACTGATTATATTCTTTCGGCGTCAGAGAGTGCTTGCGCATTAAACTGAAGCGCGAACATGCCCAACCTATCAAAATATCGCTCTTGCGCAACTGCTACGACAGATAAGGAGCCATCGAGCAATGTGGGCATGTTTGGCCGAAACAAAGAACTGTTGTACAATACTACTGCAACAACACTGATCACAAATGCCCTCCGAAATCCGGATTCCCTCTGAAATCCGGATTCTCCGTTCTTACTATCCGGATTTGGCCATCTCTAGTTCAAAGGTCAAGCTCTCTCGAGTCAGTCACTATACTTGCACAGGGACAGGCTTTCGTTCGCTCGCTCGCTCCAGAGATTCCCGGGACAGAGTATACATGTCTGAAACTTTCATTTTCACGTAACCTGTTTCCTTACACATTCCACACCGATTCTGCCATGTACTCATTCAGGTAGCGCATGCGCAATTCCGTTAATTGTCAGAACTACAGCAGATCATAAAAACAGAGCATCCTCGTTTGACGCTTTACTTTATTGTCGTTTCCTGTTCCCATTTATCCAATGCGATTATGGTTTTCGGTTTCCATACAGGTTGTAAAAAATGCTCCTATCTTTAAAGCTGATTCCTGCCTCTTTTTTCAGAATTCGGAACATTATGTTTCGTTGCGAAATGCCTTTTCAAGGTCTGCGAAGGTCTACAATGTAATAGCATTGAATTCCGTATGGCGCTGTAGTAGTTGGTTAGCGTTTTAGTATTTGGAGAGAAGAAGCGATCTCGAAACTTAGTGTTAGAATAGGTAAACATGTAACCACCAAAAAATAGATAATGTCCAATTTACATTGTTTGCTAATAATGAACTATTGTCAATATAATTCAGATAAGTGTAAATGTTTTTTCTACCCATTGACTTTACTATTTCTGTAGCCTTTTCTAGAGGAAAAATGTGATTGCTTGCTGTGAAAACTAAAAATTTCATTTAAAAGGGACCTTACTCATATGTCTCGTTATTGGACATGAACTCATCGGAAACTTAACCCGGCGTCTAAAGGCATTCTTCAGATTCACTTTGTACACAGAGGCACTTGGGCGAACTGAACTCGGAGATTTTATTTTACAATTTTATATAATAATTAGACCTCGGATTTTTAGGTTTTAAAAAATGCACTTTTAGTTTCCTAAAATACGGTTCTAAAAATCCTAAAATAGGTCCTAAAATCCTAAAATAGGTCCTAAACATCCTAAAATAGGTTTTAAAAATTCTAAAATAGGTTCTAAAAATACTAAATTAGACTACAAAAATCCTCAAGTAGGTTCCAAAAAACTTAAAATGGTTTAAAGATCATGATAAAATACAATACTAATTAGGTACTATTTTTAAAACAAAATTTCAAAGGAACCGTGAGAAATTTTAATAGATATACGTAACCATCAAACATATTAATTTTCTAACCAAATTTTCATTTCTATGCAACATTTTCAAAATGATCCACTAATTATTGTAATACTAATACTTGTTCTGTTAGCAAAAGTTACTTATCGATATGATGAATGAATTATGTATAATTTCCTGCACAATACATAACAATATTTTGTACATTATCCTTAGACAAAACCCCGCCTTTTATCTGTGAGGATCATCTTATATGCTGAAAATTATCTTTAAACAGATGCTTAGTCAATGGTTCAAATTTGAATGCTAGAAGCATCAAAAGTAAGCGGATCAGAAGTTTGCACTTTGGACTGTGCAGGCAACGTGCCAGAAATTTTGTTTTGTTTAGAGCTTCAAAAAACATTATGGACTTGGAGGGAAATCGGGAGAGAGTATGATTAAAACGAATTTTTTCATTACCAAACAGAAAAATACCTCTGTGTGATGTACAAATAATGTAAAACCTTAAAAAAATATATATAAACCTAACAAAGGGTTTGATTTAGGTACCAAAACCTAAAATAGGTTCTAACAAGCAAAATAGGTTATTTTATGTACCATAAAACTTCACCAGTTGTTGCGTATTTTAATGAAACGCTGATGTAACTTTTTATTTCTAATTTACCTGCAAAGGAAAAAATAGGTTAAAAACCTAAAATCCGAGGTCTTTTAATAATATATGTCATAAGTAGACTCAGGAGTTGCCCTAAAATGCCCTTCTAGTAGGCTTTCATTTATGAGAAAAATATAATACTTTCTTGAGTACATAGTCCGCAAAAATATCGAAAAATCTATTTTGAGTTTTTAGTGCCCATATTCTCTCTTACTTTCGTAATAATAATAATGTGACCACGGTAGTGTAAATGATATGTACCACCGAAAAGTATCATTTTGGAGATAACAATATGAAATATTTTGATAACAGTCAGTAATTAACCTGTGAAAATTCTTTAACTATATAATGATGTAACATTTTGTTTACTTAACCACGGGGACTTTATTCCTAAAATTAAAGAAATGGGAGCAATTCCCTCATAAACCCGTTTTGCCCCCTTCCCGATTTGCAATGATACACGTCGCTCTATATTAAAAGCGGGTGTCCAGTTAAAGGGAGTATTTGTTTATTTGAACACAACAGGCGAATGCCCAATTACAGTGTTCTCTATTTTCTGATAAAAAACGTGTCGATGCTAAAGTAAATGTACACAACAGAAAGTATAGTTACTAAAACAATGCGTTATAATAATAATACAAGTTCGATTGAAAGACTAACATAAAGTATCAGACTGTATTGCATAAAAATAGTCTATATGAATACAAAATTTCAAATATGAGGCTCAGTCAATAAATAATGAGGCAGAGGATATTTTACAGTACTTACGTAACGAACCTTAGAAGTATTGTCCACCACTGTTAAGCATTTATCCCATTGTGACACCAGTCGCAAAATGGCATGCTCGTAGAACTCCTTTGGCTGCTGTTGGAACCAATTGCGCATGTATTCCTTGACATCATCGTCCGATTGAAACTGTTGTCCCCGCAGTGCTTTTTTGAGCTCACCGAAGATATGAAAGTCACACGGGGACAGATCTGGACTATAGGGGGGGGGGGGGCTCAGGACTTTCCACTTGCATTTTTTCAGACATTCCTTTGTTGCGTTGGCTGTGTGTAGTCTAGCGTTGTCGTGCAATAGGACGACACCAAGAGAAAGGTGACCGGGAAGTTTCGATTTGATTGCCTTCCTGGGCTTCGTTAACGTTTCACAATACCGCTGGGCATTAACCGTAGCTCCATGCTCCAGGAAATCGACGAGGAACGGTCCCTTGCGATCGAAGAAGAACGAAAGCATGACCTTGCCGACACTAGTGTGGAGGGCCTTGAACTTTTTTGGTGGAGGGGAATCTGCGTACTTCCAAACACGGAATGACTGGACACGGCCGCTGCTCGGTTAGCACCCTTTGCGCATACCTTGCCATACACGTAACGTCATCTAGCGGGAAAACGTGCGCGAATCAGTTTTGTCACACCTGCACCTACAATAGTTTTGGAGTAATATCCTCTGCCTCGTTATTTATTGACTGAGCCTAATATTACAATGTGTAACGTATTTTCGTTACACTCAGTTTTGAACTACCACATACAAAATAAAATATGAAGAGATACTAATACAAAATATGAAATTAATGTAAACAGAGTAAAATTCAAGGATGGAAAATATAACTTCAAGATGTAATCTAAGGGCTTGTCTTAATTACATTCTGAACCACAATGAATTAAGTAGTATATTAAGCAGCAGTTCAAAGTGCTAGTTAATGATATTTTAGTTTACGATACATGGAAGAACGTCGCAAACAACGATTCCAGTTCGCCGCTACCACCTCATTCGACTTGGTACAACGTGTCAGAAGGCAAGTTGCGATGCTCTGTGTAATTTGTGCAAAGCATAAATCGTGAACTTTTTTAAAGCCCTTGAGTTTTGGTTTTGAGTCTACTGTATGTACAGGAAGGCTAATCGAGACTGGATCTACAGTTTACAGATCTACAGATCTACAGTATCTCACTTCTTATCTTCGTTTGCTTTTCTTGCTGTGATACGTCCTGCTTTTCCAGCCACATATCTTTCCCCGTAGAGGTCAAAGAGGTGATTCAACGTAAAATCAGGCACGTTACCGTGTATTCCGTTCTTGCGCAATGTTGATCAAGTATGTGTAATTTGCTTCTGATTGTCTACGTTAGTAATTGCTTATGGTAGTAAATTGGAAGCAAGAGTGAGCAATGATATACTCCTTATCTTTCGAGATTGTTCTAAAATTTTCCACAACGCCCATCTAATCGGACGGAAAATTTTTAATCGGATGTTTAGAGAAGAGAATAAATAGTTGCAAGAGATTTAATCATGCAAGGGAATAGTGGAAAGGACATGCCATTTCTCAGCAAATATTCCTGCAGTCGCCAAGGGACACCCTGCATAGCTCGACGTAACATTTTCACTCGCTCGAATCTGTTCGTTTTCATCATGAATCCTTGTGACTATACCTGCTATGCAACTGAAGAATCGCTCAGATTCCTGTGGATATGTTGTTTCTGATATTAAATGTTTGTAAGGCTTCCAGAAGAAATTGACTTCAGAAGTGAGAGACTAGTGCATTTCTTAAGAAGCTGTCACTGAGAACAACCTCAACATGGACAAATTACATCATTCTAGGTTCCAAATATTGTCACCACTGTGCTAGGTATTGTTACTACAGGCTTCAGGCAAGTCTTGATGACATTCTCGTGCACTTTTGCCACGGACCACCTGAATGTTGATCCACAATCACTGTTCTACCCTTGTAAACATGTTTTAGAGCAATGAACAAAATTGTGTTCATTTCAACCTCGTACATACACAACAGCCAGGCTCGTACCCAGGATTTATTTGAGGGTGGGGGAGACCCATAGGCAAATTTTAAATAAATTTTCTGTCATATTATACACTGCATATATTGGGCTGTCTAGGCTATCTGTGAAGCCCAGACTCAGTGACCAAAATACAGGAAAAATATATCTATCAGAAATGTGCTTAAAATTGTTCATTTCAATAACAATAGGAACCCGATTTCTTAGGAGTTTGCACATTGATTTCTTAGAAGTTGGAAACATTGCCCGCTTTCTTTGAATTCGTAAGGCGACTGGCCGGCAACTCCAGGGGGTGGCGGGCGAACGTCACGAAGCTCAAGGATCACCCGATCAATGTTGCTAACCAATATTTTCCAGCACGTACTTTCCCCAGGAACGTGGAATTTTGAAGCCAAAACATCGCAGGCAAGGGGAAAGTGTGTCATATGGCAGTTGAAGAACATCATTGAACACTTGGACAAGTTGAAAAAGAGGTCATTGACCTTCAAACAACTAGAGTTTTAGAGTATGGAAGAGAAAATTGCTGGCTGTCCGGGAATGGTTGATGAGCGCATCTAAAAATTACTGAAATGACAATGACCAGTTCTAGTTTAGAATCTCGATCGCGTCTAGTGGTTTTTAAGGTTCCTTGGTACGTGGAATTTATTTAGAGGCAGCGTGTGAATACAATACCGAGTGGATTGTATTTTTGTGAATGATACGTGCTGTGTTGTGAAGTAAGCTGAAATAAGGGACATAATTAACAAGCTGTCTATTCGGCTTACGTATGACGATATGCTCCAAATAGTTGTGGATTCTTCATCTATGTCCACTTTATGCACAGATAAGCCAATGGGGATGGAACCTACAGTTAAAGTGGTATCAGAACCACCATATATCGAACCCGGAACACCACTGCGCCAACGAGGAGACCCCGAACTTCAAAGCGTGAAAGTAGGTATGTAGAAGTTTTATATTTATTCTCGTATATAGGACTACATAAATATTTCAGAATATGGGCCTCCTATTTATGCAAGTAATAATGAAATTATTTCCTTACTGACATAGTGTACATTTCCATATTTTATTTATGAGGTATAAATTTTAATCACAATGTCACATCACTTTAACCCCCCTCCCTTAAATAAGCTAAGAAAACATCCCCAAAGCAAATTTTTGTCCATTCGAACACTATGATGCGATAGCCCAGGTTTCTAACCCAGTATACGCCACTGATATATATATATATATATATATATGAGTGTGTGTGTATATATATATATACACACACACATACATATAGGAGAGGGTGGGTAGAGAAATTTGCTCATTTTGTTACGAAATGTTGAAGAACAGCATTTTCTAATCTATATGTATGCAACCACGTGACAAATATTTGCAGTTGACACTGACATTTGTTTCTGTCAGAGAGCAAAAAAAAAATTGTACGATAGGGGTAAACTACATGTGTGCATAATGAAAACATTTCAAATAGCCTACGAAAAGCAACATATGTGTGTAGGTTGATAGATGAGGGTTCACACACACACTTTGCAAAGTCCCTGACTTTTCCAGGTATTTTACATAACTGTGTAATTATTTAAGGTGCTATAAAATAAGAGTTACACTTCAACTTTGTAGGCTCGGCTGGACCATTGGCATGCGAATGGGCGATTTTTTTCAAATTTTCCTCTCCATTCGAAAAACCTCTTGGATATTTCAAAATATGAAAAATTATATACGCTTAGAATTCCTTCTAGAGCATTGACGTGAGCATTAATGTAGTTTTCTATCACTGTTGTCTAGATATTATCAATAGTTTAATAGACTTACGTAAGTCTATTAAACTAAAAATTCGTTCCTCAGTTATCAAACTTTTCCTGACAGTGTTGCCACTTTTAAATTTACAACCCACGTGTTTATTATATGTCCAACAGCACGTGCTAAATGCGTATTCAAGCTTGAAGTTCATTAAATCATGATGTTTTCCTTCTATCTTGGTGGAATGGCCGTAAAATGAGAGCCGAGGAACTGAGGAACCCCAGTTGACCTCCTCCCTCCTAGCGGCGTTGTTAAATGTCTCCCGCCTCACCTCGTACGTGCAGTTTACAGGCGTGAGGGTACTACAAGACATAGAACCTTTCGACTTGGAGCACTGAGTACAAATACCAGTCAGAAATAAAACAAGTTTGGAAGACAAGAAGGTCAGAATTCTTCAGCTACGAACAAAGTGCAGCAAGTTTTCATGCATTCATTTGCAAAAAAGAGCGAAAGCACTAATCTTTGTTATTAACCGAATCTCTCCAGTCCAAGGTCAAGGCATCGATATGCAGTGCAAAGAGACGGGCACTAGATGAACGGCCATAAGTGACTGAAGAAAAGTCAGATGCTATTCCAGTATGGTTCAAGTCCTCATTGGAACGCCAATTCGGTACCTTTGATATAGCTCGAGGCAGGGTGCGAAATCATTGAAGACTCCTGCATTTATAAATTTGAAAAACTAATTATTTTACTAACTGGTTCAAGATATCAATAAATTACAACATAGTTAAAATTGTTTTATTATTTATTATGTGCAAGTGTTTGCCTTTCTTTCGTCACCAATTATTTCAAGAATTATTTCTGGTTCTGTTCATTCCGGTGGCCTTTTTCAGGTTTTCAGTAATTGAATACAGCTCAGTGTGATTCTTTTTTTTATATATAGCATTCTTGAGAAGCAACAGTTTCATATTCCGCCTACGTGTTCTTTTCTCCAATTCGCAATGCAACAAAAATTTCAGTTGCTTTCAGTATATGATCGGGTTGTCGCAGGGAAATTATTTAATACGAGTTGTATCGAGACGGCTACTTTTCTTTTCTTTTTTCTTTTTCGTTAATGTACACACTTCTGTGTAAGGGAAGCAGTGATGACTGCATGGTTTCGAATTTTTTGTACGTCCTATTTTATTTGCAAATAGCAGAACTTCAGGTTGCTTAGCGATTTCTGGCTTCTTGCGGGGTTGCATCTACATTATCCCTTGCTGCCACTGACCTCTCGTTTCTAGTGTTGCCAACTCTGTCCTCCCTTGCCCCCGTCATACGCACTATGTCCGAGCAATGCATATTTGACATGTACCACACTTGATTGTTCACAATTAACTTGTTGTACTTCACAAATGCTGCGTGTCCCTGGTTCCTTGGCTGCTGCATGTATTGTGTTAATACTCTCCTCTGATTACTTACTAAACGAGTGTAATGCTCCCTGAGGCACTGGCGCCGGTGTAACGGGGAATTTGGACTCCATAGAAAATTGACTGTACAGTCAATTTTCTACGGAGTCCAAATTCCCCGTTACACCGGCACCGGCGCTTGGATAACACTTCCTTTTGCACTTTGCGATTGTTGAATTTCACAATGATCGGTCTCCATCCGCGCACTTTGTAGGAGAGCCGATGAGTACGTTCGATGGTAAGATGGTCAAGATTAACATTCATTTTATCTCGGACGAGTTGGCGGATTTTCTTCTCCGATTGTGACCACTTCTCTCTCCTGTCTTCCAGCATCCCGTCGAAAACTAGGTTGTTTCTTTTAGAATGTCCGATCACTTTATCTAGTTCCAACTCCATTTGTTCCACCTTGTTGCATAAGTCAGCATTCTCTTCCTGTAGCACGCGATTTTCCTCCTCCAGCTGCTTCAGTCTCTTTCCGATGGTCTCCATACCTTTTTCGATTGCAACGGTTTTATTATAAACTTGATCGAGTCTCTCCAGCTTTCTGCTCATCCCCGGGACCCCTTGATTACAAGGCGACGACACTACCACTGTGCCATCGGGGAGGCCCCTTTTGCTTTGCTTCATTGTGCCTGTCTTGTCCACTTACCCGACATTGTCATGACCATACCCAAGTAATCGTACTGTTTTACCCTCTCTAGTTGTGTTCCCCCATATTCCCATTGTTCGTTCCTACCGAATGCGTACCCATTTTTAAACACCATGACTTTCCTTTTCGTAATATTAACTCGGAGAGCCCATTTCTCACAGTTCATACGCAGCCCATCTAACCCTTCCTGTAGCCCTTTTATTGTGCTAAAAATTACCACGAGGTCAGATACGAAGCAATTTTTATTGCCTGAAGATAAGTAAAGCCTATTCAATTGAGTGTTACGTAAATTTCAATTAAAGTGTGTTGTTTACTATTGAAGTTCCTATTTTTTATTTCTTTTGTACAATTAATTTACTTTTTCAAATGTTTGTGTTTGATCTTCAGTAATAACAGTTGGGCTGAAAAGTTCGTAGGCTGACTCATAGATGGCGTTACTAGAATTAAATCCATGTGATTTTTACTTAGTACTAACCTTCAAAAGATACGTGTATAAATTTCACACCTGCCGGATAATTAGTTCGTGAGATATAGCATTGAGTGAAGCAGCTTTTGTTATTGTGAAAAAATGGATAAAAACAGAATTTCGTGTGTTAATAAAGCATTGCTTTTTGGCGAAAAAAAATACTGTTGAAGCCAAGGCTTGGCTTGATAAACATTATTCGGACTCTGCACCAGGAAAATCAACCGTTGAGAAGTGGTTTGCTAAATTTAAACGAGGCGAAATGAGCATCGAAGACTATGCACGCAGTGGACGCCCCAAAGAGGCTGTTACCGACGAAAACATAAAAAAAGTCCACAAAATAATTTTAAATGATCGTAAAGTGAAGTTGATCGAGATAGCTGAGATTATTACATAGCGTTGTTGGAGCGTTTAAAGGATGAAATCACAAAAAAACGGCCCCATTTGAAGAAGAAAAAAGTGCTGTTTCATCAAGACAATGCACCGTGTCACAAATCAATGAAAAGGATGGCAAAATCATATGAATTAGACTACGAATTGCTTCCCCATCCACCATATTCTCCAGATCTGGCCCCAAGTGACTTTTTCCTGTTTGCAGACCTTAAAAGAATGCTCGCTGGAAAGAAATTTAGCACTGATGAAGAGGTAATCGCCGAAACTGAGGCCTATTTTGAGGCTAAAGAGAAATCGTACTATAAAAATGGCATCGAAAAATTGTATGACCGCTATAATCGTTGTATCGCCCTCGAAGGCAACTATATTGAATAATAAAATCGAATTTTGTCAAAAAAATATTTTTTACTATGTTAGCCTACGAACTTTTCAGCCCAACTGTTATACATCATTTTAGCATTTTATTTTATTTGGAAGTGATTATACGTATATATATATATATATATATATATATATATATATATTTATATATATATACGAAACGCATGGCCATGAAATTAGGCGGGTGGCAGAAGTTCGCGGTGTTGCCACGTCGGAGCACAAAACCGTGTGTTTGGAGGTTTAAGAGAATGAAAGATCTCATTGTAGAGATGGTCTTTGTAATCCTTGTGATACAAACTGACAGTATCTGCTCGAAAGGTCAGGGATGACACAAAAGTGGCCCGGAGAGAGGTCGGTCTGACGCTCGAACTAGGCAACCCAGCCCGGTTGACGTTGCCACACAGTGCGCAGGAACCGGCGGCTTTTGTCCCGCTGTCGCTTTGCTTTTCCTTTGGCACCAGCGAAATTCTGCGCAGCCCCCTATTTTCTTGGCCGTGCGTTTACTACATATTACCATTATTGTTATTAGTGTGAAAAAATATTAACTAGCTAATATCAAAACTGTATAAAAACTAATCCCATCGTTTATGATTGTGCAAAAACAGTAATTGTTTTACAGAGTGAATATTTAAGTTAAATTATCATTTATTGGGTCTTTACAGACCAACTTTCAACAACAGTCAGCTACATTTTGTGCAAACAAGAAAAATGTGTATATTTTTAATCCTATAAACTGCTTTATTTATTTATTTCGAACACACAGGCACATGGCCGTTCACAAGCAATTATGTAAACATGAAAATAATACATGAACAATATAAAGTTAGACATATGATGTTCATATGAACATATGAAAAATATAACATTTCAATCTACAACGTACTTGTAAACATGGATATAACTTTAATATAAATTTTAAAGTTATATTTGAATCTAAATTTCAGAGGTAATCAGCTTATATACATGCAAATAGTAGTAGTGCAATAAAGATATTAGGTAATAAATTTGCCAGTGTTCGGAAGTAATTAGTTACGAATAACTCAGTTACAAGTAACAGTTACTTTCTTGAGGAAATGTAACTGTAACTAGTTATTTTTAAAAGTAAGTAACTGTAGCAGAGTTACTTCTTTCCGACAGATTTAACGTTTCAAAAGTTACTTTTACAGTTGCTTTACGACATTTAAATTGCTATAGAAGTGTCGTAAATTATTGGCGATTTAGGATTTACAGTGAGCCGGAATTCAGTTTCTACTGCAATAAAAAAGCCCACCCTTTGATACATTAATTCTTGATAGATAAAGAGGGTAAAAGAAAGTTGTTGTACTAAAATTGTCTCCAGTCGGTGGGCAGTCGATAGGCTCCAGGTGGCAGGAACAGACACCTGCACTAGACCCGGAAAAAAACCGTCTGCGAGGAGGCGCGCCTACAAGAATATGCAACACGCACGTCAAGCCCAGGTGTTCGACATCGCGCAAGCGAACTTCACGTCACAGTTGTGCACAGGCATCGATGCCTGCCGATGCTTTTCTATTACCCGGGTCTTAAGAAGACCCGTGAGACTCGATGTAGTTCTTGCAAGTAGAAGCGAACACTCCTGTCAGTGTTGCCAACGGCCATTATATTTCACTACGCATGGAAATATTTGAATTTCGGCTAGGCGCAGCACAGGTGCCTTGAGGTTGTAAAACCATTGGCGTAGCAAACGGTGGATGAAGTGGGCGACAACCCTGGGCGTTGCGCATGTAGGGGCCTCCCGTCCCATGAGGTTGATACGAAAAACGTAATAAATGGAAGTGAGAAAGATAGAAAAGGCTAATTTTTGTGGGCAATAAAGTTAAGACCTTTTTATCTGACTTTATATTCTAGTTTAACGTTATAATTTGAATGAATACGTCAAATCAGAGGCGGGCGGGAGCTCTAAGCCTAAGGGGCCCCGAAAAATTCAAAATAATTATCATTTCTCATGTGAAACATCAAGGCAAAAATTACTTGGACATTTTTATCCATTTATTATTTTCTTGAATAAAAAGCACTTTATCTTGGCTTTTCTTCAGTCTCGTGACCTTGCATAGACTACCCGATTTTAATATGTTAACGGTAAAGCACCTCAAACTGCCACGGAGCAAAGTATGGGGCATTTAAATGCTTCCGGTGTTTTAAACTGAAGAAGGGTATGGATAATATTAACAGTTCTTCCTTCGTTCCTACAACTTCAGATGCAGCTATTGCCCTCTGTAACGGGCACCAAGATTATTTATCTTCCGAATTTCCTGATCCAAGTTCTACGTTTCAGGAATGTGCTTAAATCTGAAATCAAGTGCTTTGGGAAAGTTTCTTCTCCTTGATAGCTCTACACTAGCTTCCAGTGTTCTCTGTATCCTGTACCGCCTTCTGTTTGAGGGGAAGGGATAAGTAAGTATTTGTATTTTCTTTTAAATACATAAATGTAAAAAAAAAGATATGTTGTAATATGTGAAAATTCAGAGTTAGAGCATCGATTTGTATAGTTATTAATGTAAGTGTGAGCCACAACCAGCCATTCTAAGTAATTACATAAATTTTCTGGAAGAATATGACTTTACTTGAGGGACCCAAATTTATTTCTTGCGGACGCGTACTTTACGATTTTGTTACGCCACTGCGTCAAATATTTAATATTACAAGAACATTAAGACGGTAACAACAAAATGAGATTCACAATTATTTTTATCATCTAAGTCCTAAAATTCAAAGTTAACTGGTATAATTAATGTGCAACAAAGTCAAAACTGCTAATTAAAAAAAGTCAAATTAGCCGTATCAATTGAATACACCAAAGATTTCACACTTATGGTGCAAATGACTATCGTTTTAAGATTTGTTGATGTTGAAACCGATTGTGACGAAGAGCTTGTAGGTAGATACTTTGGGCCCCTAGACAGGATTGTGGTTTAGCGCACCCCTTTCCCCCCACTCTATCAAGCACCGACATTTTATGTGCGTCCTTCGATATTTTCTACTTAAGCCATGGTTTGTGACATTTACATCCTACAAACTTCGAAATGAGGAAACAAAGAAGGACTCGTTAAATAATATATAGGTTATATTTCAAGATTCTTACTTTGTATTTTTGATTTTTTTAAAAGTTTAGCACATTTAAGGATATTTCAGTTGTCTTACTGCCTAAAGAACATCGGGACTGCACCTATAGTTTAAAGTGGGATTCGAACCACCATGTGCTTGCACCGGGTATCGAACCCGGTACCCCTTGATTACAAGGCGACGACACTACCACTGCGCACCCCCCAAAAAGTATAATGTAGAACCACCACCAGTCACACAAAGTCCCAAAATATTTACGATGGCACTTTTTGCGAGACTTGGTTCGTACTCCTTTACAGGTGACAGCAGTGGAAGCAATTAGGGGCGGGACCGAGCGAGTGCAGTTGCTCCCTCCCCACTTTTTGCCACTTTTGCACCACGCTAACCTCATGTACGAAGGGAAATTAAACTGTCCTTGCCCCCCTACGTTTGCACGTTGGTGCCTAGTTTTGGAACCCAATCGCCGTCACTGGGTGTGAGTGATACAAATGTTTTCTAGCAAGGAATAAATGTCAAATTGATAAAAGTGATGAACATTTTAAGTGCTCCTTGACCATTTTAGAATCTAAAAGTTGGCAACGGTGACTGCGTGACTCATGTATCTGGAGACGGTGCAAAACCGGAATGAGCGTTCGTTTAAGATAAGGGAGCTTCGTCTTGCAAGGCCTTCCAGTTATCCGTGGGCTTTCGATGCTTGACGGGTCAAAACCCAGGTATATAGTTTTACTCGCCCGCCCGACCAGCCAGGCGGGCCTAGTAAGCGATTCTGGCCGCTGTGCAGCTCTCTGGCCAGGAATTTCAAGGTGACAGGTTAATCGTATGTTTCATTCGTTTGGTAGTCCTCAGTTCCAAAGCAACATGCATACCTCTGAAGATTGGTGGATTTCCCAGAAGCGGGAAGATAAGGTTGTAGTGGAGATATTTCTTTCCCATTGCTCACAGTTTGCCATTGTCAGGCGTGTGCTGTGAAGTGTCTTTTGTTTCTGTAGTTTGTTCCTCTGTCGCCTTATAATTTTCCCCCTTGTGTAAAAAACATTGCTAAGATTAACATTTTCACAAAAGTCACTCGAGGCTACATCACTCGAAATTGCATATATATCCCCCTTGAGATGTTCAAGTGGACACAGTTTGTTATCATACACCCCTCCTTCAGATGTCCAAACAGATATTAATCGGGAGTGAAAGGTCGGGCCAGCCTGGCGGTAAGCTCTTTGAGTCGAAATAAGGGACCTGCCATTTTGAAAATAATATTCCAATACTTTTCTCGTTTCGCTATTATGAGTCTCCCACGACAACTAGGAAACCCCTATTGAGTGATTGATTGATTTGCTTTATTTTACTTCGCTTTTTGTGCCACTTTTGGCTAATTTGCGAAGATGGGGATGAGTGATAATATGATGAAATTGATGAATGGACACTCGCAAACATCCATGCCCAGGCCGGGATTCGAACCCAGGACCTCTGGAGGAAAAACTTATTTACGTGTCAAATATCTATTCTAAATTTTTGTCTACCCTATGTAACATCACAGCCTTAAAATATTAAAATATCCATTAAATACCCATTAAAATATCGACAATTTCTCTTTGAAAGATATGGATTCGTCACTTATTGCTTCTACAGTTTTGCGGGAACATCAGAAAATAAATGAAGCGAATAACTCACATAAAATGAAATGGTCATACAAAATTGTTTACAAAATGATGAAGATGTTTTTCTAAACTCTTACAAGTCTGTAGCCATGAATGATGTCTTTACAATGAATCCCTAAATCATTCTGTTCCAGAAGATTTCCCCATTTAATGTTTAGCAAATTATGTTATATTGTAAAGTAAATTATACTGATGAAAAAATTAAATGAATGGTGCCTTGCTGAATTTTTGAAGCTGTAACTCATAATAGGTTAATTTTTCATCCAGAAAAGAGCATGGACATATGACATCGCTGAAGAATTGCGGTCACGTTGGGCCAGAGCGTGTCTTTCCGTTTTGACAAATGGCCCACAGACGCATGAGGTCGACCCTGAGGTCGTAACTTCAGCTCCAACACATGTCAGGAAATTGCAATCATTTACTTGTGCCGACTTCTGTAACTGCAGGCTTTTGCAGGGAACTGTTGGCTCTTGGGGAACAAGGGCATCACTTAAGGTCACCCCCATGATAACCGTTGAACTTTATCTAACCTGTAATTTTACACCCCGATCCTTGTCGCATACGGCCTAATTGAGAACAACACCTTACGGTGGGGTTTAAGCAGTAAACGTCAACTCATGTACTTACAATTACCGTTCCGTTTACGCTCAGCGTTAACGATAACCGGGTTACACAACGGTAAACTTTCTGAGCGGTTGCCTGGTAACCCAACGTCTCATCCCCAGGCGGGGTACGGCTGGTTGATAGTGGCGGAAACCTCTCGCTCTCCTCAGCGGGGGCCACACCTCTAGTCGAGAATACGCGACGTAAATCCGCTACGTATTTACGCAAGTACGTTACTCTAGTTTGCCGGGCCATACATTGCGATATACATTTTCATCCGTACACTCTTCCCATCATTTTTTTCAATTTTTCAATTTTATTACTCCATGTAAACCATATACATTGGTATTTGGAGGGTTCAGTACAGTTCATATAAAAAAAATATATAATTACAAATTTTCTATGATTTACATACTAGATATTCACTAACGCTATAATATTCCTTATTAACTAATAGTTTATTTCATTTATTTTTGAAACTTGTCATACTTTCTGCTTTTATATCATTTGGTAAATGGTTGAATATTTTAATTGCCATCTGTTGGGGTCCTTCTTGAACTAATGTTAGCCTGGTGAAGCAAGTCTTTAAGAGCTGTTTATTTCGGGTGTTATATGTGTGTTCTATTGAACTTCGCAGCGCAATATTTTTTCTCGCATATAATGACATTTCATATATGTACAGAGCAGGGAGGGTTAATATTTTAAATTTCTTAAACAACGTTTTGCACGATTCCCTAGGCTTTATACCTGCTATAATCCTAATGGCTTGCTTTTGTTTTCTAAATGCTTCTAAACTTGCCGTGCTCAGTTCTTTCAAGCACAAACGGACTCTGGTGGCCGTGACAAGAAACAATTGCAGAATGAAGTGTTTTTTTTTGTTTTTTTTTTTGTGGATGGAGAATTTCTGAATGTGAAACTCTCATCGGCAGGGTCTCGGAGTGGCCTATGTTTAGCAGAAACATTATATTAATTAAACCATCATGTGTTAATTTAAAAATTATTTGCTTCCAAATGTATAAAATTCGACTTATTTACCGGTGAAACTTCGATTCTGTATCCGAAAATGTTGGAAGCACAAACCAACCGGCGCAAATGGCAACTTCACTTTCACCTAAAATTCAAATCACCAATCACCATGCGTCTATAAACAAAACCACGTGCATGCAGAAAGCATTGCAAACTCATAGAAGTAAAATAATCCACACGAAAATCCAGCCTTGTTACAGGATTCATTACGTAATGTAAAACAACGGCCAATTTGTAGTATGGAATGCGCTGCCTCAAATGACCCCTCACTTTAAACCCAATGCTTTTTCTTTTGAACTTATTGCTTCACCTTTATGGTTAACTCTTTGCACCAGTAATCATTTCCCATAAATTTGGCTTCTTTCTTGCATGCGAATTGAATATATTTTACTTGCATTTTTTTAGACAAAACGATATAACATGATAATGTATATTTCTAAGGTTTTATATTGATAGGAGTGTATTTGAAATTTGTTTGTAGATTTTATGTAAATTGTATCTTATGTAAATGAAATATATAATGGGCATAAACAGCCATATGCAATGCTGTAAGTCCAATAAATATATTGATGATGATGATCAAAACAAGACAAAGAAAGTTCGTAAATTTATTGCGGTTGGAAACTTTGACAAGCATCCTAATAACGATTTTTGTTCCGCCAAATATAGTGCACTTCGTAAAATAACTTGGTGACATGGCAAGGCAAGATAAGTGTGAACATTTTGTAGGAATATGCATTGTAACTTTCAATTGTGTACGTAATGATATTTTATAACATTGGTTATTTTCTAAAAATAATCATGTGAACAGCAAGGAAGTAGTGTCACTTTCAACATGGCGAGTTCTATGTGTGCGGGAAGGTCTTCGTGTTCAGTGATACATCGAATCGGTGAGAGTTTGCTTACAGTAGGTCTCAGGGTTGGTGATTTACACTTTAGTAGATCTAGGAGTGGGTTTTGAGATTAACGAGGCTCTGGTGTCCAGACTCACAACCAGTATAATCGTCTGTGGGACATGTGTTATGTACTGCCCACATGAGTTTCTGATTGTCCTTTCATCATTTCATCTTATCATCCTTATCTTCGCAATTAGCCAAAAGTGACAGAAACATCCGCAGCTATCCAAAATACTGTCGCATTTCTACGTCGCGTGCTTGACTTCGACATGTTTTTACGCCAGTCTATGGGCCTCTCTATAGTGCTTGGATTCTTGCAAAAGCGGAGCGCACTTTTCTTCCAGATCAGTTTATAAGAGAAATTTTACTGTGAGCAGACCTGAAAGCCAAGTGAGGAAGTGTCACTTATCGCACACACCTCAAACACCTTCTTGGCCAAGCGCCATATTTCGTCTTCTGACGTCAGGCTAAATGCTTTCGTAGTTAGGCTAAATGTAGTGTATTCATGCTAAGAGATTTAAACCTTTAAACCTAAGAAGCCTAACTAAATCACAAGGCATGTCTTATGTCAGAAGACGAAATGCCGCTTGACCAAGAAGGTGTTTGAGTTGAGTGCAATGAGTGATAACCACTGAGGAAAATGTCATCCAGGACTCGTTTCCAGGAAGCTATCAACTCGGGGCAAGCCCCGACACCTACTGACCTGGTGGGTGAGAATGGGTCAAGGCAAGGACTTACATTTTTTTCCTGCAAATTTAAAAGGTAAAGTTCGCCTTGCATATAGCACCGTACCATGAAGGCACATTGATAGGGGATGTGGGGGATACGGCCCCACATATTCTCGATCTCGGCAGTTTTGGAGGTGATGTGATCAGCACCACGCTCCGGCCGCCTTTACCCCTACCCCCGGAAGGTTTGCCCCAGGTATCCATTGATTTGAGGCTGGGTTAGCCCCCACAGCCGCTTTATGCGGGGACAAGGCAGAAAAATTTACACCTTACATCACCCACCTCGGGAATCGAATCCGGTTCTCACGCGTGGCAGTCAGATGTCATTACTTGAAAGCAGTGGCGGCGATTGGGTTCCAAAACCGGAGGGGGCAAGGTGCCGAAACTTGGAGGGGGCAAAGACGGTATATTTCCCATTATAAGGTTTAGCATAGTGAAGGGGGCAAATATCGAAAAGTGAGGGTGGGGGCAACTGCCACCCTCGCCCCCACCATTAATTGCCACCACTGCTCGAAGTTTTCATTGCAATGAGTGAACTGAGTTCAGACTGAAGTAAATGTGATCCTTCAAAACCTTATACTCAAGTAGATGGGGAACCAGAAAAAATCGTGAGTCAGAAATAAACTCCGCATTAATACATGACTTCTAATTTTCTACTTTATTGCACACTTTTTTTGGATATTTCTCCTTTTCGCCTTTCCTGTAATTTTCGGCTCCAAAATTCCCCGTTCCTGCGAAAATTATCTTCTGGGCCATTCAATGTGAAGAGACACTTTCAACCTATTATGTTTGGCATGCTAAAAGGACCATCTGAGGTAGGAAAATATGCAAATTTGCAGATCCATATCTTTTGTATTTCCGAAATTACAGTGTTGCAAACTGTGCGATTTTGACATTTTTTCCCAACATTTGGTTAACTTTAAATTGCAATATTTCGGACGGTGTTAGGAAGGTCTTGAGGGGCTCTTTCACACGAGATAAGCCTATGCCAGGGCAAGAAACAATTAAAGGTGGTGTAAAGAAAACTTTGGAACTCATTTTCTCAAGAATGGGTATTTTAATTATTTTCAAAGATTTATATGCAATACATACGCTATTACTCAATAACTGTACAAAATTTCAAAATGGGACACAACTGCGATCCGGAGTAATGTGAGATTTAGTTTAGGTTAGGATAGGGTATGGTAGTTGTGTAATGCATGATAACATTTTTTATAAACAAATTCCTACAATTCAAAAGTAAAAGTCTAACAGAAATTAAATACAATATTGTTTGAATTAACGTACATGAAGCTATTGTTCCCATTCCAAGATATTAGAAATACAGGCTGATTCAAAAGTCTGGTTCCACAGACAACTCTATTATTAGTGCACATAGCGGAAAATGGAATGAGGTGAAAGTTGTTGGAAATAGGCGAGTTTCAATCTAAAATGCTTGAATTTTCAACGTAAAAGTGGTCATAATCGCACAGTTTGCAACACTGTAATTTCAGAAACACAAAAAATTTGGATCTGCAGCTTTGCATATTTTCCTCCTCAGGTGGCCCTTCCAGTACGCCTAATTTCAATAGAATTAAAAATGTAAGGTTGAGGTCCCAAGTGATTGAAAATGGAATGACGCTGCTTGGAACATAATTCAATCCCAGTAGTTTATGGATGGAAAAATATGCTCCGCGACCGAATGTAGAGCTGCGGTGCGCACTAGCGTCTCTATTGCAGTTCACGCGAACTACATGGAACCCAGTGACGTGCGGTGACGTCGACACTTGGGGTAGCAATCAGTGGAGTGCTCAAGGAAGAGGGGGTGGTTGGTGTGGCTCATACCCCTCCCCCCTTTAAGGCCCAGTATTCCTAAAAATAGAACGTCAATAACAGGAAAAGATTGCAAAATGATGAATGAGTACTAAAAAAGTACACGTAACCCCCACCCCCATTTGAAAATATTAGGTTAGTCAAAAAGTAAATGCAATGTTTTTCTTTTCTTCCATAGGTTGGTTGTACAGCTTTCTGCGCTCGCAAGCCAATATATAGTATCGTTGTCTTCGCCTGTGGCAGGTTACAGCGTCATCACTTCAGTTCGCTCTGCAGTGTTGCCAAGTAAACATGGCTGCGCCACTGTCCGTATGCACCACAGAAGAACAGCGTTCTGTAATCCGTTTTTTGTGGTCTGAAGGTGTACCAGGAGCTGAAATCCATAGAAGACTTTCAGCACAATAGGGTGACAATGTTTTACCGCTGCGAAGTGTTTACCAGTGGATTGAAAAGTTCAAAAGCGGTCAAACAAGTGTGAAGGACGAGGAAAGAGCAGGTCGTCCAGCCACATCCACTACTGATGACAACATTGAGCAAGTCCGTGAGCTGGTTCTGAATAACCGACGAGTGACTGTTGATGAAGTGGCAAACCACATGCACGTTAGTCATGGTTATGCATACGAAATTATCCATAACAGGCTCAACTTTCATAAAGTCTGTGCGAGATGGGTCCCTAAAGAACTCACTGACGAGAACAAGCCACATCGTGTGAGAATCTGTCAACAATTATTGGACAGGCATGCTAACGAAGGTGAAACCTTTTTGAAACGAATCATCACTGGAGATGAAACGTGGATCCATCACTTCGAACCTGAGAGTATGGAATGGAAACACCCTGAATCTCCAGTGAAAAAGGAAAGTCAAGTGTCAACACTCTGCAGGAAAACTGATGCTCACAATTTTTTGGGACTCGGAAGGGTTAATTATGGAACATTATGTGGAAAAGGGGACAACAATAAACAGTGAACGATACAGTGATATGCTTTCGAACAAGTTGAAGCCTGCAATTCGAAGCAAACGACGAGGTCGATTGTCGGAAGGCATTATTTTGTTGCATGACAACGCGCGTCCCCATACCGCCGCCAACACCGCTCAAACTCTTCAGAATCTGGGCTTCGAGGTGTTAGAGCATCCTGCATACAGTCCCGACCTCACCCCGTCGAATTACCATCTGTTCGGTCCACTTAAAGATGCTTTAAGAAGCCGTCGATTCGACACAGATCAACAGGTGAAGGAAGCGGTGCATACGTGGCTTGCTGCTCAACCGAAAACCTTTTTTTCTCAGGGTATCGGAAAGCTTGTGGAACGTTGAACCAAGTGTATTGAAGTGCAGGGGGACTGTGTTGGAAAATGATATCATTGTAGGTTTTCTATTGTTGCTGTGAAAAATAGAAAAAAATGATTGCATTTACTTTTTGAAATAAAAAATATTTTATTTGACTACTAAGTCAGAGATCCTGGGTTCGAATCTCGGCTTGGCCATGGGTATTCTTTGAGTGTGTCCCTTCATCAATTATGTTGTATCATCTTCGCGATTAGCCAAAAGTGGCGGAAAGGCGAAGTCAAATGAACCAAATTCAGCAACCAATCAATGATTTGACTTGATTTTTGTTACTTAGCGTCGCTTTTTCCTCACATTTGGTTAATTGCGAGGATGATACGATAATATAAATGAAGGGACAAACACATGCTCAAGTCGGGGGTCGAACCCGGAACTCCTGGTGTCCTAGCGCGCTGTGATAACCACTCCCCCCACGGTTGGTTGATTTGGTGTTTTAAGTACACTTTATGCACAGAAACAAAACACACTTTTTTGTAGTTTCTTCAATAATATTAATTTGGCTTCTTGAGTTCTGAGATACATTTTTCATTTCAAATTATTTCATTATTCACTGCAGAGCACAACACAGGAACAAGAATCACGGGTTCGAATCCCGGCCTGGATTGTTCGAGGTCCCTTCATTAATTTCATCACATCATCCTCATTTTCGCGATAACCAAATGTGGCAGAAAAGCGAAGTAAAATAAACCAAACTAACAACAATATGAATGTGCGATCTCTTGCTCAAATAAATATCCGTTGGAGGCCAAGAGATTAGTATATTAAAAAAGAATTAAACTACTAAAACGAGAGAGAGAGAGAGCCTGAGCAAATATTTGTAATTTAATCATTATATATTCCATATTTGAAAAATAAAAAGGACAAAAAATAAAGAAAGCATAACATTATTGTTTACACATAACACGTTCTCATTTCATAAAGAATAAAACTACATCCCATATTATACATACATATTGTACAACGTGTAAAAAGTTGTGGTGTAAATACAGAGAACATATTAAGTACTGCAGAAAATTTTCCCTTCAGTTCTTAGAGAATTTCCAAAGGAATCGAATGGAAACCAATCCCCTATCTGTCCTATAGGAGATAGACTGAGCGACCTGAAAGCACGGGTTTTCAACCATTGCAGCGGGGGCGAGGGGGCAAGGGCGGTAGAAGCAGAAATATTCCCTTTTCCTTCGGAAACCCGTTTCTACCTGTAACTGCTAAGGCGGAAGAAGACCGAGCTAGGTCTTTTGCCCGCGGATCACACCGAGGGACAAGAAGCTCGTGAAAAAGGAAGTGTTGCATATGAACTGTGGCTTTAACAAGACAATAAATATTGTGATTTGATAATAATTAGAGATGTGAGATTGATTAATCTATCTCTGCTAGACTAGCTACTCCTCAGTGCACGTCACTGATGGAACCGTTCGACAGCTGGCAATGACATCTCTACGACAGTAGATTGAACTGCGTGCAGCACGTAACCAAGCGAGGTTCATTGGATATAATGCTCCAGGCAGAAAGTATAATATAAGTAATATCAAATTTCTGCTAGACATTAATAACAACCATTATAAGACAAACATAAAGATAAACAGTTTTTTGTATGTGGTTTCCTTTTTCACTGGTTCTTTCTCGAACATCCTATATTACATGAAGAACATTTTAAAAAGTGTAATACACTAAAAAATGCCATTGTAAGCTAACTATGTTGTCATTTTCAGCAGTTTCCACATGCAAAGAATGGAGGTTGAGATTCGTATGTAAACTGCTTCACACGTATTCTCCTTGAGCGATGATGGAACATCTTTGCTTGACGTTCTTGCTGATAATAATAATCCATGCACCGGCTTCTAAGGTAAGTCGTAAATAGATTTTTGTAGGGCATACAATAGTATAAGAAGTGCTAGAAAATTGTTAAGGTTTGGATGCAATATAAAATTTGCATTTCGAATAAATGTTCGTTAAACTACGTTCCCAAAGCGTGACGCCCGGCGAAAGACGGAAATATCCGGGAACAGAACTTCTGTTGTCTGCTTATACAAGGTGATTCACAGAAAACTAACACATTTCGTTCCTAATTTATTCCAACAAGAATGTTGCTAAACATGTTATGCCACAAATGTAGAGTAACTTTGAGAGATTACTATACCCTCTACAGCAAATGCTGAAAATGTCCTCCTTGCTGCTCCAAGCACAACGTAACAAGTCGTTCCATGTTATTGGCCGCTCGTTGGAGAACGGTGTTGTCAATACCATTGATCTCGTGTACAATGTTCTGCTTCAAATAGTCCAAAGTATGGGGGCGTGTGGCGTAATCTCTGTCTTTTAAGTAACCCCATAGGAAGAAGTCCGGGGTTGTTAAATCCGGAGTTGTCGGTGTCCACAGGTGCTTGGAAATTATCCGGTCGTCAAAAAAAACTTTCAATGAGCTTCATCGATTTGTTCGATGTATGGGATGTCTTGTTGAAAATATCCTTGACTCAGCTCTAGCCTTACGCAGCTCTCTGTCATTCAGTTGCTCAACAAACACCATTGAAATAAGAAACACGTACTGTATCCTTGCAATGACCGAGCCAGTTTCAGCGACGAAAGCTACCAACTTCTGCGCAGCTGCGTACTCTCTTGAGGATGTATGGATCTTCCAGATGTCCTGCGTCATGTTAAACTAACTTCGAGAATTACGAGGTATTCTTGTTTCAATAAAACGGCAAAGAAATGTGTTAGTTCTATATGAATCACACTTTATTAAAATCAAATGGTGTAACGCTCCCTATAGGGAAAGGCGCGGAACCGAAGAGGAAAATTACGAACATAAATCTGCAAGTTATCTTAAGGATTATCGCTCACTGAGACGCAGGGAAAAGTCTGTTGCTGCGTTGCTCCCCGTCTCAGTGGACGTTAAGCTTAAGCCGGTCATGGAAACCTGCAAACGACAGGGGGTTGGCCATTCTTACCACACGTCACTCCATAACTGACGGATGATCTGCCACCTTAGGTGAGTAAGCGAGTAAGATCACGTTGGAGTGAGGCTGGCAGTCGATACGTTCAATGGGCCTACCTACCGATTATTACTATACAGGGTGGCCCGCGGGAGTGGGAGATTTTGATAATGCCGTAATACACAGTAATAATATATATATATATATCTTGTTACATAATTTAGGACATAAAAAGGTACATGTATGCCATTTGCAAAAAAACAAAACAAAACTCACGGTTTGAAAATAACGTCCTCTAAAGGGCGTCCCTCCCTGAGGTAGCATTCCTACATTCGGGAATGGACCTTTCTCATAACTTGCTACAGTACGTCCGCAGTGAACGACCGAATCTCTTCACATATCGCCATATCGCTGCCTTTAGTTCCTCCAGTGTATGAGGACGAGTAGTAAACACACGATCCTTTAAATATCTCCATAAAAAGAAATCACACACTGAAAGATCTGGAGACCTTGCAGGCCAGTTTATATCGCCTTTGTATTTTCACTTGACGAAATATCTGTTTGCAAGGAGACTGCAGTTTTTGCATTTTTTTATTCGATCAAAACACAGCACACACAGCATCTAATTGTTGTTATGCTACATGTATGATTAACGTAACCTGCTCTGTAAATTATTTAATGAATAAATGATAAGTTATTCGACCTGTATTGTAAATTTTTCGCTTTGTGGTTTATTTTTCTTGATTGATTGAGCTTGTGTTTTAAGTCCACTTTATGCACAGTAAGGCTAATTGAGACTGAATCTACAGTTTAAAGTTCGATCCGAACAACTATGTGACTCCACCGGGTATCTAACCCGAGATCCTTTGATCACATGGTGGCGACGCTACCACTGAGTCATTGGAGAGGCTGTGGTTAATTGTGTTTGCACTAAGAAATGATGTAGATTGGGGCACATCGTATCCATCTGTTATCTTTCTGCACCAAATTCAATTTCAAGTTACTTTAGAGTACAATTATATGCGACTACTACTAACAAACTAACCAACTCTCTACCCTTCTTAAACTCGAAGGTTTATGGCTGCAGCAACACAGGCCTTCCAGCTGTCCCTATCCTGAGAAAGATCTATCAAATCTTTTCATACTTACCGATTTCCTTCAGGTCCATCTCAACGTTATCCCTCCATATTCGTCTTGGTCTTCCTACAGGTCTCTTACCATCAGGTTACCCAACAAGAATCCTGGAAACCCTTGTTTCCTCTCCCATTCGTGCTACATGACCTGCCCACGTAAGTCTTCTTGATTTAATCATTCTATTAATATCTCGAGATGAATATAAATTATGAAGTTCTAAATTATTGATTTTGATTGATTTGGTGTTTTAAGTCCACTTTATGCACAGTAAGGTTAATCGGGACTGGAACTACAGTTCAAAGTGGGATCCGAACAACTATGTGCCTCTACCGGGTATCGAACTCGGGAACCCTTTATAGTATGGCGACGACGCTACCACTGCGCCTTCGGGAAAGCCAAGTTCTAAATTATGTAACCTCCTCTCATCCCTTTCAGGTCCAAATATTTTTCTAAGAATGTTATTTTCAAACACTCTTAATTTATGCTCCTCTTTCAACGTTAGTGACCAAATTTCGCATCCATATAATACTACAGGCAAATTTACTGTTTTGTATATTCTAACTGTTAGTTTCTAAGATAGTATACGAGAAGATAAAAGTTTATGAAGAGAGATGTAACATGCACTTCCTGAATTAAGCCTGCTTTTTATTTCCTCTTTAACGTAATTTTCATTTGTTAGTATTACCCCTAAGGCAATGCCGGATTTACAAGTATTGCCCCCCCGCAAAATATTACCCAAGGCCCCCCTTCAACCTACCTACCTCACACATACTACAGGGTGATTCAAGTCCCTTAACACCTATAAAAAGTAAGGGAGTTAGGCTGGGTACAGTTGATAATGATAGAAACAGGTTAGGCTTAGGGGAACCATATTGGTGTGTTCCAAGCGGGCGTCCACCATATTGGTGGAAGCAATATTGAATTCAACTTACAATTTCTAAATGAGAAGAGGGTGATGTGTAGGCACAGATTTTTTCAGAGATTTGGGGGCGGGGGCCAAAGCTAAGTTAATGGGGCAAGTTGGGACCTAATACACTTGAGTAAACCTTTGATTTGTTGTTTTAAGTCCACTTTATGCACAGTAAGGCTAATCGGGACTGGACCTACAGTTTAAAGTGGGATCCGAACCACTTGTGCCTCCACCGGGTATCGAACCCGGGACCCCTTGATTGCAAGGCGACGACGCTACCACTGCGCCATCGGGGAGGCCGAGTAAACCTTTGAAAAATTGTAATTACAATAACTATCTTTGACAACAAAACATATATATCAGTGTACATCCAACTTTATTAGCTGGGCAAAAAATTCACTGTACTACTGTGATTGTGTAATTATACAACATAATATATTACTTAACATTGAGAGAATTTAATGATCATCATATTAGGTTTATAATACTTATTCCTACAATCCTTTCAGGAGTTTATCTTCACACATATTTACAAAAAAAGAAGACCCAAGATAAAATTTTCATCCAGGCCAGGTCGATTTTTGGCACCCCAACTGCCCACCCTGTCACCTCTTGCCTCAACTTTCTACCCTGATCCCACTACTTTCCACCTTCGGCTAATAAGAAACATGATCGTGTTGTATATTGGCGGTTACGACAATAACTAATAGCCTCATTTTTTCAATGCCTTAATGTCAAAGAACGCGTAGATTGTACAGGGTGGTCCATATGTCTTGTTACCCCCATAATTTTACATAACTTGATAATAATACAACTTTATAATAATACAATATAATATAATGAAGTGTAAGGTAGCCATTCATTCCATATGTCGTGTGACACCAACAATTTTACATAATTTTATATTATGATAATAACAATATAACAATTTGTAAGACGTATGGATTCAGCGTCAACCAGGATGTTGTTCACGCATCCAAAAGGTCAATATGACCACCATTATTTTCATGGCACAAAATGACACGGCGCCATGACCTGTGTGAGATTTTACGAAGCAAATTTTTCGTGATTGTTGTCTGAAAGGCTGCCCTAATAGAGTCCTTTAATTGTTCTGTTGTTTGGTATCGTTGTTGTGATACCTTTTCCTTAATAATGCCCCAGAGGGCATTGTCACAAGACGAGAGATCAGGGCTTCTGGGAGGCCAATCCAGAGGTGCCGGATGATGTACCGATCCGCGACCTATCCACCTATTGGGAAACACTTCACTTAAATATTCCCTGACAGCCATGGCATAGTGGGGCGGTGCTCCATCCTGTTAAAACCAGGAACGTCCCAGGAGATTCATTCTTTGGAGCTGTGGAGCAAAAAATGCCCGTAACATGGCGAGATAGGAGTGTTGATTGACTACGCCATCGAAGAAACAGGGACCTATCAAGTGTTTAGCGGACATAGCGACCCAGAGCATCACATGTGGGGGGTTGTTTTCCAGCTCTTCGTAATAATGCGGATTTTCCTTGGACCAGAAATACACATTCTTTGCACGTGCACTTCGATATATTGCGCATTCATCGGAGAAGAAAAGGCCAGCCCGCTGCGGGAGTGTCGGAAATACCTCCAACATTCTTCCACATGCTGTATGTTGTATACACTGAGCTCGTTGACGCTTGCTGGTTTAAAGGATTTCAATCCAAGATCCTTCTTCATGTGTCGTAACATTGTTGTTTTCGGGATTCCAAGCTCAGCAGACCGTTTGCGCAGTGCTTCTGTGGTGACCGAAGCACAGATGCCTCCACTCCTGCACATGTGTTCTGTCTTTTGGTTGGAGCACCAGGCCTCGGTTTGTCTTTGATACATCCCAACATAAACAGTTTCTTTTCCAAACGCAGTATTGTCACTTTTGGTGGTGCATTTTTTTGGAATCGTCGTGTGAAATCTCGTCGCACGTCCTCCCTGGTCTTGCCGGTAAGTGGACGTTCATAGACCCAAACACTGACAACAAGGCGCTCTTCTACATTGTAGGAGCTTGTGTCAGCCATCTCTGCAAAAGAAACACTGAATTAGAGATAACAAGATATTGATTCGGGGGGGTAACAAGACATATGGACCACCCTGTAGGTTGATATCAATATAACAGTAGTCTCTTATCTTAAATTACTACATGATTATGCAATATACATTTGTGATTGAGAAGTAACTTCAATTAATTTTTCTCTAGACAAATCCAACTCTCTATAAAACAAATATCTACATTTATGTAATCAGAAATAAGGATTTGTCTCTACTAAATCGGGACGCCCCGGTCTGGCGCCTTCGAGGGCGATGCACCGAGCAATCACTTGGGTCACCGGCCCTTAAGCCGCCCACACACGCACACACACAAATTGTTTTGAACGTTGGTTAAGCATTTGTAGAAATATGTAACACTGCAACTTTCAGCCACATCAATGCAGTATGAAGTAGCACACACATGTTTACAGGTAAAAAAAGTAGTAATCTGATTATATAAAACAGTGGCATATTGAAAACAGAATATTTTCAACTTCTCCTTGACTTTTCCGAAGGGACACAAAGGTGCCTATTTTGCAATGGACTGTCTCATTCAAGAACATGAATACTTCGGTATTCTCATGCATCTTCCTCTACTCTCGCACATATTCATTCCTAATATACCATGCGTTTTCCTTAATTCATTGAAGGTTTGAAAACGGGAATGCTGAAATAGTAAACGCAGAAGCACAAGAAAGACACTCAAATTGAGTGATAGATTCACATTATTGATTCTGCCCATTTCAGAGCAGAATCCTACGTAATTCCCCACCTGTTGTGTGCGAATTTCCGTGAACAAAAGTTTTGTAATATGTTGAAAGTTATACATTGGGCCCCCTATAGAACTCAAGGAGACCGGGCCCGCCTCCCTACCCCCTCGGTTTCGGCGCCCGTGGTGGTGTGATATACTGTATGTATATGACATTACTTTCTCACACCTGGAAAATGATAGCTACATTTGTTACCATCTTTCAGTCATAACACTTTCCTGATTAAAGATAGCTTGAAGAAACCTTCACCACTGCATTTCTCGTGAAATTCCAGCCTCACTTGATATAAGGTTGGAATTTTTCCGGCTTTATCCCCGCATATAGCGGCTCCATGGCCCACCCAGCCTCAAATCGTATGGAACCCGGTGGGGGAAAACGTGGCCGAAGAGTGGTGCTGATCACACCACCTACAAGATGTCCGACATCGGAAATATGTGGTGCCCTACACCCCCATACACTAAATGTGCCTTATTAGCACGGTGCTACATGAACAGGGAACTTTAACTTTACCTGCATATATATTCGCTTATGTACCCCTAGGTAACTACATTTAGTTTTACATGAACGAACCCTCTACTATGTCAATGGCTGAGGGCTCCCTTAAGTCTTACTTGTCTCCGGCCCCGGCTGCACTGCGGGGTTTTGCGGCTTGTAGATCCGCCACTGCCCTAAGTACTTGAATTTAGATACTGGTTCAAACGAATTGTTTATAATTAGATTTTGATTATTACGTAACACTTGGTTTCGGCCTGTAAGCATATATTTAGTTTCCTCTTTGCTACCTTCCAAACCTATCTCTTCAGCTGCTTTGAAAAATATTTTAGCATTATTCTTACTTTTAATTGTATTTATATCATCCGCTAGTAAGTCTACATCATCTGCATATGCTAACAACTGAGTCACACCGTTTAATTCTAGTCCTTCGTTTGTTTCTTTTACCTTCCTAACAGCATGTTTTAAGGCAAAATTAAAGAGCAATGGAGATAATGCATCTCCATGTTTTAACCCATCATGAATTGTAAATTTGTCAGACACATTAATATCCACCCACACGAATCTTACTTTCTGTTTCATACTTTTATCATATTAACAAGCTTCTTAGGTATTCCAAACTTGACTAATATATTATATAATTTATCTATTTTGACCGAATCACATGCTTTTATTAAATCAATACGACTACCACTACTGCTACAAACGTAACAACAGCTTTACACCCTGAATTATGATGCATGCAGAAACTGAATATTTTATCTTGATTGATTGTTTTAGTTTATTTTACTTCGCGTTTTGTGCCTCTTGGTTAATTGGCGAAGATGGGGATGAATGATGAAATTATGAAATTGATGAATGGACATTCATAAACAACCAATCTCAAGCGTGATTCGAACCCGGTACCCTTGGCGTCCAGCGCGATGTGCTAACCACTCGGCCACAGGGTCCAGCACTGAATATTTTTTTGTTAGACCACTAGTTACTTCCACAGGTAGAGGAAATGAATAACAATGATTAAACTTATCTTGTTTATAATTTAATTACAGAATTAATTTCTGATACTTAGAAGTACCGCCAGGTCACAATGCATTTCGATTTGTAGTTATAATACAAATTTTACTCCCAAACATTGTTGCACTTTTTTCATTGTTAAAATAAGATCTTTATTCAAATGTATTTACAACTGATGAAATATCTTCAAGAATATGTCGTATGTTGTCACCCAATGTTTTTTTTCCCACTTTTCTGAAAAACAAAGAGGTAAGTAAAATGGAGAACTATTGTGTTTTTTTGACACATATGTAATGCATAGTGTTGCCCACGGGACGAGAAGGGACAGGCTTTTAAAAATTCGAGACGAGACGAGATTGATCATGTGTCCCGAGACAAACGAATATTTTCGAGACGAGACAGCATTTCACAGCATTTCCACAAGACGAGACAGGCCAAAGTCTCGTCTCGTGGGCAACACTAGTAATGCAACATGGAGTGATATTTCAGATACACAGAAATACACATATGACATCTAGATTCCGCATTAAATACACGTTTCTTCGCTTGCAGTGAAATTATAGCTATTGTACTAATATACGTACACAAACAGTGGCGTGCCCAAGGGAGGTGGGGGGAGGTTATAATCATAAGTATTATTATTTAAAAATGAATTTGAAAGGCAAGAAAATGGCAAAATTAGGGCTGACTACTAAAGAAAAGTAATCATAACCCGTCCCTCTTTCCAAAATCTTGGGTACGCCACTGTACTGAAATACATATGCATCATGCTCCAGGGGCATGACGGTACTTAGAAGTACCAAAAATAAATTTCGGCCATACTTGAATATCGAAAGAGACATATGCTTGCACATATTAATACAGAATATTCGGAAACGAATAAAAAATAATGGAACACTTATCATGCTTTGTTGACTAAATGTAAACGCAAATATTGAGAAAAAGTTTTCCTTGTAAAATGGCTGCTGATCACATGTTGCTGGACGTAAGAAAACAAACCAAGCACACACTGTTATCTAAGGACCGATAGAGAGCATATGTAAGTATGGTACACATGAGTACCACCAGGATTTATCAAACGGTGAGTCCAGAAAGTGATTTCTAGAATCCTTGTACTCCAAAGTACCGTCAGAGGCGTAGCGAGACTCGTGGGGGTCCCGGGGTAGACTTCTCAGGTGGGGGCCCCCATTTACTGCTAATACAGTGTCGGGATTTACGAAATACAAAATATGCGTGAATTTAGAATATGGAGTAGTAAACAAAGGGGTGGAGTAATTCTCCTGATTATGAATAAAGATGTATCTTTTTGACAAATTGTAGAAACTAATAATAAGAATTTGTACAAAATAACTAATAAAATAGACTCCTTTAAATACAATACATTCTTTACTCTCTAACAAATTAAGAGTAATGATTCATTACAACGGTTACATTATTGATTAATTGATTATAATTTACAAAGTTAGACTTAAGACTTAAAAAATGTCATTCTTGATTTTTTGTCTGCAAAAGCATCGATTACTTTGTTAAATGTGATTTTTTTTTAGCTCTGAGAGTTAAGCCAGACCACCATTCCTGACTTATTACTGCGTAAATGGATTTTTATAATTTTCGATTTAGAAAAAGGTCTCTCTGCCTTTGCTACTGTGACACTGACAGCGACGGTAAGGGACATGGAATAAGCTGTGCACACATCAGAATAACTTAAATCAATGGACTATTTTGTATCACAATTAGATCAGGAAGCTCTTTCAAATACAACGGCTGTCGCAGAGAAGGTGAGACTAATTCCTGTATAGGAAAACAGCGACCTCCATTGACTAGGGTGAACAAGGTGTACAAGGGCGAAAATAAGGTTCATTAGCTGCCGATTGAGACCAAAATGAGCGCAATAGGTCAAAAAGTCGTGACTGCGTAGCAGTTAAAAGACAAGCATGTACATGGACCCCTCCAAGAACCATTAAAATGAAACAAAAATATTAAAAACCATAAAATTTTTATTCAGAATCAGCCATATCGAGTAGACGTACATTTTTTTCAAAATAGGCACCATTCACAGCTAAGCAAGCGTCCATACGCTCCTGCCACTTTGTGAATGTCTTTCAAAATTCGTCGTCAGGTAGCGAACTGAAGAAAACTTGCGCTGCGGTGATCACTTCTTTGTTCGTCATGAAGTGACGACCACGTAAAGCGGCCTTTAAAAGTGGAAATAGCCAAAAGTCGCAGGGTTATAGCCCTTTCTTTCTTGCTCTGGTTCGGATTTAAGATTATTTGTTTTAATTGGGATTAAACATACCCTTCCGATTAACCGATGAAAGATAGCTATGAACCTACATACTGGACCCCCATAGGTACGTGGTACACCATACATCAAGTAATTTAATTACTAGAATATAAAGTTCACTGGATAGGATTGGATGACAGTTTATTTAACAAAACTTCAATTTAGTATTAGAACAATAATATTGTATATACATAAACTGTCATTAACATGACCTCAACGATAACATTAATATATAAATCAAGATAATTTTCAATAGTTATCCTTAACTAATAATTGACTTTCTCTCCTTTCGCTGACTATTTAATTGGTATCATTATTCATCCATGTTCACCTGATTACCTAAGAGAATATTTCTTTGTTAAATTTCCCCCCTTTTCCTACTTGTCTGTAATGACGATCACTCGGTAAAGATCAACAAGCAAATTAATATAATACTACGAACAACTCTACAAAATTAAATAAAATAATATTAAACTAATTCTCTACTAAAGAAATGAAATTAAACCATCACCACTACGTTCGTCTAAGTCCCCTGTTGACCTCTCCCGTCACGTCGAGTGCCCTGTTGGATTGTGATGTTGAACTTGTGCCAGCTGGAAGTGGAGTGTGTCGGTTCAGGATTCTTACATCCAACCGGCAAAAATGAATGACGTAACCTGTGATCAGTGCCATCCATTGGCTTTTACCTTAACCATACCTTCTTTCCTTCAGAGAGAGAGAGAGAAACCAAAATCTTACACTGGCTATAGGGTGCAAAGTCCGGGCTGTGCTGGATGCGGGAAAATTTCTATTTTTCTCTTCGTCGCGTAATCCTGAAAAGCCCGCGCGGTATGCGGGCGTGCGTTATCGTGGTGCAATATGAAGGAGTTCTTCAAATGCGGCCTCTTTTTTGCTACGTGCTGGCGCAGAGTCTCAATGACTCTTTGGTAATACTCTGCATTCACCGTTTGCCAGGGAGGGACAATGTGTTGGTACACCATGCCTCTTCGATCCCATAATGCGATTAGCATCACCTTACCTGCTCTCTTCTGTTGCCGCACTTTCTTCTTGCGGGGCGACTGTGGCGACTTCCATGTGCGCGGGTCAAAGGAATGGATCCATGTTTCATCGGCAGTTATGATTCGATCCAGAATGAGGAGTTCATCTTCCATACGTCTCTTCCACTGGGTGCAAACATCCACACGCTGCTGCATCTGCGGTACCCATGCGGAGCAAACCTTCTTCATTTTCAAATGATCACTCAAAATTCGGTAGACGGTGTCCTTCGATATGCCCAAATGTGCACTTAGCGCTCTCACGGACATATGCATATCATCACGAATAATTGCTGCAACAGTATTCACTAGCGTCTCGTTAAACACGGACGGTCTTTGTCCAGGATGCGGAAGCAAAGCGCCTGATTCGCGCCCATCTTCGAACAACTTGTGCCATCGGTACACTGTGGCTCTACTCAGTCTGTCTTGATCGGCATATGCCTGTTGAATCATTGCATATGTTTCCGCAGCACTTTTACCTAAACGCCAACAAAAGGGTTAAGAGCGGTACTTCACACTGAAACACTTGTAACAACACAAAGTGGTATCAATTGTAGTATGTAGTACACACTCAAAATTTAAAGCCAACCTTCTCTTTTCCTATTCCCCTCTATTTCTTTCCTTCTCTTCTCCTCTTTCCTTTTCTTTTTCTCTTCCTCTTCCCTATCTTTCCATCTCTTTTATTATTCCTCCACTTTGTCTTTCCTTCTCTTTTACTGCTCCTCCTCTTTCTTCTTCTCTTCTCTTCTTCACCTTTATCTTTCCTTCTCTCTTTCATTCTCTCTTTTTCTTCATCCACTATCTCCTTTCATCTCTTTTCCTCTTCCTCCTTTTTGCCTTTGCTTCTCTTTTCCTCTTATTCCTCTTTTTCTTTCCCACTATTTCTTTTCCTTCTATTTTCCTCTTCCTCCTATTTCTCTTTCCTCCTATTTACCTCTTCCTCCTATTTCTCTTTCTTTCTATTTTCTTCTTTCTCTTCCCTTCTATTTCCTCTTTCTCTTTCCTTCTCTTCTCCTCTTTCTCTTTCCTTCATTTTTCCTCTTATTAGTCTTTCTCTTTCCTTCTCTCTTCCTCTTTCTCCTCCCTCTCTTTCCTTCTCTTTTAGTCTTCCTCCACTTTGTCTTTCCTTTTCTTTTATTCCT